>NC_069502.1:147462183-147782039 GCF_027579735.1 Bombina bombina | reverse complement strand
ACCTGAACATAAATAAGCTCTCCTTAGAAAGGATTCAAGCTTCCTATCTAAAGGATCCTTAAAGGAAGTACTATCCGCTGTAGGAATAGTAGTACGTTTAGCAAGAGTAGAGAAAGACCCATCAACTTTAGGGATTTTGACCCAAAATTCTAATCTATCAGATGGCACAGGGTACAATTTCTTAAACCTTGGAGAAGGAGTAAATGAAGTACCCAGACTATTCCATTCCCTAGAAATTACTTCTGAAATAGCATCAGGAACTGGAAAAACTTCTGGAATAACTACATGAGGTTTAAAAACTGAATTTAAACGCTTATTAGATTTAGTATCAAGAGGACTAGACTCCTCCATATCTAATGCAATCAACACTTCTTTAAGTAAAGAACAAATAAACTTCATCTTAAATAAATATGAAGATTTATCAGTGTCAATATCTGAAGTGAATCTTCTGAACCAGATAGATCCTCATCAGAAACAGATAAGTCAGAATGATGGCGGTCACTTAAAAACTTATCTGAAATATGAGAAGTTTAAAAGACCTTTTACGTTTACTGGAAGGAGGAATAACAGACAGAGCCTTCCTAATAGAATTAGAAACAAATTATTTTACATTAACAGGGACATCCTGAACATTAGATGTTGAAGGAAAAACAACAGGTAAAGGATTATTACTAATGGAGACAATATCTGCGTTAGAAAGCTTATAATGACAACTAACAGAAACTACAGCCGGAGGAACAGTTACCAAAAGTTTACAACAGATGCACTTAACTTTGGTAGAACCAGCATCAGGCAGCGTCTTTCCAGAAGTAGATTCTGATCCAGGGTCAGGTTGTGACATCTTGCAATATGTAATAGAAAAAAACAGAATTTATGTTTACCTGATAAATTTCTTTCTCCAACGGTGTGTCCGGTCCACGGCGTCATCCTTACTTGTGGGACATTCTCTTCCCCAACAGGAAATGGCAAAGAGCCCAGCAAAGCTGGTCACATGATCCCCCCCAGGCTCCGCCTACCCCAGTCATTCGACCGACGTTAAGGAGGAATAATAGCATAGGAGAAACCATATGGTACCGTGGTGACTGTAGTTAAAGAAAATAAATTATCAGACCTGATTAAAAAACCAGGGCGGGCCGTGGACCGGACACACCGTTGGAGAAAGAAATTTATCAGGTAAACATAAATTCTGTTTTCTCCAACATAGGTGTGTCCGGTCCACGGCGTCATCCTTACTTGTGGGAACCAATACCAAAGCTTTAGGACACGGATGAAGGGAGGGAGCAAATCAGGTCACCTAAATGGAAGGCACCACGGCTTGCAAAACCTTTCTCCCAAAAATAGCCTCAGAAGAAGCAAAAGTATCAAACTTGTAAAATTTGGTAAAAGTGTGCAGTGAAGACCAAGTCGCTGCCCTACATATCTGATCAACAGAAGCCTCGTTCTTGAAGGCCCATGTGGAAGCCACAGCCCTAGTGGAATGAGCCGTGATTCTTTCGGGAGGCTGCCGTCCGGCAGTCTCGTAAGCCAATCTGATGATGCTTTTAATCCAAAAAGAGAGAGAGGTAGAAGTTGCTTTTTGACCTCTCCTTTTACCTGAATAAACAACAAACAGGGAAGATGTTTGTCTAAAATCCTTTGTAGCATCTAAATAGAATTTTAGAGCGCGAACAACATCCAAATTGTGCAACAAGCGTTCCTTCTTTGAAACTGGTTTCGGACACAGAGAAGGTACGATAATCTCCTGGTTAATGTTTTTGTTAGAAACAACTTTTGGAAGAAAACCAGGTTTAGTACGTAAAACCACCTTATCTGCATGGAACACCAGATAAGGAGGAGAACACTGCAGAGCAGATAATTCTGAAACTCTTCTAGCAGAAGAAATTGCAACTAAAAACAAAACTTTCCAAGATAATAACTTAATATCAACGGAATGTAAGGGTTCAAACGGAACCCCCTGAAGAACTGAAAGAACTAAATTGAGACTCCAAGGAGGAGTCAAAGGTTTGTAAACAGGCTTGATTCTAACCAGAGCCTGAACAAAGGCTTGAACATCTGGCACAGCTGCCAGTTTTTTGTGAAGTAACACCGACAAGGCAGAAATCTGTCCCTTCAGGGAACTTGCCGATAATCCTTTTTCCAATCCTTCTTGAAGGAAGGATAGAATCCTAGGAATCTTAACCTTGTCCCAAGGGAATCCTTTAGATTCACACCAACAGATATATTTTTTCCAAATTTTGTGGTAAATCTTTCTAGTTACAGGCTTTCTGGCCTGAACAAGAGTATCGATAACAGAATCTGAGAAACCTCGCTTCGATAAAATCAAGCGTTCAATCTCCAAGCAGTCAGCTGGAGTGAAACCAGATTCGGATGTTCGAACGGACCCTGAACAAGAAGGTCTCGTCTCAAAGGTAGCTTCCAAGGTGGAGCCGATGACATATTCACCAGATCTGCATACCAAGTCCTGCGTGGCCACGCAGGAGCTATCAAGATCACCGACGCCCTCTCCTGATTGATCCTGGCTACCAGCCTGGGGATGAGAGGAAACGGCGGGAACACATAAGCTAGTTTGAAGGTCCAAGGTGCTACTAGTGCATCCACTAGAGCCGCCTTGGGATCCCTGGATCTGGACCCGTAGCAAGGAACTTTGAAGTTCTGACGAGAGGCCATCAGATCCATGTCTGGAATGCCCCAAAGTTGAGTGACTTGGGCAAAGATTTCCGGATGGAGTTCCCACTCCCCCGGATGCAATGTCTGACGACTCAGAAAATCCGCTTCCCAATTTTCCACTCCCGGGATGTGGATAGCAGACAGGTGGCAGGAGTGAGACTCCGCCCATAGAATGATCTTGGTCACTTCTTCCATCGCTAGGGAACTCCTTGTTCCCCCCTGATGGTTGATGTACGCAACAGTCGTCATGTTGTCTGATTGAAACCGTATGAACTTGGTCCTCGCTAGCTGAGGCCAAGCCTTGAGAGCATTGAATATCGCTCTCAGTTCCAGAATATTTATCGGTAGAAGAGATTCTTCCCGAGACCAAAGACCCTGAGCTTTCAGGGATCCCCAGACCGCGCCCCAGCCCATCAGACTGGCGTCGGTCGTGACAATGACCCACTCTGGTCTGTGGAATGTCATCCCTCGTGACAGGTTGTCCAGGGACAGCCACCAACGGAGTGAGTCTCTGGTCCTCTGATTTACTTGTATCTTTGGAGACAAGTCTGTATAGTCCCCATTCCACTGACTGAGCATGCACAGTTGTAATGGTCTTAGATGAATGCGCGCAAAAGGAACTATGTCCATTGCCGCTACCATCAACCCGATCACTTCCATGCACTGAGCTACGGAAGGAAGAGGGACGGAATGAAGTATTCGACAAGAGTCCAGAAGCTTTGTCTTTCTGGCCTCTGTTAGAAAAATCCTCATTTCTGAGGAGTCTATAATTGTTCCCAAGAAGGGAACCCTTGTTGACGGGGATAGAGAACTCTTTTCCACGTTCACTTTCCAGCCGTGCGATCTGAGAAAGGCCAGGACGATGTCCGTGTGAGCCTTTGCTCGAGGGAGGGACGACGCTTGACTCAGAATGTCGTCCAGGTAAGGTACTACTGCAATGCCCCTTGGTCTTAGCACAGCTAGAAGGGACCCTAGTACCTTTGTGAAAATCCTTGGAGCAGTGGCTAATCCGAAAGGAAGCGCCACGAACTGGTAATGTTTGTCCAGGAATGCAAACCTTAGGAACCGATGATGTTCCTTGTGGATAGGAATATGTAGATACGCATCCTTTAAATCCACCGTGGTCATGAATTGACCTTCCTGGATGGAAGGAAGGATAGTTCGAATGGTTTCCATCTTGAAAGATGGGACCTTGAGAAATTTGTTTAAGATCTTGAGATCTAGGATTGGTCTGAATGTTCCCTCTTTTTTGGGAACTATGAACAGATTGGAGTAGAACCCCATCCCTTGTTCTCTCAATGGAACAGGATGAATCACTCCCATTTTTAACAGGTCTTCTACGCAATGTAAGAACGCCTGTCTTTTTATGTGGTCTGAAGACAACTGAGACCTGTGGAACCTTCCCCTTGGGGGAAGTCCCTTGAATTCCAGAAGATAACCCTGGGAGACTATTTCTAGCGCCCAGGGATCCAGAACATCTCTTGCCCAAGCCTGAGCGAAGAGAGAGAGTCTGCCCCCCACCAGATCCGGTCCCGGATCGGGGGCCGATATTTCATGCTGTCTTGGTAGCAGTGGCAGGTTTCTTTGCCTGCTTTCCCTTGTTCCAGCCTTGCATTGGTCTCCAAGCTGGCTTGGCCTGAGAAGTATTACCTTCTTGCTTAGAGGACGTAGCACCTTGGGCTGGTCCGTTTTTACGAAAGGGACGAAAATTAGGTCTATTTTTTGCCTTGAAAGGCCGATCCTGAGGAAGGGCATGGCCCTTACCCCCAGTGATATCAGAGATAATCTCTTTCAAGTCAGGACCAAACAGCGTTTTCCCCTTGAAAGGAATGTTTAGTAGCTTGTTCTTGGAAGACGCATCAGCCGACCAAGATTTCAACCAAAGCGCTCTGCGCGCCACAATAGCAAACCCAGAATTCTTAGCCGCTAACTTAGCCAATTGCAAAGAGGCGTCTAGAGTGAAAGAATTAGCCAATTTGAGAGCATTGACTCTGTCCATAATCTCCTCATAAGGAGGAGAGTCACTATCGAGCACCTTAATCAGTTCATCAAACCAGAAATATGCGGCTGTAGTGACAGGGACAATGCATGAAATGGGTTGTAGAAGGTAACCCTGCTGAACAAACATCTTTTTAAGCAAACCTTCTAATTTTTTATCTATAGGATCTTTGAAAGCACAACTATCCTCTATGGGAATAGTGGTGCGTTTGTTTAAAGTAGAAACCGCTCCCTCGACCTTGGGGACTGACTGCCATAAGTCCTTTCTGGGGTCGACCATAGGAAACAATTTTTTAAATATGGGGGGAGGGACGAAAGGAATACCGGGCCTTTCCCATTCTTTATTAACAATGTCCGCCACCCGCTTGGGTATAGGAAAAGCTTCTGGGAGCCCCGGCACCTCTAGGAACTTGTCCATTTTACATAGTTTCTCTGGGATGACCAAATTTTCACAATCATCCAGAGTGGATAATACCTCCTTAAGCAAAATGCGGAGATGTTCCAATTTAAATTTAAAAGTAATCACATCAGGTTCAGCCTGCTGAGAAATATTCCCTAAATCAGTAATTTCTCCCTCAGACAAAACCTCCCTGGCCCCCTCAGATTGGGTTAGGGGCCCTTCAGAGATATTAATATCAGCGTCGTCATGCTCTTCAGTAACTAAAACAGAGCATCCACGCTTACGCTGACAAGGGTTCATTTTGGCTAAAATGTTTTTGACAGAATTATCCATTACAGCCGTTAATTGTTGCATAGTAAGGAGTATTGGCGCGCTAGATGTACTAGGGGCCTCCTGAGTGGGCAAGACTCGTGTAGACGAAGGAGGGAATGATGCAGTACCATGCTTACTCCCCTCACTTGAGGAATCATCTTGGGCATCATTGTCATTATCACATAAATCACATTTATTTAAATGAATAGGAATTCTGGCTTCCCCACATTCAGAACACAGTCTATCTGGTAGTTCAGACATGTTAAACAGGCATAAACTTGATAAGAAAGTACAAAAAACGTTTTGAAATAAAACCGTTACTGTCACTTTAAATTTTAAACTGAACACACTTTATTACTGCAATTGCGAAAAAACATGAAGGAATTGTTCAAAATTCACCAAACTTTCACCACAGTGTCTTAAAGCCTTGAAAATATTGCACACCAATTTTGGAAGCTTTAACCCTTAAAATAACGGAACCGGAGCCGTTTTAAGCTTTAACCCCTTTACAGTCCCTGGTATCTGCTTTGCTGAGACCCAACCAAACCCAAGGGGAATACGATACCAAATGATGCCTTCAGAAGTCTTTTATAAGTATCAGAGCTCCTCTCACATGCGACTGCATGCCATGCCTCTCAAAAACAAGTGCGCAACACCGGCGCGAAAATGAGACTCTGCCTATGCTTTGGGAAAGCCCCTAAAGAATAAGGTGTCTAAAACAGTGCCTGCCGATATTATTATATCAAAATACCCAGAATAAATGATTCCTCAAGGCTAAATAAGTGTTAATATCAATCGATTTAGCCCAAAAAATGTCTACAGTCTAAATAAGCCCTTGTGAAGCCCTTATTTACAATCGTAATAAACATGGCTTACCGGATCCCATAGGGAAAATGACAGCTTCCAGCATTACATCGTCTTGTTAGAATGTGTCATACCTCAAGCAGCAAGGACTGCAAACTGTTCCCCCAACTGAAGTTAATGCTCTCAACAGTCCTGTGTGGAACAGCCATGGATTTTAGTTACGGTTGCTAAAATCATTTTCCTCATACAAACAGAATTCTTCATCTCTTTTCTGTTTCTGAGTAAATAGTACGTACCAGCACTATTTGAAAATAACAAACTCTTGATTGAATAATGAAAAACTACAGTTAAACACTAAAAAACTCTAAGCCATCTCCGTGGAGATGTTGCCTGTACAACGGCAAAGAGAATGACTGGGGTAGGCGGAGCCTGGGGGGGATCATGTGACCAGCTTTGCTGGGCTCTTTGCCATTTCCTGTTGGGGAAGAGAATGTCCCACAAGTAAGGATGACGCCGTGGACCGGACACACCTATGTTGGAGAAACAACATATAAAGCAAAATTATCAAATTCCTTAAATGACAGTTTCAGGAATGGGAAAAAATGCAAAATAAACAAGCCTCTAGCAACCAGAAGCAATAAAAAAGTGAGACTTAAATAATGTGAAAAAAGGTGGAGACTAGTATGACGCCCAGATTTTTTGGCGCCAAGTACAACGCCCAGATTTTTTGGCGCCAAGTATGACGCAACATCCTCTGACGTCAAAAAACGACGCCCACATTTTTTGGCGCAAAAAAACGTCTAACACACATACGTCAAAAAATGACGCAACCACAAACAAACTTCCGGCATCAACTATGGCGCCGGAAATGACATTTTGCGCCAAAAAAGTTTGCGCCAAGAATGAAGCAATAAATTGAAGTATTTTCTGCCCCCGCGAGCCTAACAGCCTGCAGGGAAAAAAGTCAATTGAAAATTCTTAAGGTAAGAAAAAATGAATTATTCATATGCATTATCCCAAATAATGAAACTGACTGTCTGAATGAAGGAATACTGATTATCCTGAATCATGGCAAATATAAGTTTAAACACATATATTTAGAACTTTACATATAAAGTGCCCAACCATAGCTTAGAGTGTCATAAATAAAATAAGACTTACTTACCCTAAGACACTCATCTACATATAGTAGATAGCCAAACCAGTACTGAAACGAGAATCAGTAGAGGTAATGGTATATAAGAGTATATTGTCGATCTGAAAAGGGAGGTAGGAGAAGAAATCTCTACGACCGATAACAGAGAACCTATGAAATAGATCCCCTAGAGGAAGACCATTGTATTCAAATAGGCAATACTCTCTTCACATCCCTCTGACATTCACTGCACTCAGAGGAAAACCGGGATCCAGCCTGCTGCGAAGCGCATATCAACGTAGAATCTAGCACAAACTTACTTCACCACCTCCATGGGAGGCAAAGTTTGTAAAACTGAATTGTGGGTGTGGTGAGGGGTGTATTTATAGGCATTTTGAGGTTTGGGAAACTTTGCCCCTCCTGGTAGGAATGTATATCCCATATGTCACTAGATCATGGACTCTTGCTAATTACATGAAAGAAATCAATGTATCTTATGTATCCAAAAGGATTTTTTAAGTTCTTATATTTCTTGAAATCACTAAAGAAACCTATCACACTAAGCCCTGAATTGATTATAAGTAGCATCAAAATCTAAATCATATAGAAACTAAATGAAACATGGTTATACTAATTGGGAACTAGTGTAGTGGTTAAGTGAATGGTCTTACAACCAATAGTCCCAGGGTTCGAATCCAAGATTGTAAGTAGACTAATAATTTAAAATAATGATTTTTCTCTCTATGTAAAGTATTGAATCAAGAATTAAAGTAAATTTAATTCAAGAAATTAGGAAAGGACTATAGCGCAATGGGTTAAGAGTCAGGTTTATAAAAATATAAGGCTGTGAGTTCGATTCCAGCACTAGCCGAAATTTTAATGAAGGAAAGGATTCAATCATAAACAAATTAAGTGAATTCCACTCGGGAAACCTGAAAACCAATGTAGTACACTGGTTAAGGAGCCAAGTCTACAATATGAGAGGCCATAAGATCGAATCTAACCTTAGTAAAAAAAATATTTTTTTTTGAGTTATGAAGTAATCGTTTTTATGCTTATTATTTTTTTAAGTTAAAGAAGAGTTTGTTTATTTAGAGCCATTATTAGTAACATATTACCCTAAATTATATATATTTTTTTCACTTGAATTTACTTAAGCTTATTTCTGTGGGGATATACAAGACTTAGTAATAACGGTATGCAAGGTTATTTATTGAATTTGGATAGGTGGTAATAATTTTATTTGTTTATGAAGGCAATATGAAACGGATTTAACATTGAGGATACACTATAGGGCAGTACATGATTAGGCACAATTTAATACACACTTGGGAAAAAAAGATTAAGAGAAGGAGGAAAATTAAATGGACAACAAGATGACGAAAGGGTTAATAAAAAATCCCATAAATAGGTTATCCCAGCTGGAAGAAGGGTGTGCACACTTTAAAGAATCAAAGGAGTTTTTCTTCAAGACGACTACCAAACAACATAACCTGCACCCGGTGGGATCTAGGTAAGCAGATTGACAAGAGACCGCCCTAATTGCCGGAACCCCGGGTAAGTGTTAACCAGGAAGCAAACTTTGCACCTGCTGTGCAACTTTGAAACAGACTTTGCATTTGTTAAATTGAAAGAGTTCAAATACGTAAAAAAGAGCAAACAGCTAGAACTCAGGATATACTGCTTACCATCTGTTACGAACTTCCTTTAATGCACCCATGAATGTGCAAGTCACTTTGAACACATTGTATTGAAAATCCTCCACACCTAAAGACTGTAACCCTTTGTGGATTGACAGCACGTCGTATCATTCAATCTATCACAACAGGGACAATATAGTGTGTGTTAACAGCCTATTTTATAACTATGCACTTGAACAAGTGAGACCTACTATGCCAGATTCATGATACAAGAACAACTGCTAAAGAAATTGTTTCATAAGTCTGTATGCTTTTTAAAATATATTGTCACAGAGACATTTGAGTTTTAATAATTTTTTAAGAAGGATTGACACCGGTGTCTTATTATCATTATTTAGGTGATATTGTCTTAAACCTGTACTGAATTTTATATGAGTAATTGTTCTAATTTGTATATACATATATTGATTAAGTATATGTTTTTTCTGCCATTTAATGTAGATATAAGCTTGAATAAATACGTTGTATTTGGAAGTATATCCCTCCAGCAATTTGCACATTTTTTCTATTTCGGGCTATTTCTGTGTTAGTTTTGACCCTTTTTTATTTACATAGAATCTGTATCTAGATATTTACTGGTAACCAGATAGCCTTTGGCGCCACCTCCAACCTTTTTGTAAAATTTGACTTCTTGTTTTGATTGCACTAGTGGTGAGAAGTGCAATTAGGAGGATAGGCATTTTTGGTTCAGCCTATTCAGTTTACACATATCGTTTTACTTAGAGGAAACTATGAAGCAAGTAAAAGGCAACACAGGAGCTAAATTTACACAAATGCTCAAGCAGTCTGTCAGTTAGCCTGTTCTAGCTAAGCAAGCAAAGAAAACCAACTGCCAAATTTTAAGTTTATACATAAATCCCTGTATAAAACATAAGCCCCACACACATACTAATAAAGTATTTCAACAAAATTAGCCCAAAGAGGAAAAATAAAGGGAAGATTAACCCCTAGTCTCAACATACATAATGTGCCTGCCCACTGCCAAAGAGAATCCTGTAGGATTTTTAAAATGTCCCCATCTACTGCATATGACATTTTTCAGAAGTGCAAGTCTCCAAGACCTAGAAGACAAAAGCACTTACCTGCAGTCTAGCTGTCCGGCAGGAAGACAGCTCACAAGGCGTGAAAGGACACATATTCCTTACAGAGACCTGTAGAAAAAGAAAGAACATAGTAACCAACCCTGGCTTTCTGTACCATGGGCAACTCTACTCTACTGAAAAGATTGACGTGGACTCAGCTAAACCCAAATCCTTGCTTGCAGGGAAAAGTACCCAAAAAAGGAATTCATTTCTTCAGACACCAAATTTCACCTCCTCCATTGACAGAGGCAAAGAAAATGACTGGGGATTATGGGTAGGGAAGTGACATTTAACAGCTTTGCTGTGGAGCTCTTTGCCTCCTCCTGCTGGCCAGGAGTGATATTCCCACTAGTAATTGAATGATGTTGTGGACTCTCCATATCTTAGGAAAGAAAAATTGATTCCAAACAAAGGCACATGTCCAAATGCCTGAGGGCATGGCACATGCGGAAATTCATGACCCTTAAAAAGGAGCCAGCTTCCTGTACTGGTACTTGAATAGAAAACAATTAAATACATGGTGTCTATGTGGAGACTGGATGTTCAGAGTACTCCAGCTGACTCCCTTCAGTAATAACTGCAACTTCTAGCCTGATAAAATGGCATACTTGCTGAGTTTTATTGAAGTAGTAGTTATTAGCAGATGGATTCATCTAGAGTACTCTGAACGTCCAGTCTACAGAGAGACCATTCCTTAGGTGTTCAAATCCAAGTGATTATATTTATCTATCAGGCTTATCTTGCATCATATATAACAATCCCCCAGTGAGACTGGAGACTAAACTCACCCCTAGTTCTCTGACATATTAAAACACTCACAGGGAGAAAATTATGTTCTGTAGTATATTATTTCAGGACAAGTAGTGGAACACAGTGAATGTGAGAGTAAAACAAAAACTCTTACTGCTTCTGATGGAAGTCGGAAATCCGGTCCTCGGGGAGCGCAGTTGAGACTCAGCAAGGTTCTCTACCTTTATTACTGCTCCGCTGGCTGCAAGCTTACAAACCATTCATCTGCGGTGTGCATCTCTCCTCTCCCCTCCGTCAGACTTCCCCATCGCCACTGTTCACTGCTGCTCCCCAGCTCACCGGTATCTGAGGCGTCCAAGCGCCCTTTTGATGACGTCACCTCCACTGCTTCTGTCCATCCGATATCCTCGGCATACGTTGTCTCCCTGTGTGCGCCCAAACCTTCTAGAGATGTTACTTCAGTGCTCTACTCACGGCTCAGGTACAATCTTAGATAAACTTTGCTAAGACCATATTCAGCTGGGCAGCACACAGTCTGGGAGACACAGAAACGATCATATTTGAATCTGAACAGCTCCCCTTGCTTTACCCTTGAGTAAAATAGTACACACCGGTACCATTTAAAAATAATAAACTCTTGATTGAAGAATCTAAACTAACACCTCACTTTACCTCTTCCTATCACTAACACAGGCAAAGAGAATGAATGGGGCGGGAGGGAGGGGAGGAGCTATATATACAGCTCTGCTGTGGTGCTCTTTGCCTCCTCCTGCTGACCAGGAGGCGTAATCCATAAGGATGAAATCCATGGACTCGTCATATCTCGTAAAAGAAAAACGGCTTTTACACCGTAATCATAGCTATGATTACGGCATAAAAGCCGAAACGCGTCAGCTGGGTGGCTGACATCAGAAGACTTCACATGTTCATTTTTTTAAAACAAATCAAATTAAAGCAAAGTTTTATTTAAGAGTGTATGATTATCTTGCATTATTTTATTTTTTTAGAAGGTTTTCCTGGTGCAAGCTTGTGGTTTCAAACTGAAGGAGAATGGAAAAGACTGGACCCTCATTGGATATTTATATCTGGACTTTTTTTGCTTCTTTGACTTTCTACTTTTGGTTATATAGTTTTCTTGTTATATTTATTAAATACTGGAGCATACTCCTTCCTAGCAGATTGTTTAACATCTTATTTGCGGATGTTCTTTTTGTTAAATTAGCCTGTAACTATCAATCAAGATGAATCACGGTACTTTTAGCATCAAAGTTAAAAGAATGTTTTTATGCACATTTTTTTTTTACCATTTTATTGATACTGAAGAGAAAATGTTTTTGACAAACCTCAATCTATCTTTTGGCCTCCACATAGAAAAACTTGCATTTAAACTCTATCCAAAACTAGGTGCCCTGTACAGAAACAAATCCTGCCTCAGCCCTACAGTAAAGGAAAAGATTGTACAGCAAATGCTGTTGCCAATCATGGATTATGGAGATGTAGTATATGCATCTGCACCTCAAACTCACCTTAATAAACTAAATACACTGTATAACTCGTTCTGCGCTTTGTGCTACAATGTAACTACAGAACCCACCATTGTGACATGCTAAAAGAACTAAACTGGCTGTCACTGGAATCCAGACGCACCCTCCATCTTTCCTGCCTTGTGTTTAAGAGCCTTTCTGAGAAGCTCCCACCCTACCTGAGCAGAATGCTCTCCCCTGCTATTCCCACCTCCTACAACCTCCGATCCAGTACCAGCACATTATTTAGCTTGCCTCAATACAAAAAGAAAGCAGCTAATTCCTCCTTTTCCTACAGAGCACCACATTTATGGAACGACCTCCCGCACACTTTAAAACCTTCCCCAAGTCTAAAATCCTTTAAGAGATCCCTCTCTGCATATCTCAAAACAGAATGCACCTGTCATGGTTGATTTTATATTTCCTACCTGTTCTATGTTAAATTCTGCATATGTTATGTATTAATATTGTTTTTGTATTGTTGTACCCTATTGTATCAATGCAATGTTTTGTGGACCCAGGACATACTTGAAAACAAGAGAAATCTCAATGTATCCTTCCTGGTAAAATATTTTATAAATAAATAAATAAAGTATACAAACCCTAATCTATTACGCTCTTCCTTATACTTAAAAATTGCTTGCTGAAACTGGTCTATTTGCTCATTAGTAGTAATTTCTTGATCACGAAGTGCTCTTATGTTTTCCTTAAGTTGGGATATTTCTCTTAATCTTTCCATTTTATCTTCTTCAGACATGCGATCTGAGCTAATAAAAGAAAATATTTATTACTTTAAATGCTATAAAGCATAGTGCCCTAATTTAAAAAAAAATATTAATACAGTAAATCTCACAAAACAAATAAGCATTAAAGGAATATATTTTAAAACAATTCTAATATAAAACAAGAAAACAAAAAGTTTTTAAGTTATTAAAGGCTTTTCACTAAATATAACAGTGAAAAGGAAGCGTAGAAAAAAAAATATCTCATTTATGTAATAGCGTTTTTAAAATATCAATAGCAAGAGGCAAATATACGTAGAACAACAACCAGAAGCAAATAAAAAACAAAATTTATGCTTACCTGATAAATTTATTTCTCTTGTGGTGTATCCAGTCCACGGATTCATCCATTACTTGTGGGATATTCTCCTTCCCAACAGGAAGCTGCAAGAGGATCACCCACAGCAGAGCTGTCTATATAGCTCCTCCCCTAACTGCCACCTCCAGTCATTCGACCGAAGACAAGCAAGAGAAAGGAGAAACTATAGGGTGCAGTGGTGACTGTAGTTTAAAAATAAAAAACACCTGCCTTAAAATGACAGGGCGGGCCGTGGACTGGATACACCACAAGAGAAATAAATTTATCAGGTAAGCATAAATTTTGTTTTCTCTTGTAAGGTGTATCCAGTCCACGGATTCATCCATTACTTGTGGGATACCAATACCAAAGCTATAGGACACGGATGAAGGGAGGGACAAGGCAGGCGTTTAAACGGAAGGCACCACTGCCTGTAAGACCTTTCTCCAAAAAACAGCCTCCGAAGAAGCAAAGGTATCAAATTTGTAGAATTTAGAAAAAGTATGAAGCGAAGACCAAGTCGCCGCCTTACAAATCTGTTCAACAGAAGCCTCATTTTTAAAAGCCCATGTGGAAGTCATCGCTCTAGTGGAATGAGCTGTAATTCTTTCAGGAGGCTGCTGGCCAGCAGTCTCATAAGCTAAGCGGATTATACTTCTTAACCAAAAAGAAAGAGAAGTTGCTGAAGCCCTTTGGCCTCTCCTCTGTCCAGAGTAGACACCAAACAATGCAGATGTTTGACGGAAATCCTTAGTAGCTTGTAAATAAAACTTTAAAGCACGAACTACGTCAAGATTGTGTAAAAGACGTTCCTTCTTTGAAGAAGGGTTAGGACACAGTGACGGAACAACAATCTCCTGATTGATATTCTTATTAGATACCACCTTAGGAAGAAACCCAGGTTTGGTACGCAAAACTACCTTATCTGCATGGAAGATCAGATAAGGGGAATCGCACTGTAAGGCAGATAACTCTGAAACTCTTCGAGACGAAGAGATAGCTACCAAAAACAGAACTTTCCAAGATAAAAGCTTGATATCTATGGAATGCAGAGGTTCAAACGGAACCCCTTGAAGAACCTTAAGAACTAAATTTAAACTCCATGGCGGAGCAACGGGTTTAAACACAGGCTTGATTCTAACTAAAGCCTGACGCCAGACGCTTGTGCAAAAGAATAGACAGAGCAGAAATCTGTCCTTTTAAAGGAACTAGCTTACAATCCCTTCTCCAATCATTCTTGGAGAAAAGATAATATCCTAGGAATCCTGACTTTACTCCATGAGTAACCCTTGGATTCACACCAATGAAGATATTTACACCATATCTTATGATAGATTTTCCTGGTGACAGGCTTTCGAGCCTGTATTAAGGTATCAATGGCCGACTCGGAGAAACCACGCTTTGATAAAATCAAGCGTTCAATCTCCAAGCAGTCAGACGCAGAGAAATTAGATTTGGATGGTTGAAAGGACCCTGAAGTAGAAGGTCCTGCCTCAGCGGCAGAGTCCATGGTGGAAGGGATGACATGTCCACCTGATCTGCATACCAAGTTCTGCGTGGCCACGCAGGTGCTATCAAAATCACTGAAGCTCTCTCCTGCTTGATCTTGGCAATCAGACGAGGGAGCAGAGGAAACGGTGGAAACACATAAGCCAGGTTGAAGGACCAAGGCGCTGCTAGAGCATCTATCAGTGCTGCCTTGGGATCCCTGGACCTGGATCCGTAACAAGGAAGCTTGGCGTTCTGACGAGACGCCATGAGATCCAGTTCTGGTTTGCCCCAAAGTTGAATCAACTGCGCAAACACCTCCGGATGGAGTTCCCACTCCCCCGGATGAAAAGTCTGTCGACTTAGAAAATCCGCCTCCCAGTTCTCTACTCCTAGGATATGGATAGCCGATAGATGGCAAGAGTGAACCTCTGCCCATAGAATTATTTTTGAAACCTCCAACATTGCTAGGGAACTCCTTGTTCCCCCTTGATGGTTGATGTAGGCTACAGTCGTGATATTGTCCGACTGAAATCTGATGAACCTGACCGCAGCAAGCTGAGGCCAAGCCTGAAGAGCATTGAATATCGCTCTTAGTTCCAGAATGTTTATCGGAAGAAGTGCCTCCTCCTGAGTCCACGAGCCCTGAGCCTTCAGGGAGTTCCAGACTGCAACCCAGCCCAAAAGGCTGGCATCTGTCGTTACTATTGTCCAATCTGGCCTGCGGAAGGTCATACCCTTTGACAGATGGACCCAAGATAGCCACCAGAGAAGAGAATCCCTGGTCTCTTGATCCAAATTTAGTAGAGGGGACAAATCTGTGTAATCCCCATTCCACTGACTGAGCATGCAGAGTTGCAGCGGTCTGAGATGTAGGCGGGCAAACGGCACTATGTCCATTGCCGCTACCATTAAGCCGATTACTTCCATACACTGAGCCACTGAAGGGCTAGAAGTAGAATAAAGAACACGGCAGGAATTTAGAAGTTTTGACAACCTGGCCTCTGTCAGGTAAATCTTCATTTCTACAGAATCTATCAGAGTTCCTAGGAAGGAAACTCTTGTGAGAGGGGATAGAGAACTCTTTTCTTCGTTCACTTTCCACCCATGAGACCTCAGGAATGCCAGAACAATGTCCGTATGGGACCTGGCGATTTGAAAATTTGACGCCTGTATCAGAATGTCGTCTAGGTAAGGGGCTACTGCTATACCCCGCGGCCTTAGGACCGCTAGGAGTGACCCCAGAACCTTTGTAAAGATTCTTGGTGCCGTAGCTAACCCAAAGGGAAGAGCCACAAACTGGTAATGCCTGTCTAGGAAGGCGAACCTGAGAAATCGATGATGATCTCTGTGTATCGGAATGTGAAGATAAGCATCCTTTAAGTCCACGGTAGTCATATATTGACCCTCCTGGATCATAGGTAGGATGGTTCGAATATAATTTAAATGTAGACATATCAGAATCAGGTTGAAGTGTCTTCCCTGAGTCAGAAAAATCACCCACAGATAGAAGCTCTCCTGCCTCGGCTTCTGCACATTGTGAGGGTATATCAGACATAGCTACTAAAGAGTCAGAGAGCTCTGTATTTGTCCTAGCCCCAGAGCTGTCTCGCTTTCCTTGTAACCCTGGCAGTTTGGACAATACCTCTGTAAGGGTATGATTCATAACTGCCGCCATGTCTTGTAAAGTATACGCAATGGGCGCGCTAGATGTACTTGGCGTCCCTTAAGCAGGAGTTATAGGTTCTGACACGTGGGGAGAGTTAGTCGGCATAACTTCCCCCTTGTCAATTTCCTCTGGTGATAAATCTTTTAAAGCCAGAATATGGTCTTTATAACTTATAGTAAGATCAGTGCATTTGGTACAAATTCTAAGAGGGGGTTCGACAATGGCTTCTAAACATAATGAACAAGGAGTTTCCTCTATGTCAGACATGTTTAACAGACTAGTAATGAGACCAGCAAGCTTTGAAAACACTTTAATTAATGTGAAAAAGCAGAATATAAAAAAAGGTACTGTGCCTTTAAGAGAAAAAAACAAACACAAAAACTGCAAAACAGTGAAAAAAGCAGTTAACTATGAAATTTTTACAGTGTATATAATAGACTAAAATAGCATTGCACCCACTTGCAAATGGATGATTAACCCCTCATGCTCAAAAACGAAGCAAAAAAACGGTAAAACCGTTATAACAGTCACAAGCAAACTGCCACAGCTCTACTGTGGCTCCTACCTTCCCATAAAACGACTTTTGTAGGCACAAAAACCGTTTACAGAGGTCCAATATGTCAGGGGACTCCTTCAGGGAAGCTGGATGTCTCAGAATGTAAAAACGACTGCGCAATTAGAGCGCGAAAATAGGCCCCTCCCACCATGCCCTCAAAGTCAGAAGGCCTTAAAAAACTACTCCTAGGAGTAAAATAACAGCCATGTGGAAAACTAGGCCCCAAATAAAGATTTATCACCCTTAGTAAAAAAACGTTCTTTATAAATCCTGCAAACGTTTAACTTAATAAGCCATAAGAGCAAGTAACATGATTACCCTTTACTGCAAGCATGATGCCAGTCGTTTGTTAAATCACTGCAATCAGGCTTACCTTAAATAAATCAGGCACTGTCAGCATTTTCTAGACTTCTTATCTCTCTAGAAAATAATATACTGAACATACCTCAGGGCAGTTAATTCTGCAGGCCGTTCCCCCAGCTGAAGTTTTCCCATACTCTTCAGTTATGTGTGAGAACAGCAGTGGATCTTAGTTACAACCTGCTAAGATCATCAAAAACCTCAGGCAAAACTATTCTTCTAATTTCTGCCTGAGGTAAAAACAGTACAACGCCGGTACCATTTAAAAATAACAAACTTTTGATTGAAGATAAACTACACTAAGTCACCACATATCTCTAGCTACTTCCCTTGTCGAGAGCTGCAAGAGAATGACTGGAGGTGGCAGTTAGGGGAGGAGCTATATAGACAGCTCTGCTGTGGGTGATCCTCTTACAGCTTCCCGTTGGGAAGGAGAATATCCCACAAGTAATGGATGAATCCGTGGACTGGATACACCTTACAAGAGAAAAAATAATAATAATACTTTGTTAAACGCTGGTTGTGGTACCATTTATTAATTAGTAGCGAATCTTGCATTTATAAAGAGTAATAACAGAAGATTACATTTTATGTACAGTCTAGAAAACATTACAAATAATTTCTGCAATCCTAAATCAACGCCTTTGTTCAGGTAGCAATATCAATGTAGGTTTATAAGAACCACTCCATTGAGAAGATAAAAAAATTACAAAAAAGTACCTTTTTTCTAGCTCCTCAATACGTCTATGAAGTTGCTCTGACTCTCTTTCCAATCGTTTCAGTTCCATTTTCTGTCTGTTATACTTAAGCTATAATGGCAGAAGATATAACAATTTAGGCAGTTTTATAACAAAGATTATGCCATACTGCTTAGATAATCAACCGACTAACACAATCTTCATCCAGTAGGAGACTAGTATATTCTTAAAAGATATTAAACACCAACGTATAACAAAGTATTTTATACAAATAGTCAGCCACCATAATACCCACAACTTCCATGCACTGAGCAACCGAAAGAAGAGGATTCAGCTGCAGAAGGGCTCAGGCCTAATGCAGCTTCAGTCTGCATTGACCTGTCATGGACAAATATATAGTTACTGAGTCGAACCCCAGAAAAGATACAAGATTCTGATGAGTTAAAGGGACAAGAAAAAGAGAGTGTGGAGTGATATGTAGATAAGACTCAACTGGCTTCCCCAAATCTGATATGCTCCCAATATCAGATAAGTTGAAATGTGCAAAACGGTGGGTGTGGGGAGCGCTCTAAAAGAGCTGTGAGTATAAACTGTGATTAAAATATGTATAAACTGTGATTAGAATATATATAAATATTCCAAAATTATAATTATAATATCTCACAAATTTTTTGTTATACAGTATATATAATTTCCTTTATATAATTCTCTTTAAAACGTGTTGTTGGTGTATTGATTCAGATGCAATTAACAATGTGCTGGTTTGTTGAAAAAATAGTGTGTGACTTGTGGTGTTTAATAAGTGTCTCTTCAAAATTCTTAAAAAAACAAAAAGCTAACTTGCAAAAATCTTCAAGGGTAACTTGCAAAACTCTTCTATTTCTTAGAAATATGTATTGATAATAGGTGTGTATCCACTGTGTATTATCCGTGTATTAACACTATACCTCTAAATGGATTAATCAACAAAATAGTACTTCTAAATGAATAAATAAAATAAACAAAATCGTTATAAGTTTAAAAGACGTTTACTAAGATATTTAAAAAAATAATAATAAAAGTTGTATCTACTGTCATATATGGTGGTACCATGCAGGCAAGTTTATCTGTTTAGAGCATATAGGGGTACATCCTTATCATAAAAAATTTCTGAAAGTTCGGATTTTTTTTAGCTGCGGAGTAAAATTCAAACAGCGGTAAAGCCGCTTGGAGAACTCAACCTATCTATACAAGCACTCTTCCCAGAACCCAAGGTAAAACTAAGAATACAAACATGGAGGTAAGGAATATCAGAGGTCCGGTTAGGGGGAAAATAAACTGTAAACTTCCACCAGCACAGTACTGCATTTGGATTTTAACTGCTTCAGAAAAAGTTGTGGCCACAACTTAAGGGAATCACAAGGATTACAAATCCGAACTTTCAGAAATTTTTTATGATAAGGATGTACCCCTATATGCTCTAAACAGATAAACTTGCCTGCATGGTACCACCATATATGACAGTAGATACGACTTATTATTTTTTTTTTAAATATCTTAGTAAACGTCTTTTAAACTTATAACTATTTTGTTTATTTTATTTATTCATTTAGAAGTACTATTTTGTTGATTAATCCATTTAGAGGTATGTTAATACACGGATAATACACAGTGGATACACACCTATTATCAATACATATTTCTAAGAAATAGAAGAGTTTTGCAAGTTAGCTTTTTGTTTTTTTAAGAATTTTGAAGAGACACTTATTAAACACCACAAGTCACACACTTTTTTCAACAAACCAGCACATTGTTAATTGCATCTGAATCAATACACCAACAACACGTTTTAAAGACAATTATATAAAGGAAATTATATATATAACAAAAATTTGTGAGTTAAAGGGACAGTCCAGTCCAAAAAAACCTTTCATGATTCAAATAGGACATGTAATTTTAAACAACTTTCCAATTTCCTTGTGTCACACTTAGATGATACATTAATTGGTTCAGAGCCAGATGAAAAGAGGGAGTCTGAACCAGAAGGTCGACCGAGTAAGGAACTACTGAGATCCCCTGAGTTAAAACTATAGACAACAAAGATATCAGCAATTTTGTAAACATTATGGGTGCTGTAGCAAGACCAAATGGAAGAGCCACAAACCGATGATGCTGGTCTAGAAAAGCAAATCCCAGGAACTTGACATGACCCAGTGAATAGGGATATTTAAATAAGTCTATGGTAGGCATAAACTGACCACCTACACTAAAGTTTGAATTGTCTCCATCTTCAGTAGGAACTTTGTTTAATATTTTCAGATTCAAAATAGGCCAAAAAAGTACCTCTTTAATTATGTCAAGGTATATGTAAAGATTAATAAATGTATATACATATTTTGATCATATGTTTGACTGGTCATTAGAAAATGATTCAATTCATTCAGAAAATTTACTTGAGACTCCTGTCCCATCCTCCCACATTCAGTACACAAAATTTAGAATGCATCCAATAAAACTTTTGGTCTAATTAACCTCTATCTTGGAGGAAGATCAGAGTTTAACTGTGGAGATAGGATAGGGCCATTAAATCATTTCAAAGAAAGGACTGTTCCCAAAAGATGTTCCACTGAGGTGTGAATTTAAATCTCTATCAGATAATCGCTGACCCCTATCTCTACTAAAACCATCTGTATTTTGTGTCTCATAAGTTTTGGATAACAACAATTCTATTTACTATAAAACCCCCCTTGCCAAATAGTTTTAGCTGAATGAAAACCTGTTTATCCTAATGAAAAGATAACATAGTCTTTAAAGCCAACAGCCCTATAGGGGAACAGCAAACAGAGAATGGATGGAGACAAAGTTCTGAGCATAAACTAGATAAGCTAGTCAAAATCCCTAGGAACTGATAATTAACATAGACTTGTTAAGTAATCCCTGATGTGTCAAATATACAAGCACTGAACCATGGACTACAAAAAAAAAATATATATATATATTTTTTCTCTCTGTTCTAGAAATCTAATGAAAATTATAGGAACAAATCAAGTAAAATATACTTATAGGATAAAAATAAATATATATTTTAATGGATATGAGACTGTCTAGTTATGTGATATTAAATATAAACACATGAATATATATGGAAAATGAATTAAAATGTTTGTAATAGATTAAAAGGCAATTGAAATAAACCCATTGTTAAAAGACAGCAGAGAAATTAATACATGTGTGTATATATATATATACATATATTCAGACAACATATTATATTAATTAAATAATTGCTGCAGTGAATAGATATATGAAAAATAGATTCAAAACTGTAATAATCCCATTGTTTAATTAGATGTAACATAATTTTTCTATTTTTCAGATGGAGTGCCTGCATGGGATAACTGAATCATGTCATATAATTATCTACTAGATGTTTGTGAAAGTTTAGACACAGCTCTGAAAATATAACAGATGTATAAACGCTATTAATCTTGAATAGTTAGCAATATAAATGGCTTTAATATAATATAATGGTATTTGGTATAGAAATGATCAGAAAATTCATAAGATACTACCCTATCTAAAATTAATATTATAAGTGATTGATGCAGGAAGTTATGGTCTGATAAATAACCACTTCATAGAAATATTGTAAAATGTGTAGAAATGTTTAAATATGAATTTGTCTGTGATATCACACTGCCACCCGAGGGCCAGAACCCAGTATAGCAGTTAAGGAACTTAACAGTTTAAAGGATGCATTTCCATGGTGACCGAGGGCCAATCCAAATGGGATGGTCAGATCTTGTAGGGCCACTCCCATGGTTTCATCAATGAATGAAAAACTTATATAAGTATTAAGCAGGAGCGAGAAAGAGGACAGACACAGATTTTGCTGACTTGAATTATCTACTGCTGGGCGTTCGAAATACATTCATTCTGAGCAAGCTGAATTTTTCTTATTGATTGCAAAATTTACTTATATATTTTCTGAGATGAAACAAGGAATCCTTGGTAACTGAACTATCAATTTTGGTCATTTTTGTAACGTATATATATATATATATATATATATATATATATATAAATATATATATAAAGAAAGCGGGTTGCAATTAATATTTTAACACAGATATATGCATAATAGCTGTAGTTTAAAGTATAGTTGAGAGATTTATAAAGAGCAGTTTATATTTAGTTTATATTCACAGTCTGTATATTGTTAAACCTATGTTTCTTGCATGCTAAGTAATTTATCTGTGAAATTTCTGTTGCTTTAAATTAGAATTGTGTTAGAATCAAATGCATCTAAATAGCTGTGTAAATATATATATTGTCCTATTGTTTCTTAGCACTGTTAATGGTATTGCTGAATATTAGTAGCTGTTATTTTAAGTCTCACTGTGATATTTTAAATGCAACTCTGAAAGAAAGGCTATTGTGAATAAGGCCAGTCCTAAAGGTAAACGTGTATGAACTCTGCATAGCATATTTTAAATAGTTTTTGTTTTAACGCATATAGTGTTGACTCTTATTCTGATTCTTACAAATATATATTTCAATGTGCTCATAAATATTTACTAATAAAAAGAATTCAGGTATTTATATTAATTTTATTGTCTTAGCAAATGTATGTTTGATTGTGGGTTTTAGTTTAAAGAAAGATTGTTAAATATATCAGTTATAACCCTGCTATATACTAACATATTATTTGGAGAGTAAATGCTAGGATTCTTATAAATATACTGACAATTAGTTATATAAAGAGATTTGAATAAAACCTTTGGTTTAATTCTGAAGTTGAAACTGGAGTAATCACTTCTATTAATTTCAGATCTCTCACACAAGTCAAAAAAGATTGGGCCTTTAAAGGATCTCGAAACAGAAACACATCTAAACTGAGGAGGCCTTAAACATATTTTCCCCAGGGAAAATATGTGCAATACCAAGGGATCCGGAACAGATTCCACTCAAGTCTCTGAAAGAGTCTAAATAAAGAGAATCCATCTTCTCCCCTTCTAGGTCTAGCATGGGTGACCGCACGTTCACACGGTCTTTGAAGGCTGGGGTAGCCTTCATGGACTGTTTGTTTTGCATCAAGAAAGGCTGGACTCCCAGGAAGATTCGGAGTAAACAAAAACGCCCTGAAGATCTTACCTTACCCTTAGAGTTTTTATTTTTTTTATCTTGGGTCAGAAAAGCCACCCACGTGACTGTGGCAATAATAGCATCCAGTCACAAACAGAGATTTACCCTGAAAAACATAAATTATGCTTACCTGATCATTTAATTTCCATCGTTACGAGGAGAGTCCAAAGCTTCATTCATTACTTGTGGGAAACAAATACCCAAGCTCTAGAGTACACTGAATGAAAAACGGGAGGGTAAAAAGGAGGCGAACCATATTTTGAGGGCACCACAGCCTGCAAAACCTTTCTCCCAAAAGCTGCTTCAGCCGAACCAAAAACGTAAAATTTGTAAAACTTTGAAAAATTATGTGAGGACCAGGTAGCTAAATTCTGAGAAGGATAAGACTCTTAAGCGCTACTGCTTAATTACCCGATATGGAAAGATAGACTTACTATGTAATTTGAATCAATAAATTCTGTTTATTTTGAACAAAATATAGATACAAACAGTTAGATCTAAAAGTTTGAAATAAAAATATAGTCTAAATCACTGTTAGTTAAAACAAATATTTAAAACAGATAGTTAAAACAAATAGGTTGGCCAACCTAAAAACATGAGTCAGATGAATCAATATAATATGCTATAATCTCATAGATGTATTGAATAAGCAAGTTAATATATTTATATATGTCTGGATATATTTGAGCCTAGGTAAAGATTGCAGATATTATTTGTGGATCTGATGTGGCGCAATTTATGATACAATAAAGTATTCACAAAGAATATTTGCAATGTTTAGCGATATTTATTTCAGTGTAAAAATAAAAACATACAAACAATTTTCATCCATAGTATCAGCCTTAAACGTATAAATGATTACATAAAATAATTTAGTAAAATACTGAAAAGATGAAAGTCTTTTTGTAGAGAACCTGGAAATAGCAGTATACTGCTTAAGCTGGTAAGTGTTAAAAGAGTGGAAGTCTTTATTGCGGCAATTGTATGCTCGACAATGAACTGCTTATTAAGCTTCGCTGTTATGTCCTTCGTAAATGTTTATGTGTGGGTGTGTCACTAGGCAAGTTTTTGGAGTCGGCAAAAGTAAAGTTATAGAGTACTGCTTTGTGATTGGCGTGATCCGCTTTTTACATGAACTTTCTTAATGTACTCACAGTTACAGGTGTCTTTAGCGTTTTTTTCTGTTCGTCTATCTCTGTTTTGATTTTCGTGTTGTCCCTTTTTTTTGAGTGCCTTTTGTCTACACTGTGTGTTCGTGGTGGAGTGAATGCTGGAATAGTTGCAATGGTGTGTGGTTACTGTTACCACTCCTAAATCTTCCAAATAGCAGGGAGTTAGCTCCGTACTCTCTTTGTTTCAGAGTACTTCCCTTTGCAGGTGTCAGCAGGTTCCTTCTTGCTGGCTGTTATTAAGTGTGCTTCTGTTGTATCTTGGCGGTCCGAAAAAAAGGACTAAGTAGTTTGCGGTTTATTTGTGGAAACGCTTAATGTTCCTTTCAAGCGTTATGTTTGTAAATCAGATCAGATGTTGGCTTTGCGGTCCACTACAAAAGTGAACTTGTGGAAATCTTCAAGGTAGCAAGGAGTTAGCAGTAGTTTGCGGTTTATTTGTGGAAACGCTTAATGTTCCTTTCAAGCGTTATGTTTGTAAATCAGATCAGATGTTGGCTTTGCGGTCCACTACAAAAGTGAACTTGTGGAAATCTTCAAGGAAGCAAGGAGTTAGCAACGCGTTTCAGCTGTTTAAAACAGCCTTTTTCAAGCATGTCCTTGCCATTGTGTGTGTAGGGTTTTTATACCCCATGTTGTGATTCTATTGGGTTCCATCTGTTTCATACGGTGCATCCTATTGGTTGTTGTGTGGATACTTTTGATTGGTTCCTGATGTATCTTATTCCTCATTTAGTTGCCACATTTGTTTTTGACAAGAGTAACAATGTATCTCTTATGTTTTGTGATAAGTTTAACTTGATATTTTGGATGATCGTAATCAGTATTGTTTTCAATTATTCCAATATAAATATAAACATTTTTGACAAACATATGTACATTACTATAGTCTTATCCGAAAATCTTTCCTTATGGGGTTGGTGAGTCAGTGTACAATTTTAATAAAACGTAGTAAAACTATATACGGGGTTGGATGTTTTTGCTTATGCATTTTAGATGTTTTCTTTCAAAAGGGTGTTTGTTCGTTAGTTCAAAAAAGGTTAAATAATCTGATTTCAGGATAGTGTTTACGTTTAGATATGGGATGAAATATATTTTATTTAGGATTATTTTGTTTGATCTTTCACAATCGGTTGAAAGATACATCCTCATTTAATTTGGCATATTTGTAATATTTCTAATTGTGAACTTCCTCTATATATGTTCTTGTATGATCTTTTCTAGTCTCAAAATCGAAGGTTTGTGTATTTTTATTCAGTCTTTCACTGTCGTTTATTGAAAGATGCATTTTAAATTACATCGTCATTAATCACTGTCGTTTTTTTGAAAAGTACATTTTCATTCTATAATCTGGTGTTTAACCGATATATCCCACCTATTTTCGTTATTGCTGCAGTTAGTTCTTACTTGGTCTTTTGTGCTCTTTTGTTGAAAAACAAGTGCTTTCCCATTTTTATTGTTGTATTCTTGGTACAGAGATAGATAATGCATAATTGTCAATAGTGTTAAACTGTGAAATATCTCCTTAGATTTTTCTTCTAGTTTTTAGGTTTTTGTTCTCTTTTAACGTTTGTTGCAAGTGTGTGCAGCTTGGTTTTGTTACAAGAAAATATAATGAGGTTTTGTTTCAGTTAAATAATCTGATTTCAGGATAGTGTTTACGTTTAGATATGGGATGAAATATATTTTTTATTTAGGATTATTTTGTTTTGTTTGATGATGTATCTTTCAACAAACGATTGTGAAAGATCAAACAAAATAATCCTAAATAAAATATATTTCATCCCATATCTAAACGTAAACACTATCCTGAAATTGGATTATTTAACCTTTTTTGAACTAACGAACAAACACCCTTTTGAAAGAAAACATCTAAAATGCATAAGCAAAAACATCCAACCCCATATAAAATTTTACTATGTTTTATTAAAATTGTACACTGACTCACCAACCCCATAAGGAAAGATTTTCGGATAAGACTATAGTAATGTACATATGTTTGTCAAAAATGTTTATATTTATATTGAAATAATTGAAAACAATACTGATTACGATCATCCAAAATATCAAGTTAAACTTATCACAAAACATAAGAGATACATCGTTACACTCTTGTCAAAAACAAATGTGGCAACTAAATGAGGAATAAGATACATCAGGAACCAATCAAAAGTATCCACACAACAACCAATAGGATGCACCGTATGAAACAGATGGAACCCAATAGAATGACAACATGGGGTATAAAAACCCTACACACACAATGGCAAGGACATGCTTGAAAAAAGGCTGTTTTAAACAGCTGAAACGCGTTGCTAACTCCTTGCTACCTTGAAGATTTCCACAAGTTCACTTTTGTAGTGGACCGCAAAGCCAACATCTGATCTGATCTACAAACATAACGCTTGAAAGGAACATTAAGCGTTTCCACAAATAAACCGCAAACTACTTAGTCCTTTTTTTCGGACCGCCAAGAAACAACAGAAGCACACTTAATAGCCAGCAAGAAGGAACCTGCTGACACCTGCAAAGGGAAGTACTCTGAAACAAAGAGAGTACGGAGCTAACTCCCTGCTATTTGGAAGATTTAGGAGTGGTAACAGTAACCACACACCATTGCAACTATTCCAGCATTCACTCCACCACGAACACACAGTGTAGACAAAAGGCACTCAAAAAAAGGGACAACACGAAAATCAAAACAACAGAGATAGACGAACAGAAAAAAACGCTAAAGACACCTGTAACTGTGAGTACATTAAGAAAGTTCATGTAAAAAGCGGATCACGCCAATCACAAAGCAGTACTCTATAACTTTACTTTTGCTGACTCCAAAAACTTGCCTAGTGACACACCCCCACATAAACATTTACGTAGGACATAACAGCGAAGCTTAATAAGCAGTTCATTGTCGAGCATACAATTGCCGCAATAAAGACTTCCACTCTTTTAACACTTACCAGCTTAAGCAGTATACTGCTTGGGTTCTCTACAAAAAGACTTTCATCTTTTCAGTATTTTACTAAATTATTTTATGTAATCATTTATACGTTTAAGGCTGATACTATGGATGAAAATTGTTTGTATGTTTTTATTTTTACACTGAAATAAATATCACTAAACATTCTTTGTGAATACTTTATTGTATCATAAATTGTGCCACATCAGATCCACAAATAATATCTGCAATCTTTACCTAGGCTCAAATATATCCAGACATATATAAATATATTAACTTGCTTATTCAATACATCTATGAGATTATAGCATATTATATTGATTCATCCGACTCATGTTTTTAGGTTGGCCAACATATTTGTTTTAACTATCTGTTTTAAATATTTGTTTTAACTAACAGTGATTTAGACTATATTTTTATTTCAAACTTTTAGATCTGTTTGTATCTATATTTTGTTCAAAATAAACAGAATTTATTGATTCAAATTACATAGTAAGTCTATCTTTCCATATCGGGTAATTAAGCAGTAGCGCTTAAGAGTCTTATCCTTCCAAGAATTTACCTACATTTGAAGTTTTTGAGATTACTTCTTTTAGACTCAATAGCTTTTACCCCCATAGTTTATTAACCCATCTCACCGAGGACCAGGTAGCTGACTTACAAATCTGCTCCCTAGAGGCCTCATTCTTAAAAGCCCAAGAAGAAGCCACAGCTCTAGTTGAGTGAGCCGTAATCCTCTGAGGAGGCTTATGTCCCGCAGTCTCATAAGCCAAGCGAATCATGCTCCTCAGCCAAAAGGATAGGGAAGTAGAAGAAGCCTTCTGCCCCTTGCGCTTCCCCGAATAGACAACAAAGCTGAAGTTTGTCTGAAATCCCTCATAGCCTGAAGATAAAATTTTAAAGCTCGTACCACATCCAAGTTATGAAGTAACTGTTCCTTAGAACAGTGTTTTTCAACCAGTGTGCCATGGCACACTAGTGTGCCGTGGCAGACTGACAACAGTGTGACACATTTTTTTAAAGTTTGCTTGTTTTTTACTCCCTGTGCAGGGGTGTCCCTCTTTCAAATTTTGAAATATTGGGAGGTATGTGACAGGCTTATCAGGCACAACCATGACATATTGACATTCATTCACAGACAATCATTATGATTGTTTGTGAATGAATGTCAATATTTCACGTATAGTTTGTAGGAGGCATGGCATAACAGCACAATAGATACAGTATGTGTGTGTGTATATATATATGTGTGTGTATATATATATATATATATATATATATATATATATATATATATATATATATATATATATATATGTATATATATATATATATATGTATATATATATATATATATATATATATATATATATATATATATACATACATACATACATACATACACACATATATACACTGTATTAGGCTACAATGTGTGATTTTTTAAAATTTTGGGATGGTGGTGTGACACAGGATTTTTTAATATAAAAAAGTGTGCCACGGCAAAAAAAAGGTTAAAAATCACTGCCTTAGAAGAAGAAGGATTAGGACACAAGGATGGAACCACAATTTCCTGATTAATGTTGCGATCAGACACAACCTAAGAAATCCCAGACCAGTGCGAATGACAGCCTTATCTGCATAGAAAACCAGGTAAGGAGGCTCACATTGCAAGGCCGCTAGAAAAAAGAACCTTCCAAGACAATCTTAATGTCAAGAGAATGCATAGGCTCGAACGGAGTACCCTGCAAAACCTTCAGAACCAAATTCAAACTCCAAGGAGGAGCAGACTGTCTAAACACAGGCCTGATCCTGGACAAAGCCTGAACAAAACACTGAATATCAGGGAGCTCAGTGAGCTTCTTGTGTAACAGCACAGATAAGAGTCGAAATCTGTCCCATTAAGGAACTGGCAGCAAGTCCCTTCTCCAAACCGTACTGGAGGAAGGAAAGAATCCTGGATACCCTGACCTTATGCCAGGAATATCCACAAGTTTTACACTAGAGTAAGTAGGTCCTCCACACCTTATGATAGATGCGACGGGTGAACGGCTTTCTGGCTTAAATGAGAGTATCAATCACCCTCTCAGAAAATCCTCTTTTGGCTAAGACTAAGCGTTCAATCTCCACGCAGTCAGCCTCAGAGAATCTAGATTCTAATGCACAAAGGGGCAGTGTACCAGCAGATCTCTGCGAAAGGGCAACCTCCATGGAGGAGACGAAGACATCCCCACAAGATCCGCAAACCACGTCCTCCGCGGCCACAATGGAGCAATCAGAATAGTTGACACTTGTTCCTATTTGATGCGTGCCACTACACGGGGTAGAAGTGATAACGGTGGAAATATGTACACTAGGTTGAATCCCCAAGGCATTGTTAAAGCATCTATCAGTTCTGTCTAGTGATCCCTGGACCGCGACCCGTATCTGGGTAGCTTGAATTTGAGTCTGGACGCCATGAGATCGATCTCCGGAGTCCCCCAACTGTTGTAAATCACCACAAACACTTCGGCATGAAGAGACCATTCCCCCGGATGAAACAAATGTCTCCTGAGAAAGTCAGCTTCCCAGTTGTACACACCCGGGATGTGGATCGCTGATAGCGAGCATTCGTGGGCCTCCGCCCACTCCAGAATCCGAGATACTTCCTACACGGCTAGGGAGCTTCTCGTTCCCCCCGATGGTTGATGTAAGCCAGCGAGGTAATGTTGTCCCACTGGAATCTGATGAACTTGGACGAACCCAGGAGAGGCCAAGCCTCCAAACCGTTGAAGATCGCCCAAAGTTCCAGGATGTTGATCGGGAGAAGAGACTCCATCCGATTCCACCTGCCCTGTGCCTTCCTGGTACCCCAAACCGCTCCCCAACCTGAGAGACTCGCGTCCGTAGTCACAATCTCCCAAGATGGTCTGAGGAAGGGATGTCCCCTGGGACAGCTGATATGGACGGAGCCACCAAGAGAGAGACTCACTTGACCCGTTGTCCAGAGAGATCAGTTGGGACAGGTCCGAATGATCGCCGTTCCACTGCCTCAGCATGCACAGCTGAAGAGGCCGGAGATAGAATCTGGCGAATGGAATGACATCTATAGTGGATACCATGAGCCCGATTACCTCCATGTACCGGGCCACTGATGGCCTTGAGGAGGATTGAAAGGCAACACAGCTAGCTTCATAGCCGGCAAAAGCAGACAAATAAAAGAGCCGTACTTGAGATAGATGCCAAGTTAAAAGACTAAATAAAATTAATGTCTGAGCCACCAATAGAGGGTTAACTCCTTCGGCACATGAAGGAGATTAACCCCCTTAGTCTCTTAACCCACATACAAATTAAGTGCTTGCCCACTGCCTATAAATAATCCTCTATGGAGGATTTTATTCCCAAAGTAAAGTGCAGAGAGTCTCCTTAACACTTTCAGTGCAAGTCTCCCAGCCCCAGAAGACAAAAGCATTTACCCTGCACATCTAGCTGTCAGGCAGGACAGCTTACAAGGCGTGAAAGGACACATACTCCTTAAAGAGACCTGTAGAAAAAGAAAGAATAGAGTAAACCTACTCTGGCTTTCAATACTAGGGAAGCAAAATGTTAGGAAAATGAAGCAAGGCCTTACAAGTTCCTAACTGCTTTAAAGCCACCACTACACTACTGAAGAGATTAACGTGGACTACGGCTAGACCCAAAAAATCTTGCTTGTAGCAAAGGAAATCCAATTTTCTTCAGACACCGAAGCTTCACCTCCTCCATTGACAGAGCCAAAGAAAATGACTGGGGATTATGGGTAGGGGAGTGACACTTAACAGCTTTGCTGTGGTGCGCTTTGCCTCCTCCTGCTGGTCAGGAGTGATATTCCCACTAGTAATTGATGATGTTATGGACTCTCCATGTCTTAGGAAAGAAAAAAAACACACAGTCAAATATTCAATTACATAAAAAGTCATATGATGCCCCTGTAGCTGGCAGACCCTGTAATTTCTTGGAAACCTGGTGCCCTGAAATTGTTTTTATATCCCCAAAGATTAGAAGAAATAAAAACATTGAGAACGTTAAAAGCAGTACCTCAGATCCATTGTAGGTGTTCTTCTTTTTCTGCACATCCTCTTTTAGAGAAAGAACCTGGGGCTTCAGTGCCTGCGCCTCTTGAAGTATATTTTCAAGTTGTTCCTGTATTGTTCTAAACTTCTCCTCAGCTTTATTTACTTTTACCTGTAAGAAGGGTAGGGGAGTACGGTTTGTAACAGATAGTGAAATATACAGATAGAGAGATAAAGTATGTACAACTCAAATTTAAAATTATAACTTTTTTTTTATGTTTTAGGTCAGATTAAAAGAGCTCCTTATATATGGGTTCAGCAATATCAAAAAACTGAAAGACACAGTAATATTTCAGTAACGAAATAAAGTTAATGTTTTCAATAAACTAACTTATCAGATGTTCGGCTGGTGTTCTCTGAGTGCGAGGGCTACTGTGGTCTGTATTGTGTGTATATATTTTGCCATACATTTATAACTTCATAATAGAGCTGAATTTATTTATAATGAAGTCAATTTCATTACTTTAATATATGTTTCTAAACATATGCACTATAATTAAGCTAAATTAATTAACTTTAAAGGATTCAAAAACTTGTAAACATGTTAGCAACTTACTTTTCAGAACTAAATTATTTATAAAAAGCTTAAATATTAAACATAATCACTAAAAGACAGTGTCTACCCCAAATTTTAAGTACAATCAAATCTATGAGCACAAACAAGCATGGATGGCCTTAAAATCTGGTGCATCTCAAGATGTGGCACACTATACCGTTATACATACCTGCCACTCATCAATCTTTTGCTCATACTTAACAGTGCGCCCTTCCTCTGTATTAATTAGTTCTCTGAAAGGCTTAACTTGTTTTTCAGTCTCAATCACCTAAAATAAACATAAAATCAGCATATTTTATTTATTCCAAACGAAACAATTGGTTTAAACACAGGCCATTCACCCTAAATAATTAGCAGTGGTTATAGCCTACATAACAAAGTGAATAAAAAACAAAAACAGAATTTATGCTTACCTGAAAAATTACTTTCTCTTACAGGTGTATTCAGTCCACGGATTCATCCTTACTTGTGGGATATTCTCAATCCCTACAGGAAGTGGCAAAGAGAGCACACAGCAAAGCTGTCCATATAGCTCCCCTCAGGCTCCGCCCCCCCAGTCATTCGACCGACGGTTAGGAGAAAAAGGAGAACCATAGGGTGCAGTGGTGACTGTAGTTATTGTAAATTAAATTTGAACCTGACTTAAATATCAGGGTGGGCCGTGGACTGAATACACCTGTAAGAGAAAGTAATTTATCAGGTAAGCATAAATTCTGTTTTCTCTTACTTGGTGTATTCAGTCCACGGATTCATCCTTACTTGTGGGATACCAATACCAAAGCAATAGGACACGGATGAAGGGTGGGAACAAGTCAGGTAACCTAAACGGAAGGCACCACTGCTTGTAAAACCTTTCTCCCACAAATAGCCTCCGAAGAAGCAAAAGTATCGAATTTGTAAAATTTGGCGAATGTATGCAGTGAAGACCAAGTCGCTGCCTTACAAATCTGATCAACAGAAGCCTCATTCTTGAAAGCCCATGTGGAAGCCACAGCTCTGGTGGAATGAGCTGTAATTCATTCAGGAGGCTGCTTACCAGCAGTCTCATAAGCCAATCGGATGATGCTTTTCAGCCAGAATGAAAGAGAGGTAGCAGTCGCTTTCTGACCTCTCCTCTTACCAGAATACACAACAAACAAGGATGATGTTTATCTGAAATCTTTAGTTGCTTTTAAATAGAACTTTAAAGCACGAACCACATCAAGATTGTGCAACAGTCGTTCCGTCTTAGAAACTGGACACAGAGAAGGAACAATGATTTCCTGGTTAATATTCTTATTAGAAACCACCTTCGGAAGGAAACCAGGTTTAGTACGCAAAACAACCTTATCTGCATGGAACACCAGATAGGGTGAATCACACTGTAAAGCAGATAGTTCTGAAACTCTTCGAGCAGAAGAAATAGCTACTAAAAACAAAACTTTCCAAGATAACTTGATATCTATGGAATGCAAAGGTTCAAACGGAACCCCTTGAAGAACTGAAAGAACTAAATTTAGACTCCATGGAGGAGACACAGGTCTATAGACAGGTTTGATTCTAACTAAGGCCTGTGCAAACGCCTGAACGTCTGGTACAGCTGCTAAACGCTTGTGTAACAGGACAGAGCAGATATCTGTCCCTTTAAGGAACCAGCTGACAGACCTTTCTCCAAACCTTCTTGGAGAAAAGACAATATCCTTGGAATCCTAACTTTACTCCACGAGTAACCCTTGGATTCACACCAACAAAGATATTTCCGCCATATCTTATGGTAAATTTTCCTGGTGACAGGCTTTCTGGCCTGTATCAGAGTATCTATAACTGATTCAGAGAAACCCCGCTTAGCTAGGATTAAGCGTTCAATCTCCAAGAAGTCAGTTGCAGAGAAACTAGATTTGGATGCTTGAAAGGCCCTTGGATTAGAAGGTCTCGATGGCAGTTTCCATGGTGGGACCGATAACATGCCCACTAGGTCTGCATACCAAGTCCTGCATGGCCACGCAGGCGCTATCAGAATTACCGAAGCCTTCTCCTGTTTGATTCTGGCTATTAGCCGAGGGAGAAGAGGAAACGGTGGAAAGACATAAGCTAGACTGAATGACCAAGGCGCTATTAATGCCGCCTTGGGATCCCTGGATCTGGATGCGTAAAGGGGAAGTTTGGTGTTCTGACGGGACGCCATCAGATCCAACTCTGGAATGCCCCAAAGCGGAGTTAGTTGGGCAAAAACCTCCGGGTGGAGTTCCCACTCCCCCGGATGGAAAGTCTGACGACTTAGAAAATCCGCCTCCCAGTTGTCTACTCCTGGGATGTGAATTGCAGATAGATGGCAGGAGTGATCCTCCACCCATTTGATAATCTTGGATACTTCCTTCATCGCTAGGGAACTCTTTGTTCCCCCCCTGATGATTGATGTACGCTACAGTCGTGATGTTGTCCGACTGAAATCTGATTAATTTGGCCTCTGCTAGTTGAGGCCACGCCTGGAGCGTATTGAATATCGCTCTCAGCTCCAAAATGTTTATCGGGAGAAGAGATTCTTCCCGAGACCATAGTCCCTGAGCCTTCAGGGAGTTCCAGACCGCGCCCCAGCCTACCAGACTGGCATCGGTCGTGACAATGATCCACTCCGGTCTGCGGAAACTCATTCCCTGAGACAGGTGATCTTGAGACAACCACCAGAGAAGAGAGTCTCTGGTTGTTTGGTCCATTTGAATTTCCAGAGATAAATGTGCGTAATCTCCATTCCACTGTTTGAGCATGCACAGTTGCAGTGGTCTGAGATGGATTTGGGCGAAAGGGACTACGTCCATTGCCGCAACCATTAAACCAATTACTTCCATGCACTGAGCCACGGAAGGCCGAGGAATGGAATGAAGAACTCGGCAAGTATTCAACAGTTTTGACTTCCTGACCTCTGTCAGAAAGATTTTCATATCTACCGAGTCTATTAATGTTCCCAGAAAGGGAACTCTTGTGAGCGGGGACAGAGAACTCTTTTCTACGTTCACCTTCCACCCATGAGACCTTAGAAAGGCCAGAACGATGTCTGTATGAGCCTTGGCTCTGTGAAAGGACGACGCCTGTATTAAAATGTCGTCTAGGTAAGGTGCTACTGCAATGCCCCGTGGTCTTAGTACCGCTAGAAGGGACCCTAGCACCTTTGCTACTTGTTAGAGCGGCAAAGAGAATGACTGGGGGGGCGGAGCCTGAGGGGAGCTATATGGACAGCTTTGCTGTGTGCTCTCTTTGCCACTTCCTGTAGGGATTGAGAATATCCCACAAGTAAGGATGAATCCGTGGACTGAATACACCAAGTAAGAGAAATTTATGTTTACCTGATAAATGTATTTCTTTCTGGAAATAGTGATTCCACGACTTGAGTAATTACTGTTGGGAATACCCATCCTACTCAGCAGGAGGAGGCAAAGAGCACCACAGTTAAACTGCTAAGTATCACTCCCTTACCCACAACCCCCAGTCATTCGACCAAAGGGGAATGGAGAAAAACAAAATGTATGCTTACCTGATAAATTTCTTTCTTTCCGGATATGGTGAGTCCACAGAATCAATTACTGTTGGGAATACCACTCCTGGCTAGCAGGAGGAGGCAAAGAGCAACCCAGCAAAGCTGCTAAATGTCACTTCCCTTCCCACAACTCCCAGTCATTCGACCTGAAGGAAAATAGAGAAAAAGGAATAACACAAGGTGTATTCTGAGGTTAAAGTTAAAAATAACAGTCTTAAAATAAAGGGCGGGCCATGGATCCACCATATCCGGAAAGAAAGACATTTATCATGTAAGGATAAATTTTGTTTTCTTTCCTAAGATATGGCGAGTCCACAGAATCATCAATTACTGTTGGGAATTAATATCCAAGCCAGAGGAAACAGATAATTAGGGAGGGACAAGACAGAGAACCTAAACTGAAGGCACCACCGCTTGAAGAACCTTTCTCCCAGAAGAAGCCTCAGCCGAAGCAAAAGTATCAAATTTGGAAAAAACATGTAGAGAAGACAAAGTTGCAGCCTTGCAAATCTGTTCCACAGAAGCTTCATTTTTAAAAGCCCAAGAAGAAGAAACAGCCCTAGTGGAATGAGCTGCAATTCTCTCCGGAGGCTGCTGTCCAACAGTCTCATAAGCCAAATGAATAATACTTCTCAATCAGAAAGAAAGAGAAGTAGCTGTAGTTCTTTTACCTCTACGTTTCCCAGAGAAACAAACAAACAGGGCAGAAGACTGGCAAAAATGCTTAGTCGTCTGTAGATAAAACTTCAGAGCATGCACAACATCAAGATTGTGTAACAAACATTCCTTATAAGGAGGAGGATTAGAACATAGAGAAGGAACAACAATTTCCTGATTAATATTTCTATCTAAAACAACTTTAGGATGGAAACCTAACTTAGTATGAAGAACCAACTTATCAGCATGAAAGAGAAGATAAGGAGAATCATACTACAAAGCTGAGAGTTCTGAGACTCTCCGAGCAGAAGAAATAGCAACAAGAAACAAAACCTTCCAAGATAACTTAATATCTATAGAATGCATAGGCTCAAACGGAGTCTGCTGCAAAACTTTAACAACAATGTTAAGGCTCCAAAGAGGAGAAACCGACTTAAACAAAGGCCTGATTTTGATCAGTGCCTGACAAAAGGATTGCACATCTGGCAAAACCGTTAGACGCTTATGTAACAAAATAGACAAGGCAGAAATAGGACCCTTCAGAGTACTTGTTGACAAACCCTTCTCCAGACCTTCCTGGAGAAAAGACAAATTCCTAGGAATCTTGACCCTACTCCAAGAGTAGCCCTTGGATTCACACCAATAAAGATATTTACACCATATCTTATGGTAAATCATCCTAGTAACAGGCTTGCGAGCCTGAATCATGGTCTCAATGACCGACTCCGAAAACGCACGCTTAGCCAAAATTAAGCGTTCAATCTCCAAGCAGTCAGCTTCAAAGAAACAAGATTTGATGAAGGAAAGGACCCTGAAGTAGAAGGTCCTTCCTCAGAGGTAGTCTCCAAGGTGGAAGAGACAACATCTCCACAAGGTCTGCATACCAGATCCTGCGAGGCCACGCAGGAGCTATGAGAATCACAGATGCCCTCTCCTGCTTGATACGAGCAAGGATTCGTGGAAGGAAAGCAAAAATGGAGGAAATAGATATGCAAGACTGAAATTCCAAGAAAAAAAAAACGCCAGAACATCTATCAGGGCGGTCTGCGGATCACTTGAACCCTGCCTAGGAAGCTTGGCTTTCTGCCGAAACGCCCTCAGAAATCAACTCCTGAACCCCTTATTTAAGGGTTTACATGGAGAACAGCTCCGGATGGAGAACCCACTCCCCGGTATGAATATCTGTCTGCTCAGAAGTCCAATTCCCAAATGTCCACCCCTGGAAAGAGGATGAAAGACAGGCAATGAGAGCCTCCACCCACTGACAATCCAAGTCACCTCCTCCATGGCTAAGGAACTCAGAGTTCCTCCCTGGTCATTAATGAAAGCTATTGAGGTGATCTTGTCAGACTGGAACCAAGCTAAGGACGACTGAGGCCAAGCCATCAGAGCATTGTAAATCGCTCGCAACTCCAAAATGTTCAAGAGGAAAGCAGACACTTCTGTGTGTCAAACAAGTCCCAGACTGCTCCCAAGCCCAGCAGGCTGGTGTCCAGGGTCACAACACCCAGGAATGTCTCCAGAGCACACGCCCTGAGACAGATAATCCTGAAAAACCACTACGGGAGAAAGTCTCTTATCGAGATCTAGATCTATCCTCTGAGACAGATCCAAACGTTCTCCATTTTATGGAGAATAGCAAAAAGATCAATTCCATCCATACATATGTCACTGAAAAGTGAAGGAAAATCAACTGCAGCTAGATGTAAACTCAGAACCCTCTGGTTGCAGGATGGTTAAGCTATCTACTGGACTAGAGCTTGCTGTTGACCGGACAGTAGACTGCAGAGATAGGAAAAGGAATAAATTCTTGATAATCTGACCTCGGTTATAAATCTACTCCTAGATAGAGAATCTATTGAGGGCCCTAAAAAAAAAATCACCCTTGTAGATGGAACAAGGGAACTGTTCTCTCGATTCATTTCCCATCCATGGGAAAGAATAATGGACAAAATATCTTGCAAGAGAATGTGCTTGAAGGAAGGATGATGCCTGAACCATATATTGTCCAATAATGCACCCTTGCAATACCCGAAGACTTAAAAGTCTTTCTAGGATGATGAAACTCAGAAAACTTGAGAAGATCTTGAATCAAGGGAACAATAAATATACATCTCTCAGGTCTATATTCGTTATGAACAGGTCCTCTTGAACCAAAGTAGAATGGCTACTACCTTGAAGGTCAGAACCAAAGAAACAAGGTAAATACCTAAGATCCCGATCCCAGACTGGGACTGGAACTATCACTCCCAGAGAGGAAGGTCCTGAACCCAGTTCAAGGAATGCCTCACATCATACCTGTATTGCAGATACTCTAGAAAGAGAAATCTGCCCCTGCGAGGAAATCTGAGATTGGACTAAGTTTGGTTGGATTCCACAAGACATGACTGACCCTGCAGAAAGAATAAAACTAAAACTTTCCTTTAGTCTTACTCTCTTGATGTGTCTTAGAAAAAAAAAAATTTCACCAGTAAAGTCAGAAGATAATTCTTCCAGACCAAGTCCAAACAAGGTCTTACACTTGAAAGGAAACGCCAGAAGAGTGGATATGGAGTAAACATAAAATATTGAACCTGCAACTGCAGAACTATGAAGCCTAGGCTGTACCAATAAGCCACAGATAGGCTTCTCAGCAGATCAAGATTTCAGCAACAATGCCCCAAGGACTAGCACACCAAGTCAAGACATTGCTCAGAATGAACAATTAAACCTCAAACTTCTTATCCATGGATCCGTGAAGTCAAGCTACCCTCCTCCATAGGGACAGAAGTTCTCTGATCCATAGTAGAAACCTCCTACTAAGGGCACCGTGCATTGTAATGGAGTCAGCGACAGGAAAAACCTATAAAACACAGGACACAGGGAGAAAGGTATCCCAAGCTACTCCTATTCCTGGAAAATCTCCATAGCACGTCTAGAAAGACCTCCTCAAAGGAAGGAAAGTCATAGAACTGGTAAAGTTTATAAAACTTCTAAGGGTTGACGATGACATCTATGTCATCCAAGAAGCTAAAACCTCCTTTAATAGTACATGAGGCGTTAGAGCATACATCTGAAAGAGACCACTTCAGCATCAGATGAAGGAATTATACTGTCCAGGTCTGAGATTTCCCCCTCAGAAACTACTGAATCCTCCTCACCAGACTTAGGAGAGGGACAACACTTGTAGCAAAAGGTGGAGCAGATACCCTCTTATCTAAAACTTTAAATGTCCTCTTGCATTTTCCCTGAGGAAAGGAAATACAGACTAAGCCACAGATACAGTAGAGGATACATGAGCTGCAGATTCTGTATGCAAATACACCTCCCCCCCCCTGGAGATTGAGAGAAACCGCAGGGCACTGCACGTGACGTCATAGAGGCTTGGGATGTTTAAGGAGAAAACTGTGGCATAGCCGGAACATCATCATATGGGAGACATAAGGGTCATAGGGCAACATCTATCTGAACTATGTAATCGTTATTGCTTAACAATCAGCACAGAAAAAAAATAATAAAGTATGCTTAACAGATAATTTCCTTTCCTTCTGTATGAGGAGAGTCCACGGCTTCATTCCTTACTTGTGGGAAATACAGAACCTGGCCGCCAGGAGGCGGCAAAATACCTCCCCCACTTCCCTCATATCCCAGTCATTCTTTGCCTTTCATCACAGGAGGTTGGCAGAGAAGTGTCAGAAGATACAGAGTAGTTCCTTATGGAGGGTAGTACCCTTCGGAATGGGACCAGAGTTTTAAGTAGTGTTGTCAGCCTCTCAGTGAGAGCTTAAATACCTTCCCAACTTCCCTCATATCCCAACATTCTGACAAAGGAACAGTAGGAGAAATATCAGGGTATAAAGGGTGCCAGAAGAACAAACTAACATTTAGGTCTGCCCAATGGAGAACACGGGCAGGGGCCGTGGACTATCTTTATACAGAAGGAAAATAAATTATCTCATAAGCATAATTTATGTTTTCCTTCTTAATATGAGGAGTGTCCACGGCTTCATTCCTTACTTGTGGGAAACATATACCCAAGCTCCAGAGGACACTGAATGAAACGGGATGATAAAAGAGAGGCGGACCCTATTCTGAGGGCACCACAGCCTGCAAAACATTTCTCCCAAAAGCTGCTTCAGCTGAAGCAAAAACGTCAAACTTGTAAAATTTTTGAAAAGTTATGTAAAGAGGACCAGGAAGCTGCCCTACAAATCTGCTCCATAGAGGCCTCATTCTTTAAGATCTAAAAGGAAGCCAAAACTCTAGTTGAATGAGCCTTAATCCTCTGAGGAGGCTTATGTCCCGCAGTCTCATATGCTGAGGGAATAATACTCCTAAACCAAAAAGATAAGGAAGTGGAAGAGGCCTTCTGCCCTCTACGCTTCCTAGAATAGACAACAAAGAAAGAAGTTGTCTGTCTAAAATCCTTCGTAGCTTGAAGATAGAACTTCAAGGCCCAAACAATTCAAATTATGAAGTAACCGTTCCTTCGAAGGAGGAGGATTAGGACACAAGGAAGGAACCACAGGTTGAACCTCCAAGTGTCTGCTAATGCATCTAATAGCTCCACCTGAGGATCCCTGGATTGTCTGCTGAAGAATCAGTTGTCCACACCCGGAATGTGGATCGCTGATAGAAAGCAGTTGTGGACCTCTGCTCATTCCAGAACCCGAGATACTTCCATGCTAAACAAAAAACAGAATTTATGCTTACCTGATAAATTTATTTCTCTTGTTATGTATCGAGTCCACGGATTCATCCTTACTTGTGGGATATTCTCCTCCCCTACAGGAAGTGGCAAAGAGAGCACCCACAGCAGAGCTGCCTATAAAGCTCCCCCCTTAGCTCCAACCCCAGTCATTCGACCGAAGGCTAGGAAGAAAAAGGAGAAACCATAGGGTGCAGTGGTGACTGAAAGTTTAAAAATAAAAATATATATGCCTGTCTTAAAAAACAGGGCGGGCCGTGGACTCGATACATCACAAGAGAAATAAATTTATCAGGCAAGCATAAATTATGTTTTCTCTTGTAAGATGTATCGAGTCCACGGATTCATCCTTACTTCTGGGATACCAATACCAAAGCTTTAGGACACGGATGAAGGGAGGGGCAAGACAGGGACCTTAAACGGAAGGCACCACTGCTTGTAGAACCTTTCTCCCAAAAATAGCCTCCGAAGAAGCAAAAGTATCAAATTTGGAAAATTTGGAAAAAGTATGAAACGAAGACCAAGTCGCCGCATTACAAATCTGTTTAACAGAAGTCTCATTTTTAAAAGCCATGTGGAAGCCACAGCTCAAGTAGAATGAGCAGTAATTCTTTCAGGAGACTGTTGGCCAGCAGTCGCATAAGCCAAACGGATGATGCTTTTCAGCCAAAAGGAAAGAGAGGTAGCCGTAGCCTTCTGACCTCTTCGCAAACCAGAATAAACAACAAACAATGTTTGACGGAAATCTTTAGTTGCTTGTAAGTAGAACTTTAAAGCACGAACCACATCAAGATTGTGCAACAGACGTTCCTTCTTTGAAGGAGGATTAGGACACAGTGAAGGAACAACTATCTCTTGATTGATATTCTTATAAGAAACAACCTTAGGAAGTGGTTGGTACGCAAAACCACCTTATCTGCATGGAAAATAAGATAAGGGGGATCACACTGTTAAGCATATAGCTCAGAAACTCTTCGAGCCGAAGAGATAGCTACTAAAAACAAAACTTTCCAAGATAGAAGCTTAATATCCATGGAATGCATAGGTTCAAACGGAACCCCTTGAAGAACTTTAAGAACTAAATTTAGGCTCCATGGCGGAGCAACAGGTTTAAATACAGGTTTGATTCTGACCAAAGCCTGACTAAATGCTCGAACGTCTGGGACATCTGCCAGACGTTTGTGTAGAAGAATAGACAAAGCAGATATTTGTCCTTAATAGGAACTAGCTGATAATCCCTTCTCCAAACCTTCTTGGAGAAAAGACAATATTCTAGGAATCCTAATCTTACTCCACGAGTAACCTTTGGATTCACACCAATAAAGATATTTGAGCCAAATCTTATGATAGATCTTCCTGGTGACAGGCTTTCTAGCCTGAATCAGGGTATCAATGACCAACTCAGAGAAACCACGCTTTGATAGAATCAGGCGTTCAATCTCCAAGCAGTCAGACGCAGAGAAATTAGATTTGGATGCGTGAACAGACCTTGGATTAGAAGGTCCTGCCTCATTGGCAGAGTCCATGGTAGAACCGAGGACATGTCCACTAGGTCTGCATACCAAGTCCTGCGTGGCCACGCAGGTGCTATCAGAATCATCGAAGCTCTCTCTTGCTTTATTCTGGCAACCAGACGTAGGAGGAGAGGAAATACATAGGCCAGATTGAAGGACCAAGGCACTGCTAGAGCATCTATCAGTACCGCCTTGGGATCCCGGGACCTGGACCCGTAACGAGAAAGTTTGGCATTCTGACGGGACGCCATCAGATCCAATTCTAGTGTGCCCCATAGCTGAATCAGCTGGGCGAATACCTCCGGATGGAGTTCCCACTCCCCCGGATGAAGAGTCTGACGACTTAGAAAATCCGCCTCCCAGTTCTCTACTCCTGGGATGTGGATTGCTGAGAAATGGCAAGAGTGATCCTCTGCCCACCAAATTATTTTGGTTACCTCCATCATCGCTAGAGAACTCCTTGTTCCTCCCTGATGATTGATATAAGCTACAGTCGTGATGTTGTCCGACTGAAACCTGATGAATTTGGCTGCAGCAAGCTGAGGCCACGCCTTAAGCGTATTGAAAATCGCTCTCAGTTCTAAAATGTTTATCGGGAGGAGAGCTTCCTCCCGAGACCATAAGCCCTGTGTTTTCAGGGAGTTCCAGACTGCACCCCAGCCTAACAGGCTGGCATCTGTCGTTACAATGAGTCACTCTGGCCTGCGGAAGCACATTCCCTGAGACAGGTGGTCCTGAGACAACCACCAGAGAAGAGAATCTCTGGTCTCCTGGTCCAGATGCATTTGAGGATATAAGTCTGCATAATCCCCATTCCATTGTTTTAGCATGCAACAGTGGTCTGAGGTGTAGATGAGCAAAAGGAACTATGTCCATTGCCGCTACCATGAGTCCGATTACTTCCATACACTGAGCCACTGATGGCCGAGGAATGGAATGAAGAGCTCGGCAAGTGGATAAGAGTTTTAACTTTCTGACCTCCGTCAGAAATATTTTCATTTCTACCGAGTCTATCAGAGTCCCTAGGAAGGAAACTCTTGTAAGAGGGAAGAGAGAACTCTTTTTTATGTTCACCTTCCACCCGTGAGATGTCAGAAAAGCCAACACGATGTCTGTGTGAGACTTGGCTAGCTGGAAAGTCGACACCTGAATTAAGATGTCGTCTAGATAAGGTGCCACTGCTATGCCCCGTGGTCGTAGAACCGCCAGAAGGGACCCTAGCACTTTTGTGAAAATTCTGGGAGCCGTGGCCAACCCGAAGGGAAGGGCCACAAACTGGTAATGCCTGTCCAGAAAGGCGAATTTGAGGAATTGATAATGATCTCTGTGAATAGGGATGGGCACTAGAGGTACTTGGCGTCACTTGTGCGGGCGTTACTGGTTGTGACACTTGGGGAGAGCTAGATGGCGAACCCTCATTTACTTCTGACTGAGAATCATCTATTGCTGTATTTTTAAGTGCTAATATATGTTCTTTATAATTAATAGACATATCAGTACATTTGGGACACATTCTAAGAGGGGGTTCCACAATGGCATCCAAACATATTGAACAAGGATTTTCCTTGGTATCAGACATGTTAAACAGGCTAGTAATGTAACAAACAAGCTTGGAAAACGCTGTAATCAAAGTAAATAACACTTAGAAATAAAACGGTACTGTGCCTTTAAGAGAAAAAAAAGCTGCATAAGTTCTGCAAAACAGTGGAAAAAAGCAGTAAACAACGAAATTTTTACAGTATTATCTTACAGCCTTAGTAACTTTGCACAACTATGCAAATAAACAATTAACCCCTTAATGGCAAAACCGGATTGAAAAAACGTCAAAACCGGTAAAAAAGACTTTCAGCACCTTGCCACAGCTCTGCTGTGGCTCCTACCTGCCCTTCAGAACGATTTGTGGGGAAAAAACCTCCTTTACAGCCCTCAAACACAGCAGGAGCAGTTGGATGACTCTTAAGGAAAAGAAACTGCGCAACTGAGGTGCGAAAATAGGCCCCTCCCACCTCACTCAATGTTTTGAGGCCTATTAGAAAAACACCTGAGTGTCTCTTAATTAACCATGTGGGTTAAAAAACCCTAACAAAAGCCACAAAGACCCCTTCAGTCCCTTCAAAAAACGTTATAATTGCATCATTTACTTGAACAAACAAAAAACGTTTTTTTTTGTGGGTTTTTTTTTTTTTTTTTTAACAGTGTCACCAGTAACAAATGAGCCCTTCAAGCAAGCTGAAATTCCTATCCAAGTGTCTGAAATACAGCTTACCCTTTCCCCATGGGGATATTCCAAGCCCTTTCTAGAATAAACACAGTCTGTCTAGAAAAACATACCTGAACATACCTCATGTGCAGCTTAGCATGCAAACCGTTCCTGTACTCTTCAGCCCTTGTGAGAACAGCAGTGGATCTTAGTTACAAAGTGCTAAGATCATAAACCTCCTTACAGAAATCTTCATCTCTTTTTCTGCCAAAGAGTAAATAGTACACACCGGCACCATTTAAAAAAAACTTTTGCTTTAGAAATAAAAAACATTTTTGTCACCACACTCGCTCTGCACTTCCTAGTTACTTAGAGTAGGCAAAGATTATGACTGGGGGGTGGAGCTAATGGGGGAGCTATATAGGCAGCTCTGCTGTGGGTGCACTCTTTGCCACTTTGTGTAGGGGAGGAGAATATCCCACAAGTAAGGATGAATCCGTGGACTCGATACATCTTACAAGAGAAAAGAGAATAGTCCGAATAGTTACCATTTTAAAATATGGAATCCTTACAAACTTGTTCAGGGCTTTCAGATCCAAAACTGGTCTTAAAGGAACCTTCCTCTTTTGGAAAAAAAAAGACCTTTGAATAAAACCCCATCCCCTGTTCCTACAAAAGAACTGAAACAATCACTCCCATAACTTCCAGATCTGACACAGACTTTAAAAGAAGCATAAACTTTTACAGGATTACTTGGAACATTGGACAGAAAAAAAAAACTTAATCTGGGAGGCCCTTATTCTGAATCCTTTTCAACATCCCTGAGAAACTAGATTCAGAACCCAGGGATCTGGAAAAGACTGACACTAAGACTGGATCATGGTCTGCACCTTCATGCAGTTTTGGTAGTAGGGAGAGATTTCTTACCCTGCTTAGACTTGTTCCAGTTAGCACTAGGTCTCCAGACTGAGTCAGAGGTGCCTTGTTTTTGAGCAGAGGAGTCAACATTTTGATTCTTATTCTGACGAAAGGAATGAAAACAATAAGAAGCTTTAGATTTCCCTCTAGACTTTCTGTCCTGAGGAAGGAAAACCCCTTTACCTCCAGTAACCGTAGATATAAAATAATCTAAAAAAGAACCAAATAATTTATATCACTGAAAGAGATAATCTGGATTTAGATGATATGTCAGCAGACAAGGATTGCCAAAGACATAATACCAAATACAGTATCACAAAAAACATAATTTGTGCTTACCAGATAAACTCCTTTCCTTCCTGGCAGGGAGAGTCCACGGCTTCATTCCTTACTGTTGTGAAATACAACACCTGGCCACCAGGAGGCGGCAAAGACACCCCAGCCAAAGACTTAAATAACCCTTCCACTATCCCCCAGTCATTCTGTCGAGGGAACAAGGAAAAGTAGGAGAAACATCATTGTATAAAGGTGCCAGAAGAAATAAAATAAAAAAGGGAGCCGCCAAACAAAAATAAATTATGGGCAAGGTCGTGGACCCTCCCTACAAGGAAGGAAAGGAATTGATCTGGCAAGCATAAATTATGTTTTCCTTCCATAAGGCAGGGAGAGTCCACGACTTCATTCTTTACTGTTGAGAAAGCTATACCCAAGCTCCAGAGGACACGGAAGGAATAACGGAAGAGAACAAAGAAGAGGCGGACCCTATTCTGAGGGAACCACAGCCGAAGCAAACACATCAAACTTGTAAAATTTAGAAAAAAATTATGCTTACCTGATAATTTTCTTTTCTTCAGATGGAAAGAGTCCACAGCTGCATTCATTACTTTTGGGAATTAAGAACCTGGCCAACAGGAGGAGGCAAAGACACCCCAGCCAAATGCTTAAATACTCCTCCCACTTCCCTCATCCCCCAGTCATTCTGCCGAGGAACAAGAAACAGTAGAAGAAATATCAGGGTGAAAGGTGCCATTAGAATAAAAATACAGACGCCCCACATAAAAAATATGGGTGGGGAGCTGTGGACTCTTTCCATTTGAAGAAAAGAAAATTATCAGGTAAGCATAATTTATATTTTTCTTCATAAATGGAAAGAGTCCACAGCTGCATTCATTACTTTTGGGAAAACAATACTCAAGCTATAAAGGACACTGAATGCCAAGGGCGCGATCAGATATACGGCGTAGTTTTCGGCGCAAGCAAGGGAACCAGCGCCGCCCGTAGTTTCACCTCGCACATCGGGGTATTACATATACTCCGCCGGCATTTGCTAAAGTGCCGTAAGTCGGACAAACTAGCGATGTCCAGAAATAAGCGTAAGTACAAATTTCTGGAGTCGCCAGTGACTTACGGCACTTTAGAAACTGCCTGCGCCTACAAAAACTTACTAAAGTATGAAATCTCCCGTAACTGTCAAACACGCCTCCCAAACATTATCCCGACACGTATACCCCTATATCCGCAATCCCCCCTCTCACTCCTAATAATAAATGTATTAACCCCTAGACCGACAACCCCCCACAACGCAATAAGCCTAATTATTAACCCCTAAACCGCCATAGCCCACACAGCAATAAACCTATCCTAGTATTAACCCCTAAACCGCCACTCCCGGACCCCGCCGCCACCTACATTAAATATATTAACCCCTAATCTGACCCCCCTACACCGCCGCCACCTACATTAAATGTATTACCCCCTAAACCTAAGTCTAACCCTAACACGCCCTAACTTAATTATTTAAATAAATCTAAATAATATTAATAACTAAATTATTCCTATTTATAACTAAATACTTACCTATAAAATAAACCCTAAAATAGCTACAATATAATTAACAATTACATTATAGCTATTTTAGGATTTATATTTATTTTACAGGTAACTTTGTATTTATTTTAACTAGGTACATTAGCTATTAAATAGTTAATAACTATTTAATAGCTACCTAGTTAAAATAATTACAAAATTACCTGTAAAATAAATCCTAACCTAAGTTACAAATACACCTAACACTACACTATCAATAAATTAATTAAATAAATTAACTACAATTATCTAATATAAAAAACAATTAAATAAACTAAACTATATTACAAAAAAACATAATTTATGTAAGAACTTACCTGATAAATTCATTTCTTTCATATTAGCAAGAGTCCATGAGCTAGTGACGTATGGTATATACATTCCTACCAGGAGGGGCAAAGTTTCCCAAACCTCAAAATGCCTATAAATACACCCCTCACCACACCCACAATTCAGTTTAACGAATAGCCAAGAAGTGGGGTGATAAAAAAGGAGCGAAAGCATAAAAAAAAACAGAATTTATGTTTACCTGATAAATTACTTTCTCCAACGGTGTGTCCGGTCCACGGCGTCATCCTTACTTGTGGGATATTCTCTTCCCCAACAGGAAATGGCAAAGAGCCCAGCAAAGCTGGTCACATGATCCCTCCTAGGCTCCGCCTACCCCAGTCATTCGACCGACGTTAAGGAGAAATATTTGCATAGGAGAAACCATATGATACCGTGGTGACTGTAGTTAAAGAAAATAAATTATCAGACCTGATTAAAAAACCAGGGCGGGCCGTGGACCGGACACACCGTTGGAGAAAACAGAATTTATGTTTACCTGATAAATTACTTTCTCCAACGGTGTGTCCGGTCCACGGCGTCATCCTTACTTGTGGGATATTCTCTTCCCCAACAGGAAATGGCAAAGAGCCCAGCAAAGCTGGTCACATGATCCCTCCTAGGCTCCGCCTTCCCCAGTCATTCGACCGACGTTAAGGAGGAATATTTGCATAGGAGAAACCATATGGTACCGTGGTGACTGTAGTTAAAGAAAATAAATTATCAGACCTGATTAAAAAAACCAGGGCGGGCCGTGGACCGGACACACCGTTGGAGAAAGTAATTTATCAGGTAAACATAAATTCTGTTTTCTCCAACATAGGTGTGTCCGGTCCACGGCGTCATCCTTACTTGTGGGAACCAATACCAAAGCTTTAGGACACGGATGAAGGGAGGGAGCAAATCAGGTCACCTAAATGGAAGGCACCACGGCTTGCAAAACCTTTCTCCCAAAAATAGCCTCAGAAGAAGCAAAAGTATCAAACTTGTAAAATTTGGTAAAAGTGTGCAGTGAAGACCAAGTCGCTGCCCTACATATCTGATCAACAGAAGCCTCGTTCTTGAAGGCCCATGTGGAAGCCACAGCCCTAGTGGAATGAGCTGTGATTCTTTCGGGAGGCTGCCGTCCGGCAGTCTCGTAAGCCAATCTGATGATGCTTTTAATCCAAAAAGAGAGAGAGGTAGAAGTTGCTTTTTGACCTCTCCTTTTACCGGAATAAACAACAAACAAGGAAGATGTTTGTCTAAAATCCTTTGTAGCATCTAAATAGAATTTTAGAGCGCGAACAACATCCAAATTGTGCAACAAACGTTCCTTCTTTGAAACTGGTTTCGGACACAGAGAAGGTACGATAATCTCCTGGTTAATGTTTTTGTTAGAAACAACTTTTGGAAGAAAACCAGGTTTAGTACGTAAAACCACCTTATCTGCATGGAACACCAGATAAGGAGGAGAACACTGCAGAGCAGATAATTCTGAAACTCTTCTAGCAGAAGAAATTGCAACTAAAAACAAAACTTTCCAAGATAATAACTTAATATCAACGGAATGCAAGGGTTCAAACGGAACCCCCTGAAGAACTGAAAGAACTAAATTGAGACTCCAAGGAGGAGTCAAAGGTTTGTAAACAGGCTTAATTCTAACCAGAGCCTGAACAAAGGCTTGAACATCTGGCACAGCGGCCAGCTTTTTGTGAAGTAACACAGACAAGGCAGAAATCTGTCCCTTCAGGGAACTTGCAGATAATCCTTTTTCCAATCCTTCTTGAAGGAAGGATAGAATCCTAGGAATCCTAACCTTGTCCCAAGGGAATCCTTTAGATTCACACCAACAGATATATTTTTTCCAAATTTTGTGGTAAATCTTTCTAGTTACAGGCTTTCTGGCCTGAACAAGAGTATCGATAACAGAATCTGAGAATCCTCGCTTCGATAAGATCAAGCGTTCAATCTCCAAGCAGTCAGCTGGAGTGAAACCAGATTCGGATGTTCGAACGGACCCTGAACAAGAAGGTCTCGTCTCAAAGGTAGCTTCCAAGGAGGAGCCGATGACATATTCACCAGATCTGCGTACCAAGTCCTGCGTGGCCACGCAGGAGCTATCAAGATCACCGACGCCCTCTCCTGATTGATCCTGGCTACCAGCCTGGGGATGAGAGGAAACGGCGGGAACACATAAGCTAGTTTGAAGGTCCAAGGTGCTACTAGTGCATCCACTAGAGCCGCCTTGGGATCCCTGGATCTGGACCCGTAGCAAGGAACTTTGAAGTTCTGACGAGAGGCCATCAGATCCATGTCTGGAATGCCCCACAGCTGAGTGACTTGGGCAAAGATTTCCGGATGGAGTTCCCACTCCCCCGGATGCAATGTCTGACGACTCAGAAAATCCGCTTCCCAATTTTCCACTCCTGGGATGTGGATAGCAGACAGGTGGCAGGAGTGAGACTCCGCCCATAGAATGATTTTGGTCACTTCTTCCATCGCCAGGGAACTCCTTGTTCCCCCCTGATGGTTGATGTACGCAACAGTTGTCATGTTGTCTGATTGAAACCGTATGAACTTGGCCCTCGCTAGCTGAGGCCAAGCCTTGAGAGCATTGAATATCGCTCTCAGTTCCAGAATATTTATCGGCAGAAGAGATTCTTCCCGAGACCAAAGACCCTGAGCTTTCAGGGATCCCCAGCCCATCAGACTGGCGTCGGTCGTGACAATGACCCACTCTGGTCTGCGGAATGTCATCCCTCGTGACAGGTTGTCCAGGGACAGCCACCAACGGAGTGAGTCTCTGGTCCTCTGATTTACTTGTATCTTCGGAGACAAGTCTGTATAGTCCCCATTCCACTGACTGAGCATGCACAGTTGTAATGGTCTTAGATGAATGCGTGCAAAAGGAACTATGTCCATTGCCGCTACCATCAACCCGATCACTTCCATGCACTGAGCTATGGAAGGAAGAGGAACGGAATGGAGTATCCGACAAGAGTCTAGAAGTTTTGTTTTTCTGGCCTCTGTCAGAAAAATCCTCATTTCTAAGGAGTCTATTATTGTTCCCAAGAAGGGAACCCTTGTTGACGGAGATAGAGAACTCTTTTCCACGTTCACTTTCCATCCGTGAGATCTGAGAAAGGCCAGGACAATGTCCGTGTGAGCCTTTGCTTGAGGAAGGGACGACGCTTGAATCAGAATGTCGTCCAAGTAAGGTACTACAGCAATGCCCCTTGGTCTTAGCACAGCTAGAAGGGACCCAAAAAGAGAGAGAGGTAGAAGTTGCTTTTTGACCTCTCCTGTTACCAGAATAAACAACAAACAAGGAAGATGTTTGTCTAAAATCCTTTGTAGCATCTAAATAGAATTTTAGAGCGCGAACAACATCCAAATTGTGCAACAAACGTTCCTTCTTCGAAACTGGTTTCGGACACAAAGAAGGCACGACTATCTCCTGGTTAATGTTTTTGTTAGAAACAACTTTTGGAAGAAAACCAGGTTTAGTACGTAAAACCACCTTATCTGCATGGAACACCAGATAAGGAGGAGAACACTGCAGAGCAGATAATTCTGAAACTCTTCTAGCGGAAGAAATTGCAGCCAAAAACAAAACTTTCCAAGATAATAACTTAATATCAACGGAATGTAAGGGTTCAAGCGGAACCCCCTGAAGAACTGAAAGAACTAAGTTGAGACTCCAAGGAGGAGTCAAAGGTTTGTAAACAGGCTTGATTCTAACCAGAGCCTGAACAAAGGCTTGAACATCTGGCACAGCTGCCAGCTCTTTGTGAAGTAACACAGACAAGGCAGAAATCTGTCCCTTCAAGGAACTTGCAGATAATCCTTTCTCCAATCCTTCTTGAAGAAAGGATAGAATCCTAGGAATCTTTACCTTGTCCCAAGGGAATCCTTTAGATTCACACCAACAGATATATTTTTTCCATATTTTGTGGTAAATTTTTCTAGTTACAGGCTTTCTGGCCTGAACAAGAGTATCAATAACAGAATCTGAGAACCCTCGCTTTGATAAGATCAAGCGTTCAATCTCCAAGCAGTCAGCTGGAGTAGGACCAGATTCGGATTTCGAACGGACCTTGAACAAGAAGGTCTCGTCTCAAAGGTAGCTTCCATGGTGGAGCCGATGACATATTCACCAGATCTGCCTACCAAGTCCTGCGTGGTTACGCAGGAGCTATCAAGATCACCTACGCCCTCTCCTGATTGATCCTGGCTACCAGCCTGGGGATGAGAGGAAACGGCGGGAATACATAAGCTAGGTTGAAGGTCCAAGGTGCTACTAGTGCATCTACTAGAGTCGCCTTGGGATCCCTGGATCTGGACCCGTAGCAAGGAACCTTGAAGTTCTGACGAGAGGCCATCAGATCCATGTCTGGAATGCCCCACAGTTGAGTGATTTGGGCAAAGATTTCCGGATGGAGTTCCCACACCCCCGGATGCAATGTCTGACGAATCAGAAAATCCGCTTCCCAAGTTTCCACTCCTGGGATGTGGATTGCAGACAGGTGGCAGGAGCGAGTCTCCGCCCATTGAATGATTTTGGTCACTTCTTCCATCGCCAGGGAACTCCTTGTTCCCCCCTGATGGTTGATGTACGCAACAGTCGTCATGTTGTCTGATTGAAACCGTATGAACTTGGCCCTCGCTAGCTGAGGCCAAGCCTTGAGAGCATTGAATATCGCTCTCAGTTCCAGAATATTTATCGGTAGAAGAGATTTTTCCCGAGACCAAAGACCCTGAGCTTTCAGGGATCCCCAGACCGCGCCCCAGCCCATCAGACTGGCGTCGGTCGTGACAATGACCCACTCTGGTCTGCGGGAGGTCACCCCTTGCGACAGGTTGTCCAGGGACAGCCACCAACGGAGTGAGTCTCTGGTCCTCTGATTTACTTGTATCTTCGGAGACAAGTCTGTATAGTCCCCATTCCACTGACTGAGCATACACAATTGAAATGGTCTTAGATGAATGCGCGCAAAAGGAACTATGTCCATTGCCGCTACCATCAAACCTATCACTTCCATGCACTGCGCTATGGAAGGAAGAGGAACGGAAGGAAGTATCCGACAAGAGTTTAGAAGTTTTGTTTTTCTGGTCTCTGTCAGAAAAATCCTCATATCTAAGGAGTCTATTATTGTTCCCAAGAAGGGAACTCTTGTCGACGGAGATAGAGAACTCTTTTCCACGTTCACTTACCATCCGTGAGATCCGAGAAAGGCCAGGACTATGTCCGTGTGAGCCTTTGCTTGAGGAAGGGACGACGCTTGAATCAGAATGTCGTCCAAGTAAGGTACTACAGCAATGCCCCTTGGTCTTAGCACCGCCAGAAGGGACCCTAGTACCTTTGTGAAAATCCTTGGAACAGTGGCTAATCCGAAAGGAAGCGCCACGAACTGGTAATGCTTGTCCAGGAATGCGAACCTTAGGAACCGATGATGTTCCTTGTGGACAGGAATATGTAGATACGCATCCTTTAAATCCACCGTGGTCAAGAATTGACCTTCCTGGATGGAAGGATTGTTCGAATGGTTTCCATTTTGGACGATGGAACCTTGAGAAACTTGTTTAGGATCTTGAGATCTAAGATTGGTCTGAACGTTCCCTCTTTTTTGGGAACTACGAACAGATTGGAGTAGAACCCCATCCCTCGTTCTTTTAATGGAACAGGATGAATCACTTCCAGAAGATAACCTTGGAAGACTATTTCTAGCACCCAAGGATCCAGAACATCTCTTGCCCAAGCCTGAGTGAAGAGAGAGAGTCTGCCCCCCACCAAATCCGGTCCCGGATCGGGGGCCCGCATCTCATGCTGTCTTGGGAGCAGTGGCAGGTTTCTTGGCCTACTTTCCTTTGTTCCAGCCTTGCCTTGGTCTCCAGGCTGGATTGGCTTGAGAAGTATTACCCTCCTGCTTAGAGGACGTAGCACTTGGGGCTGGTCCGTTTCTGCGAAAGGGACGAAAATTAGGTTTATTTTTGGCCTTGAAAGACCTATTCTGAGGAAGGGCGTGGCCCTTGCCCCCAGTGATATCAGAGATAAACTCTTTCAAGTCAGGGCCAAACAGTGTTTTCCCCTTGAAAGGAATGTCAAACAATTTGTTCTTGGAAGACGCATCCGCTGACCAAGATTTTAACCAAAGCGCTCTGCGCGCCACAATAGCAAACCCAGAATTTTTCGCCGCTAACCTAGCCAATTGCAAGGTGGCGTCTAGGGTGAAAGAATTAGCCAATTTAAGAGCACGAATTCTGTCCATAATCTCCTCATAAGAAGAAGAATTATTAATAATCGCCTTTTCTAGCTCATCGCACCAGAAACACGCGGCTGTAGTGACAGGGACAATGCATGCAATTGGTTGTAGAAGGTAACCTTGCTGAACAAACATCTTTTTTAGCAAACCTTCTAATTTTTTATCCATAGGATCTTGGAAAGCACAACTATCTTCTATGGGTATAGTGGTGCGCTTGTTTAGAGTAGAAACCGCCCCCTCGACCTTGGGGACTGTCTGCCATAAGTCCTTTCTGGGGTCGACTATAGGAAACAATTTTTTAAATATGGGGGGAGGTACGAAAGGTACACCGGGCCTGTCCCATTCTTTATTAACAATGTACGCCACCCGCTTGAGTATAGGAAAAGCTTCGGGGGGCCCCGGGGCCTCTAGGAACTTGTCCATTTTACATAGTGTTTCTGGAATGACCAGATAATCACAATCATCCAAATTGGATAACACCTCCTTAAACAGAGCGCGGAGATGTTCCAACTTAAATTTAAAAGTAATCACATCAGGTTCAGCTTGTTGAGAAATTTTTCCTGAATCTGAAATTTCTCCCTCAGACAAAACCTCCCTGGCCCCCTCAGACTGGTGTAGGGGCCCTTCAGAAACAATATCATCAGCGTCCTCATGCTCTTCAGTATTTTCTAAAACAGAGCAGTCGCGCTTTCGCTGATAAGTGGGCATATTGGCTAAAATGTTTTGATAGAATTATCCATTACAGCCGTTAATTGTTGCATAGTAAGGAGTATTGGCGCGCTAGATGTACTAGGGGCCTCCTGTATGGGCAAAACTGGTGTAGACGAAGGAGGGGATGATGCAGTACCATGCTTACTCCCCTCACTTGAGGAATCATCTTGGGCATCATTTTTACTAAATTTTTTATGACATAAATCACATCTATTTAAATGAGAAGGAACCTTGGCTTCCCCACAGTCAGAACACAATCTATCTGGTAGTTCAGACATGTTAAACAGGCATAAACTTGATAACAAAGCACAAAAAACGTTTTAAAATAAAACCGTTACTGTCACTTTAAATTTTAAACTGAACACACTTTATTACTGCAATTGCGAAAAAGTATGAAGGAATTGTTCAAAATTCACCAAAATTTCACCACAGTGTCTTAAAGCCTTAAAAGTATTGCACACCAAATTTGGAAGCTTTAACCCTTAAAATAACGGAACCGGAGCCGTTTTTATATTTAACCCCTTTACAGTCCCTGGAATCTGCTTTGCTGAGACCCAACCAAGCCCAAAGGGGAATACGATACCAAATAATGCCTTCAGAAAGACTTTTCTATGTATCAGAGCTCCACACACATGCAGCTGCATGTCATGCTGTTCTCAAAAACAAGTGCGCCATACCGGCGCGAAAATGAGGCTCTGACTATGATTAGGGAAAGCCCCAATAGAATAAAGTGTCTAAAACAGTGCCTGCCGATATTATTTTACAAAAAATACCCAGATTAAATGATTCCTCAAGGCTAAATATGTGTAAATATGATCGATTTAGCCCAGAAAATGTCTACAGTCTTAATAAGCCCTTGTGAAGCCCTTATTTACTGTGTGAATAAAATGGCTTACCGGATCCCATAGGGAAAATGACAGCTTCCAGCATTACATCGTCTTGTTAGAATGTGTCATACCTCAAGCAGCAAAAGACTGCTCACTGTTCCCCCAACTGAAGTTAATTCCTCTCAACAGTCCTGTGTGGAACAGCCATGGATTTTAGTAACGGTTGCTAAAATCATTTTCCTCATACAAACAGAAATCTTCATCTCTTTTCTGTTTCAGAGTAAATAGTACATACCAGCACTATTTTAAAATAACAAACTCTTGATTGAATAATAAAAACTACAGTTAAACACTAAAAAACTCTAAGCCATCTCCGTGGAGATGTTGCCTGTACAACGGCAAAGAGAATGACTGGGGTAGGCGGAGCCTAGGAGGGATCATGTGACCAGCTTTGCTGGGCTCTTTGCCATTTCCTGTTGGGGAAGAGAATATCCCACAAGTAAGGATGACGCCGTGGACCGGACACACCTATGTTGGAGAAATAAGGAATTGGAATAATTGTGCTTTATACAAAAAATCATAATCACCACAAAAAAGGGTGGGCCTCATGGACTCTTGCTAATATGAAAGAAATGAATTTATCAGGTAAGTTCTTACATAAATTATGTTTTCTTTCATGTAATTAGCAAGAGTCCATGAGCTAGTGACGTATGGGATAATAAATACCCAAGATGTGGAACTTCCACGCAAGAGTCACTAGAGAGGGAGGGATAAAATAAAGACAGCCAATTCCGCTGAAAAATTAATCCACTACCCAAATCAAAAAAGTTTCAATTTTTATAATGAAAAAAACTGAAAATATAAGCAGAAGAATCAAACTGAAACAGCTGCCTGAAGTACCATTCTACCAAAACTGCTTCTAAAGAAGAGAAAACATCAAAATGGTAGAACATAGTAAAAGTATGCAAAGAAGACCAAGTCATTGCTTTGCAAATCTGATCAACAGAAGCTTCATTCTTAAAAAGCCCAGGAAGTAGAAACTTACCTAGTAGAATGAGCCATAATCCTCCAAGGCGGGAATCCACCCGACTCCAAATAAGCATGATGAATCAAAAGTTTAAGCAAGATGCCAAATAAATGGCAGAAGCCTTTTGACCTTCCTAACACCAGAAAAGATAACAAATAGACTAGAAGACTATCTGAAATCTGAATAGCTTCAACAAAACTCTTACCATATCCAAAAAATGTAAGAATCTTACCAAAGAAGTCTTAGTAAAAGACAATAATTCCTCCCTAATGTTGATAGAATCACAACTTTAGGTAAAAACTGAAATGAGGATAGCAAAAACCACCTTATCCTGATGAAAAAAATCAGAAAAAGGAAACTCACAAGAAAGAACAGATAATTAAAAATTGTTCTAGCTGAAGAGATGTCTAAAAAGAACAATACTTTCCATGAAAGTAAATAATGTCTAGAAAAAACATATGCTCAAATATGCTCAAATGGAAGAGCCTGTAAAGCCTTTAGAACCAAATTAAAACTCCAAGGAGGAGAAATTGGCTTAATGACAGGTTTGATAAGAACCAAAGCCTGAACAAAATAATGAATAACAGGAAGGAACACTGCCTTACCCTGATGAAAAAATCAGAAAAGGAGATCCACAAGAAAGAGCAGAAAACTCAGAAACTCTTCTAGCAGAAGAGATAACCAAAAGGAACAATACTTTCCAAGAAAGTAATTTTAATGTCCAGAGAACGCAAAGGTTCAAACGGAGGAGCCTGTAAAGCCCTCAGTACCAAATTGAAACTCCAAGGAGGAGATATTGACTTAATGACAGGCTTGATACAAACCAAAGCCTGTATAAAACAATGAATATCAGAATGAATAGCAATCTTTCTGTGAAAAAGAACAGAAAGAGTAGAGATGTGTCCTTTCAAATAACTTGCAGACAAAACCAACCTGAAAAATTTTAAAATTCTAGGAATTCTAAAAGAATGCCAAAAGAATTTATGAGAAGAACACCAAGAAATGAAAGTCTTCCAAACTCGATAATAAATCTTTCTAGAGACAGATTTACAAACCTGTAACATAGTATTAATCACTGAGTCAGAGAAACCTCTATGACTAAGAATCAAACGTTCAATCTCCATATCTTCAAATTAAATGATTTGAGATCCTGATGGAAAAATGGGCCTTGAGATAAAAAGTCTGGTCTTAACGGAAATGTCCAAGGTTGGCAACTGGCCATCCGAATGAGATCCGCATACCAAAACCTGTGAGGCCATGCTGGAACCACCAGCAGTACAAACAAACGCTCCATTAGAATTTTTGAAGAACTAGAGGCGGAAGATATAGACAGAATGATAATTCCAAGGAAGTGTCAAAGCATACGCTACTTCCGCCTGAGGATCCCCGGACCTGAAATAGGCCCCTGGGAAATTCCTTGTTAAGACGAGAGGCCAACAGATCTATTTCTGGAAGCCCTCACATCTGAAAAATTTAAAAACATATCTGGGTAAAGACAATTCTCCCGGATGTAAAGCTTGATTAACAGAGATAATCCGCTTCCCAAACGTCTATACCTGGGAAAAGGACCCCAGAATTTAGATAGGAGCTGGATTTAGCCCAAGCAAATATCCGAGATACTTTGTCACAGTCTAAAGACTGATAGTCACACCCTGATGATTGACATACACCACAGATGTGATAATGTCTGAAAAAAACAATAAACATCTCTTCTTGAAAAGAAACCAACTGAAGAACTCTGGGAATGCACGGAGTTCCAAAATATCAAATGGTAATCTCGCCTCCTGAGATTTCCAAACCCCTTGTGCTGACAGAGATCCTCAGACAGCCTCCCAACCTAAAAGACTCGCATCTATAGAGATCATGGTCCAGGTTGAAAGAATCGAAGAGACCTGTAGAACTAAATGATGGTGATCTTAACCACCGAATCAAAGATAGATAAACATAGAATTCGAAGATTTAAAAAGTAAAATCCTAGAATCCCTGCACCATTATGCAGCATAAAAAACTGGAAAGGTTTTCTATGAAAATGAGCAAAGGAAAATGAATCCAATGCTGCAGCTATAAGACCTAAATTTCCATGCATATATAGCAACTGAAGGAAATAATAGAGACTGAAGGTACCGACAGACGGAACCCAATAAGAAAAAAATCACTTATCTGTTAGAGACAAAGACAGTGACACAATCTATCTGGAAACCTAAAAAAGGTGACCCTTGTGTGAGGAATCAAGAGCTTTTGATAAAAAGATCCTCTAACCATGTCTTGAAAAAACAAAATTGAATCATATGAGATTCCGTAGTCTCAGAAAATAAAAATAATCTGAATGAAAACCGAAATGAAGATATGCATCTATTGTATCTAATGAAAACAAATAATGCTATCACTGACCAAAAAAAGTCAGAATAGACCATATAAATACCAATCTAAAAGATGGAACATTTATATAATAAAAAGATTTTCTATCTTTGGAACAATGAATAGTTTGAATAAAAACCCCAAAACCCAGTTCCAAAAAATAGAACTGGAATAAATACCCCAGAAGATTCCAGAACTTGAGCAGCGCTTGATCCTCAACAGGTGATCAACCACACTTCAACATTACCCAAAATATATGGGACTGAAACACCTTAAGGAAAGTGTTAGCCTTACTGGAATAGCTGGAATATAATAGAGAGAAAAAGACTTCTCACAGACGGTTTTACTTCAAATTTTATTTTGTACCCAAAATCTAAGAATTTTGGACCGAATAGAACCAAAAAAAACTTCTAAATAAAAACATGTTACTTGGGTAAGAATTTAGAATTTTGTTCTTTAGTAAGAACAATCAAACTAAAATAAGCTTAAAGTTTTAGTCTAAGAACTTAATCTTGAAGCCAAATAATTGATTATCTTGGAAAAAAAGAAATAAGGATTTTTTAGAAATCACAAAATTTCTTCTAGCTAAAAACAGCTAAAGACATAGATTAAACCTCATTTGTGAAAATATTCAATAAAAATGAAGAAACAAATAAAATTATTAGCATATTAATCCAGTTAAGGGACCAGAACACACCGGACTTGCATAAACAAAAATGCAAGACAACAAGACAAATGCAACAGCACCCAGTCTGAACCTCAAATGAGCAGTAGACTTTGTCCCATAACAATGCTAAATAATACATAATCTGATACTTGATCTTTAAAGTAAACAGAAAAAATGGAGCAAAAACAACATCATCCAAATAAATTACAGGTCCAAGAAAAGTACCTGAAAATATTTTTTTTTCCTTAAATAGGATACAACCATTTAAAAAGAAAATAAATACTATTTTGCTATAGAAACAATAGCATAATTTAGCAGGAGTAGAGATAGCCCTATTAAATTGGAGAACCCTCAAAATTGAATTTAACTGCCGGCAAAGAATATAATTTAAAACCTTTGAAGAAAATTGTCAGCCTATTCCATTCCCTAGTATGAAGGAATGGAAAAAAACCTCTGAAGACACAGAAGACAAAATAAGCAGAAATAAAATGTTAGCTAGTTATGAAAAGGAACTAGTACCTCAATATCCAAAATAATCAACACCTTTTCAACAAAAAACAAATGTAATCTAATAAAAAATAAAAAAGTAGATTTGTTAGTGTCAATATCTGATGAAGAAAAGTTCTGAAAGAGAAAAAAACATCATCAGAGAAGGATAATTCAGTATGTTGTTGGTCATTTGAAACTTCATAAAAAAGAAGTTTGAAAAAGACCTAAAAATTTTTTAACAGAAGGCGCAAAGTCAGACAAAGCCTTAACCTAGAATCAGAAAAATATTCTTATAAATTTTCTAAGTATATCTTGTACATAAGATGTAAAAAGAAAAGCAATACATAAAGCATAAATACTAAAGGATTCTGCATGTAAAAGTTTATCATGATAACTTATTACAAACCATAGCTAAAGATAAAGATTCATAACATTTAAAATAAATGAACTTAGCTTTGGTAGGACTTCTTAGTCAACAGGAATCCCTCAGTATGTTCTGGTCCAGGAATAATTTATGGAAAATCTTGCAATATGTAATAGAAAAAAACAACATATAAAGCAAAATTATCAAATTCCTTAAATGACAGTTTCAGGAATGGGGAAAAATGCAAAATAAACAAGCCTCTAGCAACCAGAAGCAACAAAAATGTGAGACTTAAATAATGTGAAAAAAAGTGGCGACAAGAATGAAGCCCACATTTTTTGGCGCCAAGTATGACGCCCACACTTTTTGGCGCAAAATAACGTCTGTAACACACATGCTTCAAAAATGACGCAATCACGTGTAAACTTCCGGCGTCAACTATGGCGCTGGAAATGACAAAAATTTTGCGCCAAAATAGTTAGCGCCAAGAATGACTCAATAAATTGAAGCATTTTCTGCCCCCGCGAGCCTAACAGCCCGCAAGGAAAAAAGTCAATTAGAAAATTTCTTAAGGTAAGAAAAAATATTCTATTCATATGCATTTTCCCAAATAATGAAACTGACAGTCTGAAAGAAGGAATACTGATTATCCTGAATCATGGCAAATATAAGTTTAAACACATATATTTAGAACTTTACGTATAAAGTGCCCAACCATAGCTTAGAGTGTCACAAAAAATAAGACTTACTTACCCCAGGACACTCATCTACATATAGCAGATAGCCAAACCAGTACTCAAACGAGAATCAGTAGAGGTAATGGTATATAAGAGTATATCGTCGATCTGAAAAGGGAGGTAAGAGATGAATCTCTACGACCGATAACAGAGAACCTATGAAATAGATCCCGTAGAAGGAGACCATTGAATTCAAATAGGCAATACTCTCTTCACATCCCTCTGATATTCACTGCACTCTGAGAGGAAAACCGGGCTCCAGCCTGCTGTGAAGCGCATATCAACGTAGAATCTAGCACAAACTTACTTCACCACCTCCATGGGAGGCAAAGTTTGTAAAACTGAATTGTGGATGTGGTGAGGGGTGTATTTATAGGCATTTTGAGGTTTGGGAAACTTTGCCCCTCCTGGTAGGAATGTATATCCCATACGTCACTAGCTCATGGACTCTTGCTAATTACAGGAAAGAAAAAACAAACACTAAATTACACTAAAAAAAAAATATTACAAGTTTAAACTAATTACACCTAATCTAAGCCCCCTAAAAAAATAAAAAAGCCCCCCAAAATAATAAAATTTCCCTACCTTAAACTAAATTACAAATAGCCATTAAAAGGGCCTTATGCGGGGCATTGCCCCAAAGTAACCAGCCTTTTTTACCTGTATAAAAAATACCCCCCCCAACATTACAACCCATCACCCACACACCTCTACTCTAAAACCCACCCGATCCCCCCTTAAATAAACTTAACACTACCCCATTGAAGATCAACCTACCTTGAGCCGTGTTCACCCAGCCGGGCCGAAGACTTCATCTGATCCGGGCACAAGTGGTCCTCCAGCCGGGCAGAAGTCTTCATCCGATCGGGGCAGAAGAGGTCCTCCATCCAGCAGAAGTCTTCATCCAAGCGACATCTTCTATCTTCATCCTTCCGGCAATGAGCGGCTCCATCTTGAAGACCTCTGGCGTGGAACATCCATCTCTGCCGACGACTACCCGACGAATGACTGGTCCTTTATATTACGTCATCCAAGATGGCGTCCCTCGAATTCCGATTAGGATTCTATCAGCCAATCGGAATTAAGGTAGGAAAAATCCGAATGGTTGATTTAATCAGCCAATCGGATTGAACTTCAATCCGATTGGCTGATTGGATCAGCCAATAGAATTGATGTCGCATTCTATTGGATGATCCAATCAGCAAATCTGATTGAAGTTCAATCCAATTGGCTGATTAAATCAACCAATCAGATTTTTCGTACCGTAATTCCGATTGGCTGATAGAATCCTATAAGCCAATCGGAATTCGAGGGACGCCATTTTGGATGACGTCATTTAAAGGACCAGTCATTCGTCAGGTAGTCGTCGGCAGAGATGGATGTTCTGCGCCGGAGTTCTTCAAGATGGAGCCGCTCATCGCCGGAAGGATGAAGATAGAAGATGCCGCTTGGATGAAGACTTCTGCTGGATGGAGGACCTCTTCTGCCCTGATCGGATGAAGACTTCTGCCGGGCTGGAGGACCACTTGTGCCCGGATCGGATGAAGACTTCGGCCCGGCTGGGTGAACACGGCTCAAGGTAGGGTGATCTTCAATGGGGTAGTGTTAGGTTTATTTAAGGGGGGATCAGTTGGGTTTTAGAGTAGGGGTGTGTGGGTGGTGGGTTGTAATGTTGGGGGGGGGTGTATTGCATTTTTTTTTTTTTTTAACAGGTAAAAGAGCTGATTACTTTGGGGCAATGCCCTGCAAAACATAATTTATGCTTACCTGATAAATTTATTTCTCTTGTAGTGTATCCAGTCCACGGATCATCCATTACTTGTGGGATATTCTCCTCCCCAACAGGACGTTGCAAGAGGATCACCCACAGCAGAGCTGCTATATAGCTCCTCCCCTCACTGTCATATCCAGTCATTCGACCGAAACAAATCGAGAAAGGAGAAACTATAGGGTGCAGTGGTGACTGAAGTTTAATTAAAATTTAGACCTGCCTTAAAAGGATAGGGCGGGCCGTGGACTGGATACACTACAAGAGAAATAAATTTATCAGGTAAGCATAAATTATGTTTTCTCTTGTTAAGTGTATCCAGTCCACGGATCATCCATTACTTGTGGGATACCAATACCAAAGCTAAAGTACACGGATGATGGGAGGGACAAGGCAGGAACCACTGCCTGTAGAACCTTTCTCCCAAAAACAGCTTCCGAAGAAGCAAAAGTATCAAATTTGTAAAATTTTGAAAAGGTATGAAGCGAAGACCAAGTCGCAGCCTTGCAAATCTGTTCAACAGAGGCCTCATTTTTAAAGGCCCAGGTGGAAGCCACAGCTCTAGTAGAATGAGCTGTAATTCTTTCAGGGGGCTGCTGTCCAGCAGTCTCATACGCTAAACGGATTATACTCCGAAGCCAAAAGGAAAGAGAGGTTGCCGAGGCCTTTTGACCTCTCCTCTGTCCAGAGTAAACAACAAACAGGTTAGATGTTTGACGAAAATCTTTAGTAGCCTGCAAGTAAAACTTCAATGCACGGACTACATCTAGATTATGCAAAAGGCGTTCCTTCTTTGAAGAAGGATTAGGGTATAATGACGGAACAACAATCTCCTGATTGATATTCTTGTTAGAAACCACCTTGGGTAAAAACCCAGGTTTTGTACGCAGAACTACTTTATCCGAATGAAAGATCAGATAAGGAGAATCACAATGTAAGGCAGATAACTCCGAGACTCTTCGAGCCGAGGAAATAGCCATCAGAAAAAGAACTTTCGATGATAGAAGTTTGATATCAATAGAATGAAGGGGTTCAAACGGAACCCCTTGAAGAACTTTAAGAACCAAGTTTAAGCTCCATGGGGGAGCAACAGGTTTAAACACAGGCTTAATTCTAACTAAAGCCTGACAAAAAGCTTGAACGTCTGGAACTTCTGCCAGACGCTTGTGTAAAAGAATAGACAGAGCAGAAATCTGCCCTTTTAAAGAACTAGCTGATAATCCTTTATCCAAACCCTCTTGGAGGAAGGACAATATTCTAGGAATCCTAACCCTACTCCATGAGTAATTCTTGGATTCACACCAATGAAGATATTTACGCCATATCTTGTGGTAAATTTTCCTGGTAACAGGCTTTCGTGCCTGTATTAGGGTATCAATTACTGACTCGGAGAAGCCACGCTTTGATAGAATCAAGCGTTCAATCTCCATGCAGTCAGTCTCAGAGAAAGTAGATTTGGATGATTGAAAGGACCTTGTATTAGAAGGTCTTGTCTCAGAGGCAGAGTCCATGGTGGAAAGGATGACATGTCCACTAGGTCTGCATACCAGGTCCTGCGTGGCCACGCAGGCGCTATCAATATCACCGATGCTCTCTCCTGTTTGATCTTGGCAATCAGACGAGGGAGCAGAGGAAACGGTGGAAACACATAAGCCAGGTTGAAGAACCAGGGCGCTGCTAGAGCATCTATTAGTGCCGCTTCTGGGTCCCTGGACCTGGATCCGTAAAAAGGAAGCTTGGCGTTCTGGCGAGATGCCATGAGATCCAGTTCTGGTTTGCCCCAACGGAGAACCAATTGAGCAAACACCTCCGGATGGAGTTCCCAATCCCCCGGATGAAAAGTCTGACGACTTAGAAAATCCGCCTCCCAGTTCTCTACCCCTGGGATATGGATCGCTGACAGGTGGCAAGAGTGAGTCTCTGCCCAGCGAATTATCCTGGAGACTTCTGACATCGCTAGGGAACTCCTGGTCCCCCCTTGATGGTTGATGTAAGCCACAGTCGTGATGTTGTCCGACTGAAATCTGATGAACCTCAGTTTTGCTAACTGAGGCCAAGCTAGAAGAGCATTGAATATTGCTCTTAACTCCAGAATATTTATTGGGAGGAGTTTCTCCTCCTGGGTCCATGAACCTTGAGCCTTCAGGGAGTTACAGACTGCACTCCAACCTAGCAGGCTGGCGTCTGTTGTTACAATGGTCCAATCTGGCCTGCGAAAGGTCATACCTTTGGACAGACGGACCCGAGATAACCACCAGAGAAGAGAAGCTCTGGTTTCCTGGTCCAGATTTAGTAGAGGGGACAAATCTGTGCAATCCCCATTCCACTGACTGAGCATGCATAATTGCAGCGGTCTGAGATGCAGGCGCGCAAATGGTCCATCGCCGCTACCATTAAGCCGATTACTTCCATGCACTGAGCCACCGTGGGGCACTGAATGGAGTGAAGAACACGGCAAGCATTTAGAAGTTTTGATAACCTGGACTCCGTCAGGTAAATTTTAATTTCTATAGAATCTATCAGAGTCCCTAGGAAGGGAACCCTTGTGAGAGGAAATAGAGAACTCTTTTCTTCGTTCACTTTCCACCCATGCGACCTCAGAAATGCCAGAACTATCTCTGTATGAGACTTGAAAGCTGGACGCCTGTATCAGGATGTCGTCCAGGTAAGGAGCCACCGCTATGCCTCGCGGTCTTAGAACCGCCAGAAGTGAGCCCAGAACCTTTGTAAAAATTCTTGGGGCTATAGCCAACCCGAATGGGAGAGCTACAAACTGGTAATGCCTGTCTAGAAAGGCAAACATCAGGAATCGATGATGATTCTTGTGAATCGGAATGTGGAGGTAGGCATCCTTTAAGTCCACTGTGGTCATGTACTGACCCTCTTGGATCATGGGTAAAATGGTTCAAATAGTTTCCATCTTGAATGATGGAACTCTGAGGAATTTGTTTAGGATCTTTAAATCCAAAATTGGTCTTAAGGTTCCCTCTTTTTTGGGAACCACAAACAGATTTGAATAAAATCCTTGTCCTTGTTCCGTCCGCGGAACTGGATGTATCACTCCCATTACAAGGAGGTCTTGCACGCAGTTTAGGAATGCCTCTTTCTTTATCTGGTCTGCAGATAATCTTGAAAGGTGAAATCTCCCTTGTGGGGGAGAAGCTTTGAAGTCCAGAAGATATCCCTGAGATATGATCTGGGTGATATGGGTGATGGGGGAAAACAGACGTGGACTCCTTGCCCAGTGTGCTTAGAGGAATGTGGCTGCACCTCACTGACGAGGCCCAAAGGAGGCCGAAACGATCGTCTGGGGTTGTCATGTTCCTTGTTCAGAGGAGAATTGCCTGGTATTTCGGGGCTGGACTGACCTTACTTGGCGGGATCAGACTGATACTTCAGGAAAGTTTTCTTCTGTGAAAAGCACACTGGTCTAAAAGAAGCTGCCTCCGGGTGGTAAATCGCCATAGAACAAGCCACTGAGCTGTTGTTCGTTCCTGGTAGAGCGCTTCTCTCTTTGTATGCATATGATCTCCAACGCCCAGGGATCCTGAACATCTCTTGCCCATGCCTGGGCGAAGAGAGAGAGTCTGCCCCCTACTAGATCCGTTATCGGATAGGGGGCCGCTCCTTCATGTTGTCTTGGAGGCAGCAGCAGGCTTTCTGGCCTGCTTGCCCTTGTTCCAGGACTGGTTAGGTTTCCAGGCCTGCTTAGATTGAGCAAAAGTTCCCTCTTGTTTTGAGGTAGAGGGAGTTGATGCTGCACCCGCCTTGAAATTTCGAAAGGTACGAAAATTAGACTGTTTGGCCCTTGATTTGGCCCTGTCCTGAGGAAGGGTATGACCCTTAACTCCAGTAATGTCAGCAATAATTTCTTTCAAACCAGGCCCAAATAAGGTCTGCCCCTTGAAAGGAATGTTAAGTAATTTAGACTTTGAAGTCACATCAGCTGACCAGGATTTAAGCCATAGCGCCCTACGCGCTTGGATGGCGAATCCAGAATTCTTAGCCGTTAGTTTAGTCAAATGAACAATGGCATCAGAAACAAATGAATTAGCTAGCTTAAGTGTTCTAAGCTTGTCAATAATTTCAGTCAATGGAGCTGTATGGATGGCCTCTTCCAGGGCCTCAAACCAGAATGCCGCCGCAGCAGTGACAGGCGCAATGCATGCAAGGGGCTGTAAAATAAAACCTTGTTGAACAAACATTTTCTTAAGGTAACCCTCTAATTTTTTATCCATTGGATCTGAAAAAGCACAACTGTCCTCAACCGGGATAGTGGTACGCTTTGCTAAAGTAGAAACTGCTCCCTCCACCTTAGGGACTGTCTGCCATAAGTCCCGTGTAGTGGCATCTATTGGAAACATTTTTCTAAATATAGGAGGTGGGGAAAAGGGCACACCGGGTCTATCCTACTCCTTACTAATGATTTCTGTAAGCCTTTTAGGTATTGGAAAAACATCAGTACTCACCGGCACTGCAAAATATTTATCCAGCCTACACAATTTCTCTGGCACTGCAATTGTGTCACAGTCATTCAGAGCAGCTAATACCTCCCCAAGCAATACACGGAGGTTCTCAAGCTTAAATTTTAAATTAGAAATCTCTGAATCAGGTCTCCCCGATTCAGAGACGTCACCCACAGACTGAAGATCTCCGTCCTCAGGTTCTGCATAGTGTGACGCAGTATCAGACATGGCTCTTACAGCATCTACGCGCTCTGTATCTCGTCTAACCCCAGAGCTATCGCGCTTGCCTCTTAATTCTGGCAATTTGGCTAATACTTGTGACAGGGTATTATTCATGATTGCAGCCATGTCCTGCAAAGTAATCGCTATGGGCATTCCTGATGTACTTGGCGCCATATTAGCGTGCGTCCCTCGAGCGGGAGGCGAAGGGTCCGACACGTGGGGAGAGTTAGTCGGCATAACTTCCCCCTCGACAGACCTCTCTGGTGACAATTCTTTTATAGATAAAGACTGATTTTTACTGTTTAAGGTGAAATCAATACATTTAGTACACATTCTCCTATGGGGCTCCACCATGGCTTTTAAACATAATGAACAAGTATTTTCCTCTGTGTCAGACATGTTTATACAGACTAGCAATGAGACTAGCAAGCTTGGAAAACACTTTAAACCAAGTTAACAAGCAATATAAAAAACGTTACTGTGCCTTTAAGAGAAACAAATTTAAACAAAATTTGAAATAACAGTGAAAAAAGGCAGTTACACTAACGAAATTTTTACAGTGTATGTAACTAGTTAGCAGAGCATTACACCCACTTGCAAATGGATGATTAACCCCTTAAAACCAAAAACGGATTAATAAATGACAAAAAAAACGTTTTTTCAATAGTCACAACAACTGCCACAGTCTACTGTGGTTGTTACCCTCCTCAAACACGACTTTTGAAGCCTTTTGAGCCCTTCAGAGATGTCCTGTATCATGCAGGAGGAAGCTGAGTGTCTCTGTCTGTAATTTTAGCTGCGCAGAAAAGCGCTAAAATAGGCCCCTCCCACTCATATTACAACAGTGGAAAGCCTCAGGAAACTGTTTCTAGGCAAAAATCAAGCCAGCCATGTGGAGAAAAACTACGCCCCAATAAGTTGTGTCACCAAACATATATAAAAACTATTAACATGCCAGCAAACGTTTTATATTACACTTTTATAAGAGTATGTATCTCTGTTAATAAGCCTGATACCAGTCGCTATTAAATCACTGCATTTAGGCTTAACTTACATTAATCCGGTATCAGCAGCATTTTTCTAGCAAATTCCATCCCTAGAAATATGTTTACTGCACATACCTTATTGCAGGGAAACCTGCACACCATTCCCCCTCTGAAGTTACCTCACTCCTCAGAATATGTGAGAACGGCAATGGATCTTAGTTACTTCTGCTAAGATCATAGAAATCACAGGCAGATTCTTCTTCTAATACTGCCTTTGATAAAACAGTACACTCCGGTACCATTTAAAAATAACAAACTTTTGATTGAAGAAATAAACTAACTATAAAACACCACACTCCTCTTACTACATCCATCTTTGTTGAGAGTTGCAAGAGAATGACTGGATATGACAGTGAGGGGAGGAGCTATATAGCAGCTCTGCTGTGGGTGATCCTCTTGCAACGTCCTGTTGGGGAGGAGAATATCCCACAAGTAATGGATGATCCTGGACTGGATACACTTAACAAGAGAAAAAGCCCTTTTAAGGGCTATCTGTAATTTAGTTTAGGGTAGGGAAATTTTATTATTTTGTTTTTTTTTCTTTTGAAATTTAGTGGGTTTTTTCTGTTTGTACTATAGTTTAGTTTATTTAATTGTATTTAATATTAGATAATTGTAGTTTATTTAATTAATTTATTGATAGTGTAGTGTTAGGTGTATTTGTAACTTAGGTTAGGATTTATTTTACAGGTAATTTTGTAATTATTTTAACTAGGAAGCTATTAAATAGTTATTAACTATTTAATAGCTATTGTACCTAGCTAAAATAAATACAAAGTTACCTGTAAAATAAATATAAATCCTAAAATAGCTACAATGTAATTATTAATTATAATGTAGCTATTTTAGGGTTTATTTTATAGGTAAGTATTTAGTTTTAAATAGGAATAATTTAGTTAATATTAATATTATTTAGATTTATTTAAATAATAATTAAGTTAGGGGGTGCTAGGGTTAGACTTAGATTTAGGGGGTAATACATTTAATGTAGGTGGCGGCGGTTTAGGGGGGTCAGATTAGGGGTTAATATATTTAATTAGGTGGCGGTGGTGTAGGGGGGTTAGATTAGTGGTTAATATATTTAATGTAGATGCGGCGGTATAGGGGGGTCAGATTAGGGGTTAATACATATAATGTAGGTGGCGGCGGGGTCCGGGAGCGGCGGTTTAGGGGTTAATACACTTTATTAGGTATATCGGTGGGGGATTGCGGTTGACAGGTAGATAGACATTGAGCATGCTTTAGGTGTTAGGTTTTTATTTTGCACGCATTTTAGGGAGTTACGGTGCTCCAATACTGAGCACAAGGCCTGCTACGGGTGCATTTTGTGGCAAGGTGAAAATGGAGTAAGATTTCTCCATTTTCGCCACGTAAGTCCTTACACTGTATATTGGATACCAAATTGCGCGTGTTTTCTATGTCAGTCTATGGGCAAAAAAACTATGTCCGAAGGGTGAAATATACGAGCGTAACTTCTATGTTATGCCGTACAAAGGATACCAAACTAGCACAAAATCTGGCGTCGCCGGCTTTTGCGGGCGACGCTGCATATCGGATGGTGCCCCAAGACGGGAGGGTACAAGAGGAGGCCCATTCTAAGGGCACCAGGCCTGAAAACCACTACCCAACAAAACCCTGCTTTGTCCGAAGCCGAGAAACATTGAAAGGACAAAGCCCCAAGGACACTAACCCGCAAATAGTCCGGAAGCCTAGCTAGAGACCGCAAAATCCGACTCAACTGAGCCAACAGTCCTCCAGGAGACACCGTCGCCCAACAGTCGGTCCCCAAACACCAGCCCAAAACTCCCAAAGGGATAGGGCAAGGAACCAAAGGACACCCGAAAGGTCACCACAAAATTCCATAAAAGAAAGAACCCCCAGAACGAGCCCAGCTCACAAAGACCCAAATGGGTCCTAACAAACAAGGGGAGGCAATGCCCAGACCAAACAGAAACCACAAGGTTTAGGACCAGGCATCAGAACAGAGAAATTTTACTCTCAACATCATGCGAATGCACCTAAAAAGACAACTAAAGATGGAGTCCTCAAATCATCAGAACTCAGAATACTGAAGTATTCAACACAAATACGTGTAGCAGACCCAGACAAGGTAAACACCTGAGTCAAGAACACGCAGCCATCATCAGGATAACACAGAAAGAAAATACTTGCTGAGAAGGAAAATGCGGCCAAACAACTCCAAGACAAAGGGCACACTCTAGGCAATCCAAGCCACCAGACCGACACATAGGTCTCAAAAAGGGGAAGCACAGACCCTCAACAAGGCCCACTGCACCTCTGAAGATGAACAACAAATCTCAGAACCTACTCCCAGCCAGGCCAGCCCAGGTCTGAAAAACAGGGAACAGAAGAACCCCGACACCAGCTCACAAAAGAGCGGAAAATGGCTTCAGCCATTCCAACAGAGCTTGGGGACCCACCCGAAACTCCTTAGAGACAGTCGACAAGGCCGAAGACCCATAAACATCTAGCAAAAGGCCCAACGTAGTCTCGACAAAGAGCCAGCAAGACTCCAGATAGAACAGAACAACCCAGAGAGCATGACTCTCTCCAGAATAGGTTAAACCCTCTGTTTCATCTCTTGAATCCAGGAGAAGCCCTAAGACAAGGACCACACCTCTGTAAGGAGGAGAACAAGCCCCCCCTAAGAAAAGGGGGCAATTAAAGACATAGCACCTGGCCACAAGGCCACAGGCTGAACAAGAGATCAATCTCCAACGCAGATGAACTTGGAAGGAATCCCCTTAGAGAATTAGCCTGCTAGCACACAGACAAGGTGCAATAGCTGCAGTGGTTATCCTGCAAACCCTTCTCCTGCAGAACAGCAAAGCCATCAGGATTTTTCAGCAAACTGTTCAAGGGAAACCATTCATTAAAGCGTTGGCAAGCCCAATGAGCAGCGGCACTCTGAAAACCTGGCCAACCGAGACCAGATCAACTAGCCAGACCAAAGGTCATAGCCCAAGTTCCCTGGAACTGGAGAACTCCAAACCCACCCTAGATCCTGAAAAGCCCGGTAACAACCCGCAATGGGATCCACAAGGGAAAACGCTGAGCAAAAGCCTCAGCAACCAGAAGAACCAAGGAGATGACAGGTCCGGGCCCCCAATTGTTTAAAACAAACAATATCCCAGAAACTCAAACACCCCGTCTGATATAAAAAACAGACCCACAGGGAGATATCAGTGCAATATCCAGAATAACACGGAGAACATGTACACCTCGCAATATCCGACCCAAAGAAGAGACCACCCCTTGCCGAAGTCCAACGCTCCAAAAGAGCTAAGGTAACTTGAACCAACTAGAGCCCATAGGAATTTGAACTGACACAAGACGTCCAAAGCAAGGGGATAACTCAAGGACAAAGTCACTCGAGCAAAGGCTAGTCTCCACATCACCTTCAATACGAGTCAGAGGATCACATGAAAACAAGGGTGCAGAGCATTCCCAGTTCTGGGAAAGAACCCTAAGCAGAGCCCAAAGGAAACTCTCTAGAAGGGAAAACCAGGTCCCCAAAGGAGACCCAACCCACATGGAGGAACAGACAAAATCCAAAAGGTCTCAATGAAGAGAACAACCATCCCTCAAAGTGAAAACCAGGGCCCCATAAGGTGACCTAACCCACATGGAGAAACGGACAAAGTCCAAATGGTCTCACTTAAGAAGAGAACCATGGAAGGAACAAGTCCAAAAGGACAATTCCTAGAGCCTCAGAAAGGCCAAACAGCCCTAAACCAGCGGTAAGGAGGAGCTAAACCCCCAATCCTCCCACGTGAGGAAGAAACACTCTAGGTTCCGAGAGAATCGAAAGCAAAAGAGGGTGACGCAGCGGAACTCCGTTGACCAAGTCAACAAGCTTGAAGGCTAAATAAGGACTCAAAAAATCCTTCCTGCCTAACGGACCCACAAGTCCTCTTTAGAATGCTTAGCTGCAAATTGTAAAATAAAAACAAGAAAACACAAATAATAAAGTGAGCACTCAGCGCCGCAACCTCACCAGCCAGGCACAACAGGCGCCACGTGTCTGAACAAGCCAGGAGACAGAACCAGCCTGCAGACAGGGTCATAACTGTCAAGCTGCCTAAGCCCTCCCTCAGAGGGGAAGAGAATAACAGACAAACATAGGAATAACATGTCCCGTAAAAAACTTCCGCAAAAGTTAACAGCAAATATCGATCCCAGAGAAAGTGCCCGAAGGAAAGATATAATCAAAAATAAAAGACATCCTAACCGGATAAAACTAAAAATAAGGCAACCCATAGGTTAATCGCCCAAGAAGAAACAGGCATACCCGCAGGACCAGCCAAACGGAACCCTTATCTTCCAACAAAACTAGGAATGATCTTAATATACAGTCAGGAGATTACATCATCCCCTCATGTCTAATGAGGTGAGCCATTTGAAGGAGAAGACTGCGGATTCCTGTATCCGTTAGGATAGGGTCCTCTAATAACTCAAAAACATGTCTGAGTAAAACGCGAAGGCGCGCTATTCTGTAACGAAAGGCACAACACTCAGGGAAGCTACACCCGCAGGGAACTGCATAGGTCCACCCAAGGCCGGGAGACCCGGGACAATAGGGCACGAGCACAAACGCAAATACACGTCTGGACGTACAAGGCGCTCTAATACGGCATATAAAACATAACAGATTAGCATGTGTCAACAGGGCCAATTTGCATTCTTAACAAGACTAAGAATCTGAGTATGAAATTTGAACAGTCTCAGCATCAGAATCCTCCATAACTGGATAGAGAATGTAATACTATAGACTATAAGAAAACAAAATCTAAACGGCACCTGACACCCACAACGGCTGGGGCACTCACCACCTCCTATGAACCAGACATCGGCAGACCAAATCTTTTCCGTCGCCACACAGTCAGGAATGAGGAAATGGAAGACCAGAACGTAAATACGCCCAATCACAAGGTGAACTGTACAGTCCAAAAAAAACGCACCCAACCACTTCCAAGGTCCATATGTTCCAAGTCAGGAGTCCAGTTAACACTACACATAAGCAGATTGAATCACATAAACATGATTAAAAAAAAAACCTGTTCAATAATCCCACTCAGGAGATATTAACCCTCGATTCCAAGACAGTAAAGGAGTCTCACTGAGACCCTGTATATATCTTCATAAGCCCCGCAAGATAGTACCTCAGAGTAAACAAATAGGTTACAGTACATTCTGATGAAGTAAAATGAAAAGATCTTACCGGAATCTACGAACACGGCCCTTCAAGTGTGACGGATAGTAGCAGCGCCTCCGCCATGGACTTGAGAGAAGCAGGCAGCGAAGCGAAGTTAGACGCTGATTGCTTGTGGAGCTGTTAACATGAGTCGGGATGGTTTCGCAGAAAGACTCTCCCTGCATCTCCGGACTCTACTCATTCAGGCTCTCACTGAGAGACTGATAGAATTACTTAAAACTCCTGTCCCATGTCGAAGAGTACTACCCTCCATAAGAGACAAACTTCTGACACTTTTCTGCCAACCTCCTGGGACGAAAGGCAAAGAATGACAGGGGGATGAGGGAAATGGGAGGAGTATTTAAGCCTTTGGCTGGGGTTTCTTTGCTTACTCCTGGTGGCAAGGTTCTTAATTCCCAAAAGTAATGAATGCAGCTGTGGACTCTTTCCATTTATAAAGAAAAGTGTGTAAGGAGGACCAAGTAGCTGCCTTACAAATCTGATCCATAGAGGCTTCATTCTTAAAAGCCCATGCGGAAGCCACTGCTCTAGAGGAATGAGCCTTTATCCTCTCAGGAGGCTGTCGCCCCGCTGTCACATAAGCTAAGCGGATGACACTCCTTAACCAGAAAGATAGGGAAGTCGTAGTAGCCTTCTGCCCCTTATGCTTCCCCGTATAGTTGACAAACAAAGAGGAAGTGGGTTTGAATTCCATAGAAGCCTGCAGATAGAACTTCAAGGTACAAACCACATGTAGATTGTGAAGCAAGTGTTCCTTCACTGAAGAAGTATTAGGACACAAAGAACAACAATTTCTTGATTAATGTTACAATCCGACACCACCTTAGGGAGGAACCCTAATTTAGTATGAAAAAACAGATAAGGGGGGGGGCAACATTGCAAACAGAAATTTTTAGAAACTCTGTGCACAGAGGCAATAGCCAACAAAAAAAATGAACCTTCCAAGATAACAATTTAATGGTCAACAGTACGCATAGGCTCAAACGGAGCCTGCTGCAAAACACTAGGAACAAGATCGAGGCTCCAAGGTGCCCCAGATCTAAACAGGTCTGATCCTAGTCAGAGCCTTAACAGCAAGTCTGGAATCTTAGCCAATCTCTTTTACAGTAACACCGACAGGGCCGATATCTGTCCATTTAGAGAACTAGCAGATAGACCCTTCTCCAGTTCATCCTGGAAAAAATATACAATTCTGGCAACCTTAACCTTATGACAGGAAAAGCCACGTTCCTCACACCAGTACAAGTAAGTCCTCCACACTTTATGGTAGATACGACTAGTAACTGCCTTAGGAGCTTGAACCAGATTGTCGATAACACTCTCAAAGAACCCTCTCTTGGCTAAGACTAAGCATTCAATCTCCACACAGTCAGCCTCAGAGAATCTAGATTTTGATGAACGAAGGGACCCTGTATCAGCAGATCTCTGGACAAGGTAACCTCCACTAAGGAGATGAGGACATCCCCACCAGATCCGCAAACCACTTCTCTTGCACCCACAATGGAGCAATCACACGAGGGAAAAATGTTAATGGAGGAAAAAGATATATGAGTCTGAACCTCCATGGTACTGATAGGACATCTATCATTTCCGCCTGAGGATCCCTTGACCCGTACCTAGGTAGCTTGGTATAGAGGCGGGATGCCATGATCCATCTCTGGCGTCCCCCTCTTGCTGCACATCTCTGCAAACACCTCGGGTTTAGAGACCATTCCCCTTGGTGAAAGTATTGCCTGCTGAGAAAGTCCGCTTCCCAGTTGTCCACACCCAGAATGTGGATCGGTGACGGCATAAATCTGAGTCTCCGCCAACTCTAATATCTGAGATACTTCTCTCATTGCCAAGGGACTTCTCGTTCCCCCCCTTATCATTGATGTAGGCAACCGAGGTTATATTATCTGATTGATAAACTGGGACGAACCCAGAAGGGGCCAAGCCTTCAAGGCATTGAAGATTGACCGGAGTTCTAATATATTGATCCGAAGGAAGGACTCCTGAGTCCACAGGCCTTGTGCCTTCTAAGCAGTTCAAACAGCTCACCAGCCGGAAAGGCTTGCATTCTTAGTCACAATCTTCCAGGACGGTCACAAGAAGCACGTGTCTTGGGATAGATGATCTTGACAGAGCCACCAAGAGAGCGAGTCTGATAGGTTGTCCAGCCCAATCTGTTGAGACAGATCTAAATGGTCGCCGTTCCATTGTCTCAGCATCAAAAGAGACCAGAAGGACTGCCCTTTTAGGTTGCGTACGGGATCTCTCCTCTCTAGGAGTAATTGTACTGGTACCTACAGCAGAAAGAGGTTTGGGGTTTTAATCAAACCTTTTCATGGTTCCAAAAAAGGAGGGAACTTTTCGTCCAATTCTGGACTTAAAGTGCCTAAACAAGTTTCTGAGTGTTCCCTCTTTCAAGATGGAGAAAATACTGTCAATTGTTCCTCTGGTTCAAGAAGGACAGTTTATGACCACCATAGACCTGAAGGATGCATACCTTCACGTTACAATACACAGGGAACATTTTCAGTTCCTGAGGTTTGCCTTTCTGGACCAGCACTTCCAGTTTATAACTCTTCCGTTTGGCCTAGCTACTGCTCCATAAATATTTTCGAAGGTTCTAGGGGCTCTTCTAGCCGTTGCCAGAACACGAGGTATTGCAGCAGTGCCTTACCTGGACGATATCTTGGTACAGGCACCATCTTTTTGTCTAGCGGAAGAACACTGAGTCCCTTCTCAGTCTTTTTCGATCACATGGATGGAAGATAAACTTGAAGAGCTCTTACTCCAAGTACAAGGGTGAATTTCCTGGGGACAATAATAGACTCCATATTCATGAAAATATTTCTCACAGATCAGAGACGATGCAAGCTAACTACTGTAGGTCTCATATCCCAGCCATGCTGCCAAGGGAACAAGGAACAGTAGGAGAAATATCAGGGTATAAATGATTCCGGAAGAGAAAAACTAAATTTTGGTCCGCCCATCGGAGTATATGGCAGGGGCGATGGACTCTCCTCATACAGAGGGAAATTAAATTATCAGGTAAGCATAATTTATGTTTTCCTTCTTAATATCAGGAGAGTCCATGGCATCATTCCTTACTGTTGGGAAAACTATACTTAAGCTCTAGAGGACACTGAATGATGAGAGAAGTAAAAGAAAGGCAAACCCTATCTGAGGGCACCAAAAGAAAGAGTCCTGGCAGCCTTGACCTTATGCCAGGGGAAACCACGCTCTTCACACCAGAACAAGTAAGTTTTCCACACCTTATGATAGATGTGACGAGTAACAGGCTTGCGAGCCTGAATGAGTGTGTCAATAACCCTCTCAGAGAAACCTCTCTTGGCTAAGACTAAGCATTCAATCTCCATGCAGTCAGCCTCAGAGAATCTAGATTTTGATTAACAAAGGGACCCTGTCCAAGAAGATCCCTGTGACAAGGTAACCTCAATGGAGGAGATGAGGACATCCCCACCAGGTCCGCGAACCACATACTTCACGGCCATGATGGAGCAATCAGTATAACTGATGCTTGCTCCTGCTTGATGCAGGCCACTACACGAGGGAGATTTAACCTCCAAGGCACTGCTAATGCATCTATTAGCTCTGCCTGAGGATCCCTGGATCGCGACTCATATCTGGGTAGCTTGGAATTGAGCCGGGACGCTATGAGATCTATCTCCGGCGTCCCCCATCTGTTGCAAATCTCAGCAAACACCTCGGGATGGAGAGACCATTCCACCGGATCAAAGGAATGCCTGCTGAGGAAATCCGCTACCCAGTTGTCCACACCCGGAATGTGGATCGCTGACAGCGAGCAGTTGTGGGCCTCCGCCCATTCCAGAATCCGAGATACTTCCCTCATTGCTAGGGACCTCCTCGTCCCCCCCTGATGGTTGAAGTAAGCCACAGAGGTTATGTTATCTGATTGGAATCTGATAAACTGGGACGAACAAAGAAGAGGCCAAGCCCTCAGAGCATTGAAGATCGCTCAAAGTTCCAAAATGTTGATCGGGAGGAGGGATTCCTCTCGAGTCCACAGGCCCTGTGCCTTCCTGGCACCTCAAACAGCACCCCATCCTGATAGACGCGTCCAGGATGGTCTCAAGAAGGATGTCCCTTGGGACAGGTGATCTGGACAGAGCCACCAAGAGAGCGATTCTCTCGACCAGTTGTCCACAGAAATCTGTTGAGACAGATCCAAATGATCGCCATTCCACTGTCTCAGCATGCACAGCTGAAGTGGTCCGAGATGGAATCTAGCAAAAGGAATGATGCCCATACTGGACACCATTAGACCAATCGCCTCCATACACCGAACCACAGAGGGCCTTAAGGAAGTCTGGAGGGCAAGACAAGCGGAAGTTATCATTTGATTTACTGCATTTTATTAATCCACACATTGGATTGATTTCTTTCAGACATTGTTTGGAATTTTAACTCTCATATTTTTATTGGGGCTACCATTATTATTGCCTCTGTATCATTTTATATATATATATATATATTCAATATTTAATTTGTACAAGAGTGGATCCACATCTTATTGTTTTTATTGTCATTTATTACCACTGTACCCACCGTGGCATGTTTTATTCTTGTGTAAAGTACTAGATTTACAATTAAAATATTTCTAAATACACACTCTACACATTGTACAACACCTAGCCCATTTGAGGCGCTCTGAACACATTTATTTTCTTAGTACATTTTCCAAGCTAGCTAGTTAGCCTACTGTTCAGAGCTATAGGTGCTCGTCTTTGGCGCTACACCCCATTGAAATTCAGATAAAAAGTTACACCAGTTGGTAGCCGCTCCAGCAACCGCAGCAACAGCCGCTGCCGGTTGAAACAAATATCCGTATGTTGAAACATCTTAACAGAGTTTCTATTTTCTTATCCATTAACTCTTTAAACAACAAACTATCCTCAAGCGGGATAGTAGTGCGTTTAGCAAGCATGGAGAAAGCGCCATCCACCTTGGGGATGGAGCCCCAAAACTCCAATTGAGAGTCCGGGAACAATTTTTTAAAGGAAGAAGGGGAAAATGAAGAACCAATTCTTTCCCAATCATTCTTAATAATGTTCACCATCTTTACGGGAACTGGGTACAACCCTGACCTCGTAGAACTTATCTAATTTAGGAATCAAAGGTTCCTCAGGCAATTTAGGCTCTGGAACCTCTAAAGTAGCCAAAACTTCCTTTAGCAGAAAGCATAAATGTTCAAACCCAAATCTAAAGTCTGGTTCCTCCGCAGCTGGAGGCTTAGAAACAGAAGATTCCGAACCAGAAAGAGCACCCTCTGAAGTATCAGAGGAGTCTTCATCATCGGATAATCTTGTATCAGATAAATCCAATAAGATAGTAGATTACCCCTGGGAAGGATAGCAAAATTTGACCTTTCGCTTGCGCTTAGCAGGGCGATGTAAAGCACTAAAGGCCACAGACACTGCCGTTTGTAACTGCTCAGTAAAGTCTGGCGGTAAAAGGGCCCCTCCAGATGGAGGATTAGGAGTGCTACGGGAAGCTGCATGTGTATTGGGAAATGACTGAAGGGTGCGCACCTCACGGGACGAAGACTCCTCAGAGGTGGAAGGCTCAGTGGTATCAAACATTAACTTTCTTCGACATGATTACTTTATCAAGGCATGTGGAACATAATTGAGCAGGCGGGTATACCGCGGCCTTCTCACAATATAAACAGGTATTAGACTTAGGTAAAGAGGGAGTACCCTTTAACGCATCAGAATCCTCCATTACTTGCGCTTATAAAGCAGACTATTGAATAATAAGATAAAACGGCACCTTTATTCCCTCAATGGCTAGGGCACTCACCACCTCCTATGACCCAGGCCAAACAGAGAAAACACTTCTTCTCCGGTAAACCGCACAGTCAGGAAAGAGGAAATCAGTGTGACCACACCTGGTCACGTGGTGCGCAATGCAGGACCGCCCCTGCTATATGAAAAAGCGCGCCAAGCCCTTCAGGCTGTGCAGCTTCCAAAAACAAAAGTAAAACAGAATTTATGTTTACCTGATAAATTTCTTTCTCCAACGGTGTGTCCGGTCCACGGCGTCATCCTTACTTGTGGGATATTCTCTTCCCCAACAGGAAATGGCAAAGAGCCCAGCAAAGCTGGTCACATGATCCCTCCTAGGCTCCGCCTACCCCAGTCATTCGACCGACGTTAAGGAGGAATATTTGCATAGGAGAAACCATATGGTACCGTGGTGACTGTAGTTAAAGAAAATAAAATATCAGACCTGATTAAAAAAACCAGGGCGGGCCGTGGACCGGACACACCGTTGGAGAAAGAAATTTATCAGGTAAACATAAATTCTGTTTTCTCCAACATAGGTGTGTCCGGTCCACGGCGTCATCCTTACACGTGGGAACCAATACCAAAGCTTTAGGACACGGATGAAGGGAGGGAGCAAATCAGGTCACCTAAATGGAAGGCACCACGGCTTGCAAAACCTTTCTCCCAAAAATAGCCTCAGAAGAAGCAAAAGTATCAAACTTGTAAAATTTGGTAAAAGTGTGCAGTGAAGACCAAGTCGCTGCCCTACATATCTGATCAACAGAAGCCTCGTTCTTGAAGGCCCATGTGGAAGCCACAGCCCTAGTGGAATGAGCTGTGATTCTTTCGGGAGGCTGCCGTCCGGCAGTCTCGTAAGCCAATCTGATGATGCTTTTAATCCAAAAAGAGAGAGAGGTAGAAGTTGCCTTTTGACCTCTCCTTTTACCTGAATAAACAACAAACAAGGAAGATGTTTGTCTAAAATCCTTTGTAGCATCTAAATAGAATTTTAGAGCGCGAACAACATCCAAATTGTGCAACAAACGTTCCTTCTTTGAAACTGGTTTTGGACACAGAGAAGGTACGATAATCTCCTGGTTAATGTTTTTGTTAGAAACAACTTTTGGAAGAAAACCAGGTTTAGTACGTAAAACCACCTTATCTGCATGGAACACCAGATAAGGAGGAGAACACTGCAGAGCAGATAATTCTGAGACTCTTCTAGCAGAAGAAATCGCAACTAAAAACAAAACTTTCCAAGATAATAACTTAATATCAACGGAATGTAAGGGTTCAAACGGAACCCCCTGAAGAACTGAAAGAACTAAATTGAGACTCCAAGGAGGAGTCAAAGGTTTGTAAACAGGCTTGATTCTAACCAGAGCCTGAACAAAGGCTTGAACATCTGGCACAGCTGCCAGCTTTTTGTGAAGTAATACCGACAAGGCAGAAATCTGTCCCTTCAGGGAACTTGCAGATAATCCTTTTTCCAATCCTTCTTGAAGGAAGGATAGAATCCTAGGAATCTTAACCTTGTCCCAAGGGAATCCTTTAGATTCACACCAACAGATATATTTTTTCCAAATTTTGTGGTAAATCTTTCTAGTCACAGGCTTTCTGGCCTGAACAAGAGTATCGATAACAGAATCTGAGAATCCTCGCTTCGATAAAATCAAGCGTTCAATCTCCAAGCAGTCAGCTGGAGTGAAACCAGATTCGGATGTTCGAACGGACCCTGAACAAGAAGGTCTCGTCTCAAAGGTAGCTTCCAAGGTGGAGCCGATGACATATTCACCAGATCTGCATACCAAGTCCTGCGTGGCCACGCAGGAACTATCAAGATCACCGACGCCCTCTCCTGCTTGATCCTGGCTATCAGCCTGGGGATGAGAGGAAATGGCGGGAACACATAAGCTAGTTTGAAGGTCCAAGGTGCCACTAGTGCATCCACTAGAGCCGCCTTGGGATCCCTGGATCTGGCCCCGTAGCAAGGAACTTTGAAGTTCTGACGAGAGGCCATCAGATCCATGTCTGGAATGCCCCACAGGTGAGTGACTTGGGCAAAGATTTCCGGATGGAGTTCCCACTCCCCCGGATGCAATGTCTGCCGACTCAGAAAATCCGCTTCCCAATTTTCCACTCCTGGGATGTGGATAGCAGACAGGTGGCAGGAGTGAGACTCCGCCCAAAGAATAATTTTGGTTACTTCTTCCATCGCTAGGGAACTCCTTGTTCCCCCCTGATGGTTGATGTACGCAACAGTCGTCATGTTGTCTGATTGAAACCGTATGAACCTGGTCCTCGCAAGCTGGGGCCAGGCCTGGAGAGCATTGAATATCGCTCTCAGTTCCAGAATATTTATCGGTAGAAGAGATTCTTCCCGAGACCAAAGACCCTGAGCTTTCAGGGATCCCCAGACCGCGCCCCAGCCTATCAGACTGGCGTCGGTCGTGACAATGACCCACTCTGGTCTGTGGAACATCATCCCTTGAGACAGATTGTCCAGGGACAGCCACCAACGGAGTGAGTCTCTGGTCCTCTGATTTACTTGTATCTTCGGAGACAAGTCTGTATAGTCCCCATTCCACTGACTGAGCATGCACAGTTGTAATGGTCTTAGATGAATGCGCGCAAAAGGAACTATGTCCATCGCCGCCACCATCAACCCGATCACTTCCATGCACTGAGCTATGGAAGGAAGAGGAACGGAATGAAGTATCCGACAAGAGTCCAGAAGCTTTGTTTTTCTGGCCTCTGTTAGAAAGATCCTCATTTCTAAGGAGTCTATAATTGTTCCCAAGAAGGGAACCCTTGTTGACGGGGATAGAGAACTCTTTTCCACGTTCACTTTCCAGCCGTGAGATCTGAGAAAGACCAGGACAATGTCCGTGTGAGCCTTTGCTTGAGGAAGGGACGACGCTTGAATCAGAATGTCGTCCAGGTAAGGTACTACTGCAATGCCCCTTGGTCTTAGCACCGCTAGAAGGGACCCTAGTACCTTTGTGAAAATCCTTGGAGCAGTGGCTAATCCGAAAGGAAGCGCCACGAACTGGTAATGTTTGTCCAGGAATGCAAACCTTAGGAACCGATGATGTTCCTTGTGGATAGGAATATGTAGATACGCATCCTTTAAATCCACCGTGGTCATGAATTGACCTTCCTGGATGGAAGGAAGGATAGTTCGAATGGTTTCCATCTTGAACGATGGGACCTTGAGAAATTTGTTTAAGATCTTGAGATCTAGGATTGGTCTGAACGTTCCCTCTTTTTTGGGAACTATGAACAGATTGGAGTAGAACCCCATCCCTTGTTCTCTTAATGGAACAGGATGAATCACTCCCATTTTTAACAGGTCTTCTACACAATGTAAGAACGCCTGTCTTTTTATGTGGTCTGAAGACAACTGCGACCTGTGGAACCTCCCCCTTGGGGAAAGTCCCTTGAATTCCAGAAGATAACCCTGGGAGACTATTTCTAGCGCCCAAGGATCCAGAACATCTCTTGCCCAAGCCTGAGCGAAGAGAGAGAGTCTGCCCCCCACCAGATCCGGTCCCGGATCGGGGGCCAATATTTCATGCTGACTTGGTAGCAGTGGCAGGTTTCTTGGCCTGCTTTCCCTTGTTCCAGCCTTGCATTGGTCTCCAAGCTGGCTTGGCCTGAGAAGTATTACCCTCTTGCTTAGAGGACGTAGCACCTTGGGCTGGTCCGTTTTTACGAAAGGGACGAAAATTAGGTCTATTTTTTGCCTTGAAAGGCCGATCCTGAGGAAGGGCGTGGCCCTTACCCCCAGTGATATCAGAGATAATCTCTTTCAAGTCAGGACCAAACAACGTTTTCCCCTTGAAAGGAATGTTTAGTAGCTTATTCTTGGAAGACGCATCAGCCGACCAAGATTTCAACCAAAGCGCTCTGCGCGCCACAATAGCAAACCCAGAGTTCTTAGCCGCTAACTTAGCCAATTGCAAAGAGGCGTCTAGAGTGAAAGAATTAGCCAATTTGAGAGCATTGATTCTGTCCATAATCTCCTCATAAGGAGGAGAGTCACTATCGAGCACCTTAAGCAGTTCATCAAACCAGAAATATGCGGCAGTAGTGACAGGGACAATGCATGAAATGGGTTGTAGAAGGTAACCCTGCTGAACAAACATCTTTTTAAGCAAACCTTCTAATTTTTTATCCATAGGATCTTTGAAAGCACAACTATCCTCTATGGGAATAGTGGTGCGTTTGTTTAAAGTAGAAACCGCTCCCTCGACCTTGGGGACTGACTGCCATAAGTCCTTTCTGGGGTCGACCATAGGAAACAATTTTTTAAATATGGGGGGAGGGACGAAAGGAATACCGGGCCTTTCCCATTCTTTATTAACAATGTCCGCCACCCGCTTGGGTATAGGAAAAGCTTCTGGGAGCCCCGGCACCTCTAGGAACTTGTCCATTTTACATAGTTTCTCTGGGATGACTAAATTTTCACAATCATCCAGAGTGGATAATACCTCCTTAAGCAAAATGCGGAGATGTTCCAATTTAAATTTAAATGTAATCACATCAGATTCAGCCTGCTGAGAAATGTTCCCTAAATCAGTAATTTCTCCCTCAGACAAAACCTCCCTGGCCCCCTCAGATTGGGTTAGGGGCCCTTCAGAGATATTAATATCAGCGTCGTCATGCTCTTCAGTAACTAAAACAGAGCAGCCACGCTTACGCTGACAAGGGTTCATTTTGGCTAAAATGTTTTTGACAGAATTATCCATTACAGCCGTTAATTGTTGCATAGTAAGGAGTATTGGCGCGCTAGATGTACTAGGGGCCTCCTGAGTGGGCAAGACTCGTGTAGACGAAGGAGGGAATGATGCAGTACCATGCTTACTCCCCTCACTTGAGGAATCATCTTGGGCATCATTGTCATTATCACATAAATCACATTTATTTAAATGAATAGGAATTCTGGCTTCCCCACATTCAGAACACAGTCTATCTGGTAGGTCAGACATGTTAAACAGGCATAAACTTGATCAGAAAGTACAAAAAACGTTTTGAAATAAAACCGTTACTGTCACTTTAAATTTTAAACTGAACACACTTTATTACTACAATTGCGAAAAAACATGAAGGAATTGTTCAAAATTCACCAAATTTTCACCACAGCGTCTTAAAGCCTTGAAAATATTGCACACCAATTTTGGAAGCTTTAACCCTTAAAATAACGGAACCGGAGCCGTTTTAAGCTTTAAACCCCTTTACAGTCCCTGGTATCTGCTTTGCTGAGACCCAACCAAACCCAAAGGGGAATACGATACCAAATGACGCCTTCAGAAGTCTTTTATAAGTATCAGAGCTCCTCTCACATGCGACTGCATGCCATGCCTCTCAAAAACAAGTGCGCAACACCGGCGCGAAAATGAGACTCTGCCTATGCTTTGGGAAAGCCCCTAAAGAATAAGGTGTCTAAAACAGTGCCTGCCGATATTATTATATCAAAATACCCAGATAAAATGATTCCTCAAGGCTAAATATGTGTTAATAAACAATCGATTTAGCCCAGAAAAAGTCTACAGTTTAAATAAGCCCTTGTGAAGCCCTTATTTACAATCGTAATAAACATGGCTTACCGGATCCCATAGGGAAAATGACAGCTTCCAGCATTACATCGTCTTGTTAGAATGTGTCATACCTCAAGCAGCAAGGGACTGCAAACTGTTCCCCCAACTGAAGTTAATTGCTCTCAACAGTCCTGTGTGGAACAGCCATGGATTTTAGTTACGGTTGCTAAAATCATTTTCCTCATACAAACAGAATTCTTCATCTCTTTTCTGTTTCTGAGTAAATAGTACGTACCAGCACTATTTGAAAATAACAAACTCTTGATTGAATAATGAAAAACTACAGTTAAACACTAAAAAACTCTAAGCCATCTCCGTGGAGATGTTGCCTGTACAACGGCAAAGAGAATGACTGGGGTAGGCGGAGCCTAGGAGGGATCATGTGACCAGCTTTGCTGGGCTCTTTGCCATTTCCTGTTGGGGAAGAGAATATCCCACAAGTAAGGATGACGCCGTGGACCGGACACACCTATGTTGGAGAAAACCTGTACGTTCCAACATCTGCCTGAGCCTCATCTCACATGTCGCAGCATAATCATAATAAAATAAAATTATGTGATTAATCCCCCCCTGTTCAATAATCCCCCTCCGGAGATATTAACCCTTGATTCCATACATATAAAAGGAACCACACTGTGACCCTGTCTTCTTGCATTATCAACAGCATCTAGCAAATATAAGAGGCGCCTCATGTGTGTATCAGTCACCAAATAGACAAATCAGATAGAAAATGTCAAACACAGGGTACTCACATTTCCATAGAGGGTGCTAGTAGACGCAGACTGGCAGTATAAAGGTGTGTCAGCTCACCTCCTCCCGACAGCTGCACGTAGTCCAGGGACAGCTCAAACACACTCACAGTGATGAACCAAACAGTAGGCCCAACACATATGTGCACCTGGCAATTAGGGCTTGAAAACACTGTTGTAGTCTAAAAACTGATTAAGTAAAACCATATAAAATTCAAACGACACAGTGTTAAAAGCTGGTGGGTATGCACAGTCTGTACCCCCAGATCTGCAACGCGTTTCTCAGCAGTCACGCTGTTTCCTCAGGCATAACAAGCCCTATACTGATGCACTTATTTAAATGATATTCTATCCAATCAGATTCTGAGAGCACAGGTGTAATGAACATGTCATCTAATCACTAACAGTCTTTAGCTGTAGTGTCAAACAGTCAGTTTCAAAACAGTGTTAGATCTAAAAATATGTCTACATTATATAATACAATCAATCCCAACTGATTAATCCTTGTATACAAAGCTATTTCACAGATAAAATCATATGTACATATATGCTATTGGGATTGCGATGGAAAACATGTATGATGAAACGGAATAAAATAAATAACTGACACATCACATATGATAGATCAAAAGTAGATGACACATTAATGCTAACATTAAGAAAGTAAATGTATACAGTGTAAAGACAAAATAATACAATGTTACAGCTTTGTTGAATAATACAATGTAAAAATTCAGTTGAAGCTGTCAGAAGCTGACAGAAATAACCCACAACCTAAAAAATTATAAAATAATAATAAAAATGAATAATGTGTGGACTTCAAATGAGTAATGTAAGAAAATGCCTATAAGTGTGCCTATAGAATTAGTATTAGAATAGCAGTTTTCTGCACACACTTATAGGCACTTACGTGCATAATTCCCTCAAAGTGAGCAATAAGCTCACACACTATTAGAGATTAACCATCTTGAAGTTTTCTCCTTCAATAAATAATTTAGGTATACACACATAAGGAATTAAAATTAGAATTTTGAATAGCATTTTGTGCACACACATATTAAAGATCCACCCTCATGGAGTTCCTAATAGAGATTTTTGGTAAAGACACTTATGGAATTAGAATTCTAATTGTGAACAGCAGTTTGTGCACACACTTACTCATATCAGTGAGCAATAAGCTCACACTTGTTAAGAGGTCCACCTCCATAGATATTATAGGTTATAGGTAACATATGGTATAAGAAATGTGAATAGCAGTTTGTGCATACACAGATAGTATGTGCACACTTTTAGGCATTTTCGTACATTACTCATTTGAAGTCCACACATTATTATTTTTTTTAATTACCGGTAGTTATAATTTTTTAGGTTGTGGGTTATTTCTGGCAGATTCTGACAGCTTCAACTAAATTTTTACATTGTATTATTCAACAAAGATGTTACATTGTATTATTTTGTCTTTACACTGTATACATTTACTTTCTTAATGTTAGCATTAATGTGTCATCTACTTTTGATCTATCATATGTGATGCGTCAGTTATTTATTTTATTCAGTTTCATCATAAGCGTTTTTCATCTGAATTTCAATAGGATATATGTACATACATATTTCCTTATTATCCTACCGGCAGTGACTCAATATTCTCTGGCACTCTTCATCCAGACTTGGTATATTCCGACCGAGATGGTTGTTCTGGCTTAGGACACAAGAATCACACCGGAAAGGATCGTTTTCTATTTGAACTTGCTTTATGTGTTTTTAAACGCTTATGAGTATGTATTTTGTGATATAACTTACATTGCAAATAAATAATCTGCACTTGAGTCGGGCTGCGCCTGTTTTCTACTTTCATACAGCAGTCCTCTATGAGAATAGTAGTCCTCTTGGCCAAAGTGGAGATCACTCCTTCTACCTTAGGAACAGTCTGTCACGACTCCTTAATAGAATCCGCTATAGGAAACATCTTCCTAAAAATAGGAGATGGAGAAAAGGGAATACCAGGTCTTTCCCATTCTCGAGCAATAATCTCTGCAGTATGGTCAGGAACCGGAAAAACCTCCACCGCGGAGGGAACATCAAAGTATTTGTTCAATTTACTAGACTTTTTAGGATTGACTACAGTTGTGTCGGAGTCGTCCAAAGTAGCCAAAACCTCCTTAAGTAATAAGGGAAGGTGTTCTAGCTTAAAGTGAATGTAAATTTTGATGCTAAAGCGCCCGGTTTTTAAAACTTTGATTAAAAACAGGGGCACTTTAATTCATCAAAATGTACATTTCCCTCCAAAAAATAACTTACCTTTTAAACTTCACAGCAGCTCCAGCTTCCTCCGGTCTCACAAGTCATTTCTGATGTCAGAAATGATTGATAGGTCATCCTCCAATTACAGCTCCTCCCCCCCCCCCCGGGGGATTCAGTGTCTGATTCACTGCTGTGATTGGAGGAAGCCGGATGCCTCATTTTAGACCCAGGAAGAGGCTCTGAAACGGGTGGAGGAAGCTGGAGCTGCTGTGAAGATTAAAAGGTAAGTTTTTTTTCACAACAGGAGTGAAATGAAAATTTTGATGAATTAAAGTGCCCCTGTTTTTAATCAAAGTTTTAAAAACCGGGCACTTTAGCATCAAAATTTACATTCACTTTAAATCTGAAGGATACCACTTCAGCATCAGAAGAAGGAATTACACCGAGTCTGAGACTTCCCCCTTATATGCTACCGACATCATGTCTTCTTCCTCAGGCTTATGGGAAGGGACACACTGGATAGCCAGAACTTGATCAGAAACCTTACTGCGTCCTTAAATTTCCTTTTACGCCTTCCATGCAACATGGGGAAACTGACAAGGCCTCAGATACTGCAGGGGGTACCTGGGAAGCAATGTCTTGTAGAGAAAATCCTACAGCATTGCAAGAGGAAACACAGGGCACTGTAGGTGGAGACTGAAAAAGTTGGGACGCTTGAAGAGAAAGCTGCGACATATCTGCAACAGGAGACACCTGAAAAACATAATTTATGCTTACCTGATAAATTTATTTCTCTTGTAGTGTAGTCAGTCCACGGGTCATCCATTACTTATGGAATATATCTCTTCCCCAACAGGAAGTTGCAAGAGGATCACCCAAGCAGAGCTGCTATATAGCTCCTCCCCTCACATGTCATATTCAGTCATTCGACCGAAACAAGACGAGAAAGGAGAAACCATAGGGTGCAGTGGTGACTGGAGTTTAATTAAAAATTTAGAACTGCCGTAAAAGACAGGGCGGGCCGTGGACTGACTACTCTACAAGAGAAATAAATTTATCAGGTAAGCATAAATTATGTTTTCTCTTGTTAAGTGTAGTCAGTCCACGGGTCATCCATTACTTATGGGATAGCAATACCAAAGCTAAAAGTACACGGATGATGGGAGGGACGAGGCAGGAACTTTAAAAGGAAGGAACCACTGCCTGTAGAACCTTTCTCCCAAAAATAGCCTCCGAAGAAGCAAAAGTGTCAAATTTGTAAAATTTTGAAAAAGTGTGAAGTGAAGACCAAGTTGCAGCCTTGCAAATCTGTTCAACAGAGGCCTCATTTTTAAAGGCCCAGGTGGAAGCCACAGCTCTAGTAGAATGAGCTGTAATCCTTTCAGGAGGCTGCTGTCCAGCAGTCTCATAGGCTAAACGGATTATGCTACGAAGCCAAAAAGAGAGAGAGGTAGCCGAAGCTTTTTGACCTCTCCTCTGTCCAGAGTAAACGACAAACAGGGAAGAAGTTTGACGAAAATCTTTAGTTGCCTGCAAATAGAACTTCAGGGCACGGACTACGTCCAGATTATGCAAAAGTCGTTCCTTCTTTGAAGAAGGGTTAGGACACAATGATGGAACAACAATTTCTTGATTGATATTCCTGTTAGAAACTACCTTAGGTAAGAACCCAGGTTTAGTACGCAGAACTACCTTGTCTGAAAGAAAAATCAGATAAGGAGAATCACAATGTAAGGCAGATAACTCAGAGACTCTTCGAGCCGAGGAAATAGCCATCAAAAACAGAACTTTCCAAGATAACAGCTTGATATCAATGGAATGAAGGGGTTCAAATGGAACACCTTGCAAAACGTTAAGAACTAAGTTTAAGCTCCACGGCGGAGCAACAGTCTTAAACACAGGCTTAATCCTAGCCAAAGCCTGACAAAAAGCCTGAACGTCTGGAACTTCTGCAAGACGTTTGTGTAGAAGAATAGACAGAGCAGAAATCTGTCCCTTTAACGAACTAGCAGATAAGCCCTTTTCTAAACCCTCTTGTAGAAAAGACAATATCCTAGGAATCCTAACCTTACTCCATGAGTAACTCTTGGATTCGCACCAATGTAAATATTTAAGCCATATCTTATGGTAAATTCTTCTGGTAACAGGTTTCCTAGCCTGTATTAAGGTATCAATAACCGACTCCGAGAAGCCACGCTTTGATAAAATCAAGCGTTCAATCTCCATGCAGTCAGCCTCAAAGAAATTAGATTTGGATGGTTGAAAGGACCCTGAATTAGAAGGTCCTGCCTCAGAGGCAGAGACCATGGTGGACAGGACGACATGTCCACTAGGTCTGCATACCAGGTCCTGCGTGGCCACGCAGGCGCTATCAGAATCACCGATGCTCTCTCCTGTTTGATCTTGGCAATCAAGGAAGCATCGGAAATGGTGGAAACACATAAGCCATGTTGAAGACCCAATGTGCTGTCAGAGCATCTATCAGCACCGCTCCCGGGTCCCTGGACCTGGATCCGTAACAAGGAAGCTTGGCGTTCTGGCGAGACGCCATGAGATCCAGATCTGGTTTGCCCCAACGATGAATCAGTTGAGCGAAGACCTCCGGATGAAGTTCCCACTCCCCCGGATGAAAAGTCTGGCGACTTAGAAAATCCGCCTCCCAGTTCTCCACGCCTGGGATGTGGATCGCTGACAGGTGGCAAGAGTGAGACTCTGCCCAGCGAATTATCTTTGAGACTTCCAACATCGCTAGGGAACTCCTGGTTCCCCCTTGATGGTTGATGTAAGCCACAGTTGTGATGTTGTCCGACTGAAATCTGATGAACCTCTGAGTTGCTAACTGAGGCCAAGCTAGAAGAGCATTGAAAATTGTTCTTAACTCCAGAATATTTATTGGGAGGAGTTTCTACTCCTGAGTCCATGATCCCTGAGCCTTCAGGGAATTCCAGACTGCGCCCCAACCTAGAAGGCTGGCGTCTGTTGTTACAATCGTCCAATCTGGCCTGCGAAAGGTCATCCCTTTGGACAGATGGGGCAGAGAAAGCCACCATAGAAGAGAATCTCTGGTCTCTTGATCCAGATTTAGCAGAGGGGACAAATCTGAGTAATCCCCATTCCACTGACTTAGCATGCACAATTGCAGCGGTCTGAGATGCAGGTGCGCAAATGGTACTATGTCCATTGCCGCTACCATTAAGCCGATTACCTCCATGCACTGAGCTACTGACGGGTGTGGAATGGAATGAAGGGCACGGCAAGCATTTAGAAGCTTTGATAACCTGGCCTCCGTCAGGTAAATTCTCATCTCTACAGAATCTATAAGAGTCCCTAGGAAGGGAACCCATGTAAGTGGCAATAGAGAACTCTTTTCCACGTTCACCTTCCACCCATGCGACCTCAGAAATGCCAGAACTATCTCTGTATGAGACTTGGCAGTTTGAAAACTTGACGCTTGTATCAGAATGTCATCTAGGTACGGAGCCACCGCTATGCCTCGCGGTCTGAGTACCGCCAGAAGTGAGCCCAGAACCTTTGTAAAGATTCTTGGGGCCATAGCTAACCCGAAGGGAAGAGCTACAAACTGGTAATGCCTGTCTAGGAAGGCAAATCTTAAGTACCGGTAATGATCCTTGTGAATCGGTATGTGAAGGTAGGCATCCTTTAAGTCCACTGTGGTCATGTATTGACCCTCTTGGATCATGGGTAGGATGGTTCGAATAGTTTCCATTTTGAATGATGGAACTCTTAGGAATTTGTTTAGGATATTTAAGTCCAAGATTGGTCTGAAGGTTCCCTCTTTCTTGGGAACCACAAATAGATTTGAATAGAATCCTTGCCCGTGTTCCGTCCGCGGAACTGGGTGGATCACCCCCATTAGTAAGAGGTCTTGTACACAGCGTAGAAACGCCTCTTTCTTTATTTGGTTTGCTGATAACCTTGAAAGATGAAATCTCCCTTGTGGAGGAGAAGCTTTGAAGTCCAGAAGATATCCCTGAGATATGATCCCCAACGCCCAGGGATCCTGGACATCTCTTGCCCAAGCCTGGGCAAAGAGAGAAAGTCTGCCCCCACTAGATCCGTTTCCGGATAGGGGGCCTTCTCTTCATGCTGTCTTAGGGGCAGCAGCAGGTTTTCTGGCCTGCTTGCCCTTGTTCCAGGACTGGTTAGCTCTCCAGCCCTGTCTGTAACAAGCAACAGCTCCTTCCTGTTTTGGAGCGGAGGAAGTTGATGCTGCTCCTGCCTTGAGGTTACGAAAGGCACGAAAATTAGACTGTTTGGCCTTTGATTTGGCCCTGTCCTGAGGCAGAGCATGGCCCTTACCTCCCATAATGTCAGCGATAATTTCTTTCAAGCCGGGCCCGAATAAGGTCTGCCCTTTGAAAGGAATATTAAGCAATTTAGATTTAGAAGTCACATCAGCTGACCAGGATTTAAGCCACAGCGCTCTGCGCGCTTGGATGGCGAATCCAGAGTTCTTAGCCGTAAGTTTGGTTAAATGTACGACGGCATCAGAAACAAATGAGTTAGCTAGCTTAAGTGCTTTAAGCTTGTTCATAATTTCATCCAATGGAGCTGTGTGAATGGCCTCTTCCAGAGACTCAAACCAGAATGCCGCCGCAGCAGTGACAGGCGCAATGCATGCAAGGGGCTGTAAGATAAAACCTTGTTGAACAAACATTTTCTTAAGGTAACCTTCTAATTTTTTATCCATTGGATCTGAAAAGGCACAACTATCCTCCACCGGGATAGTGGTACGCTTAGCCAAAGTAGAAACTGCTCCCTCCACCTTAGGGACCGTCTGCCATAAGTCCCGTGTGGTGGCGTCTATTGGAAACATTTTCCTAAATATAGGAGGGGGGGGAAAAGGCACACCGGGTCTATCCCACTCCTTGCTAATAATTTCTGTAAGCCTCTTAGGTATAGGAAAAACGTCAGTACACACCGGTACCGCATAGTATTTATCCAGCCTACATAATTTCTCTGGAATTGCAACCGTGTTACAATCATTCAGAGCCGCTAATACCTCCCCTAGCAATATGCGGAGGTTCTCAAACTTAAATTTAAAATTAGAAATCTCTGAATCCAGTCTTCCCGGATCAGATCCGTCACCCACAGAATGAAGCTCTCCGTCCTCATGTTCTGCAAATTGTGACGCAGTATCGGACATGGCTCTCCCATCATCAGCGCGCTCTGTCCTTAACCCAGAGCAATCGCGCTTGCCTCTTAATTCTGGCAATTTAGATAATACTTCTGTCATAACAGTAGCCATGTCTTGCAAAGTGATTTGTATGGGCCTCCCTGTTGGCGCCACAATATCACGCACCTCCTGAGCGGGAGGCAAAGGGTACTGACACGTGAGGAGAGTTAGTCGGCATAACTTCCCCCTCGTTGTCTGGTGATAATTTCTTTACATGTAAAGATTGACTTTTATTTAAAGTGACATCAATGCAATTAGTACACAAATTTCTATTGGGCTCCACATTGGCCTTTAAACATAGTGAACAAAGAGATTCATCTGAGTCAGACATGTTTAAACAGACTAGCAATGAGACTAGCAAGCTTGGAAAAAACTTTCAAATAAATTTACAAGCAATATAAAAAACGCTACTGCGCCTTTAAGAAGCACAAAAAGCTGTCACAGTTGAAATAACAATGAAACAAATTAGTTATAGCAACCAAATTTTCACAGTAAATGTATTAAGTTAGCAGAGCATTGCACCCACTTGCAAATGGATGATTAACCCCTTAATACCCAAAAACGGATAAAAATTATATAATTAACGTTTTTATCACAGTCAAACACACTGTCACAGGTCTGCTGTGACTGATTACCTCCCTCAAAACGAATTTTGAAGACCCCTGAGCTCTCTAGAGACGTCCTGGATCATGGAGGATGAAATAGGAAGATTGTGACTGAAATTTTACTATGCAAAAAAGCGCTAAAATAGGCCCCTCCCACTCATATTACAACAGTGGGGAAGCTCAGTAAACTGTTTCTATGCAGAAAACAAAGATAGCCATGTGGTAAAAATCATGCCCCAATAAGTTTTATCACCAAGTACCTCACAAAAAACGATTAACATGCTAGTAAACGTTTTGAACATATATTTTAAAAGCTATGAAGTGTTATTAATAAGCCTGCTACCAGTCGCATTTACTGCAGTGAAGGCTCATACATTACTTCAGTATTAACAGTATTTTCTGAGTGAAATTCCATTCCCTAGAAAAATACTTCAGTGTACACACACTCATCAGCCTAATACCAGTCGCTACCACTGCATTTAAGGCTGAACTTACATTACATTGGTATTGGCAGTATTTTCTCAGTCAATTCCATTCCTTAGAAAAATAATTTACTGCACATACCTCATTTGCAGGGGGGCCCTGCATGCTATTCCCCTCTTTCTGAAGATACCTCAACCCTCAGAATGTGTGAGAACAGCCAGTGGATCTTAGTTACGTCTGCTAAGATCATAGAAAACGCAGGCAGATTCTTCTTCTAATGCTGCCTGAGAACAAACAGCACACTCCGGTGCCATTTAAAATAACAAACTTTTGATTGAAGAATAAACTAAGTTTAAAAACATCACAGACCTCTCACAACGACCTATCTTTAGTTAGGTTGCAAGAGAATGACTGAATATGACATGTGAGGGGAGGAGCTATATAACAGCTCTGCTTGGGTGATCCTCTTGCAACTTCCTGTTGGGGAAGAGATATATTCCATAAGTAATGGATGACCCGTGGACTGACTACACTTAACAAGAGAAAGCATTTGCCTGGGATAATGGTGGCTCATGGTCAAATATTTTATCTCTATAAATGCATGAGGAACAAAAAGGAACTGGGGGTTCCACCTGAGCATCAAAACATAACTGACAAGCAGCAACTTCGCCTGGGATAATGGTTTAAAAAGCCTCTTGATCTATATTATGTAATAATTAAGGATAAAGTGTAAAAATAATTTATTTGAAAATAAAAAATAAATGTATATTGTGTCTTTAAATAGAAATGTGTGTTAGTGCAACAGACCAAATAGACCTCAGGCTACCTATACACCTCAGTAGCATTACTGAGGTGCCTACCTGTCCTGCAGCTCATTTTCAAATACAGAGCAGTTACTAACTCACCACCTCCTAACTGCTGAAAAAATGGCTTACAACAGTAATCTCCATGACGAAAAGTTAAATTATAAAAACTACTATAACACACTGAGCCACAATAAATCACCTCACAGTCTCAATGCCTAAACTGCCTAAAAGAAACCCCAAACATGAAGTTTTAATAAAGTCCCAACAAGTGCGAGCAATGTCCTTGCAAAACAAAATTAAAATGGCACTTACCTGAAAGTGCTGTCCGGCAGCTGGACAGCACACCTGGTTTGAGAGGGTGAAGCACCTCACATGGACCTGTAAAGAGAGAAAAACTGAGTAAACCTACTCAGGTTTTCTAGTTAGGGCAGCAGATTCTTGAGAAAACGCAGTGAGGATTGTACCTCACAAGTTCTCAAGTGCTCAAAAGCCCCCACTGCCCTACTGAAGAGACTGATGTGGACTAGGCTAGACCCCAGAAAAGAACAGAGTAAGTTTACACTGCTAAAAAAAAATAAAAAAATCTTGATTGAAGAAAACTTCTCATCAGACACCGAAACTTCACCTCCTCCAAGCACTACAGGCAAAGAGAATGACTGGGGGATTGTGGGTAGGGGAGTGATATTTAACAGCTATGCTGTGGTGCTCTTTGCCTCCTCCTGCTAGCCAGGAGTTATATTCCCAACAGTAATTGATGATGATCCGTGGACACACTGTGTCATTAGAAAGGCAGAAAGTCCATATAGTCACCATCTTGAAAGTTGGGACCCTTACAAATTGATTCAAAAACTTCAGATCCAGAACTGGTCTGAAAGAATTTTCCTTCTTCAGGACAATGAATAGATTTGAATAAAAACCCAGACCCTGTTCCATAATTGGAACTGGTACAATTACTCCTGAAAGCTCTGGATCTGAAACACACCTGAGCTTTCACAGGATTTGTTGGAACGGGAGAGAGAAAAAATCTTCTCATAGATCATCTTATTCTGAAACCTATTCGATACCCCTGAGAGACAATATTCTGAATCCAATGATTCTGAACGGAACCTGCCCAAACATCTTGAAATAATTTCCATCTGCCCCCCACCAGCAGAATTGGATTGAGGGTCGCACCTTCATGCAGTCTTGGGGGCTGGCTTCGGTTTCTTATAAGGCTTGGATTTACTCCAACTCGAGAATGGCTTCCAATTGGAGTCCTTAGGGGAAGGAATGGCTGGCTTTATGTTCTCTATTCTGACAAAAGGAACAAAACTGATTAGAAGCTTTAGATTTGCCCTTAGACTTTTTATCTTGAGGCAAAAAAAACTCCCTTCCCTCCAGTAATAGTGGAAATAATGGAATCCAACTGGGAACCAAACAAATTATTACCCTGGAATGATAGAGATAGTAACCTAGATTTAGATACCATGTCAGCATGCCATGATTTGAGCCATAAAGCTCTTCTAGCTAAAATAGCCAAAGACATAGATTTAACATTAATCTTGATATAAAAAAAAGCATCACAGATAAAAAGAATAGCATGTTGAAACAAACGAACAATGCAATGCAAATCAGAGTCTTTTTCCCGTTGTGCTAAGCTACCCAACCAAAAAGTTGATGCAGTCGCAACATCAGCCATAGAAATGGCAGGTCTGGGAATATAGCCAGAATGCAGATAAGCTTTCCTTAGATAAGATTCAATTTTCCTATCTAAAGGATCCTTAAGAGGGGTACTATTTTCCATAGGAAGAGTAGTACGTTTAACAAGAGTAGAAATGGCCCCATCAACCTTAGGGACTTTTTCCCAAAACTCTAATTTAGTTACTGGCAAAGGAGACAACCTTTTAAACCTTGAAGAAGGAACAAAAGAAATACCAGGCTTAGACCATTCCTTAGCAATCACCTCAGAAATAGCATCAGGAACAGGAAAAACCTCAGGAGTAGTCACAGGAGGTTAATAGACCGAATTTAAATGTTTACTGGATTTATTATCAAGAGGACCAGACTCCTCAACATACAAAGTTATCAACACTTCTTTTAATAAAGAACGAAAATACTCAGGCATAATGATGATGATGATTTATCAGTGTCAATGTCTGAAGTAGGATCTTCATCAGAGGAGGATATATCAGTATGTTGCCGGTCATTACAAAACTCATCAGTATTATGAGAAGTTTTAAAAGACCTTTTTTATGTTTATTTGAAGGTGGTATAGCAGCCATAGCCTTCTGTATCGCATCAGCAATATCATTTTTAATATCAACAAGGATATCATGTACTTTAGATGTTGAAGGAACAACATATACTGTACTAGCACTAATAGAAACCTTTTCTGCATGCAAAAGCTTATCATGACAACAGTTACACACAACAGCTGGAGATATAATCTCCACTAGCTTACAACAGATACACTTAGCTTTGATAGAACTGTGTTCAGGCAGCATGGTTCCTACAGCAGCTACTGAGACAGGATCAGATTGAGACAACTTGTAAAATGTAAAAGAAAACAATAACATTTAAAACAGAAATATCTTATTTCCAAATATAGCAGTTTCAGGAATAGGAAAAAATGCAAATGCTAAAATTTGCACACACAAAAAAAAAAAAAAAATAGCATAGCCCTCTGAGCATAAAGAAGGCAAGGAGTATAAAGGAAGTGAGGTAAAATAAAACGAATTTTTTTTTGGGCGCCAAGTATGACGCACAACGCAAAAGGAAGTTAAGAATTTTTTTGCGCCAACAAACATCCGGAAATGACGCAACTCACGCCAAACAATTCCGCGCCAAACAACCTAGCATCAACTTAGACGCAGGAAATTACGAACTTGCGTCATTACAGACGCACATTCGCACCAAAAAAATCTTGCGCAAAAGAATGACGCAATAAATAACAGCATTTTGTACACTCGCAAGTCTAATTTGCCCGCAAGTTTTTTAAAGAAAAAAACAAGTCAAATTGAAAAAAAAAAAGACTATATCCCAGGTAAGACATCCTAAAACATGATTCCCATAACGAAACTGCTAGACTACAAAGGGAAATACACATAGACTTGATTCATGGCAAATATAAGTAAAATACATATATTTAAAACGTTAAACATAAAGCACCAAACCATAGCTGTGAGTGTCTTAAATAATGATACATACTTACCGAAAGACACCCATCCACATATAGCAGATAGCGAAACCAGTACTGAAAGCTATTAGCAGAGGTAATGGTATAAAAAAGTATATCGTCGATCTGAAAAGGGAGGTAGGAGATGAATCCCTACGACCGATAACAGAGAACCATTGAAAAGATTTCCTGCGAAAAACACCATAAAATCAAATAGGTGATACTCTCTTCACATCCCTCTGACAAACACTGTACTCTGAGAGGAATTGGGTTTCTGAATGCTTAGAATCGGTTATCACAGAAGAAATCATAAAAATCAAGCACAAACTTACTTCACCACCTCCATAGGAGGCAAGGTTTGTAAAAAAACTGAATTGTGGGTGTGGTGGGGGTTGTATTTATAGGCATTTTGAGGTTTGGGAAACTGTGCCCCTCCTGGTAGGATTGTATATCCCATACCTCACTAGCTCATGGACTCTTGCCAATTACATGAAAGAAATCAACCTACTTCCTGGTTATGTCATACAGTGTAACCAACTAAGCTGATCGTAAATAACTGCCGAGTACAAATGTATAATGTCACCGGAATGGAATCCTAATTACTTAACCCTTCTACTGACCCTCTAGTTTAATAAAAGAAATAGAACCCTTCTCTTTTAAAAATAAGCCTCAATAATTAACCATTTAATTCCCGAAGGGGTAAGTCTCAGTCACAATGCCCTGTACCATGCCCAACTTATCCTTCCTTAAGGATTGTTCTGTCCCTTGGAAAAAAAAGCAGATAATACTGTAGGTGCATAGTCTCCCCACCAGGAAGAAAAACAGGCACCTACCTGCCAATTCTGCTGTCCAGCATGTAGACAGCATACTAGGTGTGCAAGGACACAGTTCCTCACAGAGACCTGTATGAAAGAGAGCAGAAAATCACCTACTCTGATCTTCTATAGTAGGGCAGCACAATGTTAGAAAAAAAACAGTAACTGCTTGAAAGCCACCACAACCCTTACTCAAGAGATTAACGTGGAACACGGCTAGACCCCAAAACTTGCTTGTAGAAAATCATTCAAATCAGACACCAAAACCTTCACCTCCTCCATGAACGAAGGCAAAGAGAATGACTGGGGGTTGTGGGTAAGGTAGTGATATTTAACAGTTTAACTGTGGAGCTCTTTGCCTCCTCCTGCTGGCCAGGAATTATATTCCCAACAGTAACTGATGATGCAGTGGATATCTTGGGAAAGAAAAGGAATTTAGCACTCCAAAATCCGACATGCATCTAACCAAGGGCGAATCTGCGATAACCCAACAAGCGTAAACCGCCCAACGTGCAAGTTAAGTATTAACCCACGCATTAACTCGACCTGCGAAAACCTAAAGGTCAACTTTAACACGCCAAAAAAACAGATGCGTGCAAAACAACAAGGGAAAAGTGTAAAGGATGTGTCCCAGGTCCACATATAATAGCAAATATATAATATATAGATAATATATAACTAATTATGCGGTTATAAAAATTTACCATGAGGTGAAAAAACAAAATTTATGCTTACCTGATAAATTCCTTTCTCCTGTAGTGTGGTCAGTCCACGGGTCATCATTACTTCTGGGATATTAACTCCTCCCCAACAGGAAGTGCAAGAGGATTCACCCAGCAGAGCTGCTATATAGCTCCTCCCCTCTACGTCACCTCCAGTCATTCGACCAAGGACCAACGAGAAAGGAGAAGCCAAAGGGTGTAGTGGTGACTGGAGTATAATTCAAAATTTTTTTACCTGCCATAAAAAACAGGGCGGGCCGTGGACTGACCACACTACAGGAGAAAGGAATTTATCAGGTAAGCATAAATTTTGTTTTCTCCTGTTAAGTGTGGTCAGTCCACGGGTCATCATTACTTCTGGGATACCAATACCAAAGCTAAAGTACACAGATGACGGGAGGGACAGGCAGGCTCTTTATACGGAAGGAACCACTGCCTGAAGAACCTTTCTCCCAAAAACAGCCTCCGAAGAAGCAAAAGTGTCAAATTTGTAAAATTTGGAAAAAGTATGAAGAGAAGACCAAGTTGCAGCCTTGCAAATCTGTTCAACAGAAGCCTCATTCTTAAAGGCCCAAGTGAAAGCCACAGCTCTAGTAGAATGTGCTGTAATTCTTTCAGGAGGCTGCTGTCCAGCAGTCTCATAGGCTAACCGTATTATGCTACGAAGCCAAAAAGAGAGAGAGGTAGCCGAAGCTTTTTGACCTCTCCTCTGACCAGAATAAACGACAAACAGGGAAGACGTTTGTCGAAAATCCTTAGTTGCCTGTAGATAAAATTTCAGGGCACGGACTACATCTAGATTGTGTAGCAGACGTTCCTTCTTCGAAGAAGGATTAGGACACAAAGATGGAACCACAATCTCTTGATTGATATTCCTGTTAGTGACCACCTTAGGTAGGAACCCAGGTTTAGTACGCAGAACTACCTTGTCTGAATGAAAAATCAGATAAGGAGAATCACAATGTAAGGCAGATAACTCAGAGACTCTTCGAGCCGAGGAAATCGCCATTAAAAACAGAACTTTCCAAGATAACAGCTTGATATCAATGGAATGAAGGGGTTCAAACGGAACACCCTGTAAAACATTAAGAACTAAGTTCAAACTCCATGGTGGAGCAACAGTTTTAAACACAGGCTTGATCCTAGCTAAAGCCTGACAAAAGGCTTGAACGTCCGGAACTTCTGACAGACGTTTGTGTAAAAGAATGGACAGAGCTGAAATCTGTCCCTTTAAGGAACTAGCGGATAAACCCTTTTCTAAACCTTCTTGTAGAAAAGACAATATCCTCGGAATCCTAACCTTACTCCATGAGTAACTCTTGGATTCGCACCAATATAAGTATTTGCGCCATATCTTATGGTAAATCTTTCTGGTAACAGGCTTCCTAGCCTGTATTAAGGTATCAATAACTGACTCAGAAAAACCACGTTTTGATAAAATCAAGCGTTCAATTTCCAAGCAGTCAGCTTCAGAGAAATTAGATTTTGATGTTTGAAGGGACCCTGGATCAGAAGGTCCTGTTTCAGAGGTAGAGACCAAGGTGGACAGGATGACATGTCCACTAGATCTGCATACCAAGTCCTGCGTGGCCATGCAGGCGCTATTAGAATCACTGATGCTCTCTCCTGTTTGATTCTGGCAATCAATCGAGGAAGCATCGGGAAGGGTGGAAACACATAAGCCATCCCGAAGGTCCAAGGTGCTGTCAAAGCATCTATCAGAACCGCTCCCGGATCCCTGGATCTGGACCCGTAACGAGGAAGCTTGGCATTCTGTCGAGACGCCATGAGATCTATCTCTGGTTTGCCCCAACGTCGAAGTATTTGGGCAAAGACCTCCGGATGAAGTTCCCACTCCCCCGGATGAAAAGTCTGACGACTTAAGAAATCCGCCTCCCAGTTCTCCACTCCCGGGATGTGGATTGCTGACAGGTGGCAAGAGTGAGACTCTGCCCAGCGAATTATCTTTGATACTTCCATCATTGCTAGAGAGCTTCTTGTCCCTCCCTGATGGTTGATGTAAGCTACAGTCGTGATGTTGTCCGACTGAAACCTAATGAACCCCCGAGTTGTTAACTGGGGCCAAGCCAGAAGGGCATTGAGAACTGCTCTCAATTCCAGAATGTTTATTGGTAGGAGACTCTCCTCCTGATTCCATTGTCCCTGAGCCTTCAGAGAATTCCAGACAGCGCCCCAACCTAGTAGGCTGGCGTCTGTTGTTACAATTGTCCAGTCCGGCCTGCTGAATGGCATCCCCCTGGACAGATGTGGCCGAGAAAGCCACCATAGAAGAGAATTTCTGGTCTCTTGATCCAGATTCAGAGTAGGGGACAAATCTGAGTAATCCCCATTCCACTGACTTAGCATGCATAATTGCAGCGGTCTGAGATGTAGGCGTGCAAAGGGTACTATGTCCATTGCCGCTACCATTAAGCCGATCACCTCCATGCATTGAGCTACTGACGGGTGTTGAATGGAATGAAGGACACGGCATGCATTTTGAAGCTTTGTTAACCTGTCTTCTGTCAGGTAAATCTTCATTTCTACAGAATCTATAAGAGTCCCCAAGAAGGGAACTCTTGTGAGTGGAAAGAGAGAACTCTTCTTTTCGTTCACCTTCCATCCATGCGACCTTAGAAATGCCAGTACTAACTCTGTATGAGACTTGGCAGTTTGAAAGCTTGAAGCTTGTATCAGAATGTCGTGTAGGTACGGAGCTACCGAAATTCCTCGCGGTCTTAGTACCGCCAGAAGAGCACCCAGAACCTTTGTGAAGATTCTTGGAGCCGTAGCCAATCCGAATGGAAGAGCTACAAACTGGTAATGCCTGTCTAGAAAGGCAAACCTTAGATACCGGTAATGATCTTTGTGAATCGGTATGTGAAGGTAAGCATCCTTTAAATCCACTGTGGTCATGTACTGACCCTTTTGGATCATGGGTAAAATTGTCCGAATAGTTTCCATTTTGAACGATGGAACTCTTAGGAATTTGTTTAGGATCTTTAAATCCAAGATTGGCCTGAAAGTTCCCTCTTTTTTGGGAACCACAAACAGATTTGAGTAAAACCCTTGTCCTTGTTCCGACCGCGGAACCGGATGGATCACTCCCATTAATAAAAGATCTTGTACGCAGCGTAGAAACGCCTCTTTCTTTATTTGGTTTGTTGACAACCTTGACAGATGAAATCTCCCTCTTGGGGGAGAGAATTTGAAGTCTAGAAGGTATCCCTGAGATATGATCTCTAACGCCCAGGAATCCTGGACATCTCTTGCCCAAGCCTGGGCGAAGAGAGAAAGTCTGCCCCCCACTAGATCCGTTCCCGGATCGGGGGCCCTCGATTCATGCTGTCTTAGGGGCAGCAGCAGGTTTCCTGGCCTGCTTGCCCTTGTTCCAGGACTGGTTAGGTCTCCAGCCTTGTCTGTAGCGAGCAACAGCTCCTTCCTGTTTTGGTGCAGAGGAAGTTGATGCTGCTCCTGCTTTGAAATTAAGAAAGGAACGAAAATTAGACTGTCTCGCCTTAGGTTTGGCTCTATCTTGAGGCAGGGCATGGCCTTTACCTCCTGTAATGTCAGCGATAATTTCTTTCAACCCGGGCCCGAATAAGGTCTGCCCTTTGAAAGGTATATTAAGCAATTTAGATTTAGAAGTAACATCAGCTGACCAGGATTTTAGCCACAGTGCTCTGCGCGCCTGAATGGCGAATCCGGAATTCTTAGCCGTAAGTTTAGTTAAATGTACTACGGCATCCGAAATAAATGAGTTAGCTAACTTAAGGGCTTTAAGCTTGTGTGTAATCTCATCTAAAGGAGCTGATTCAAGTGTCTCTTCCAGAGACTCAAACCAAAATGCTGCTGCAGCCGTGACAGGCGCAATGCATGCAAGAGGTTGCAATATAAAACCTTGTTGAACAAACATTTTCTTAAGGTAACCCTCTAACTTTTTATCCATTGGATCTGAAAAGGCACAGCTATCCTCCACCGGGATAGTGGTACGCTTAGCTAAAGTAGAAACTGCTCCCTCCACCTTAGGGACCGTTTGCCATAAGTCCCGTGTGGTGGCGTCTATTGGAAACATCTTTCTAAATATTGGAGGGGGTGAGAACGGCACACCGGGTCTATCCCACTCCTTAGAAACAATTTCAGTAAGTCTCTTAGGTATAGGAAAAACGTCAGTACTCGACGGTACCGCAAAATATTTATCCAACCTACACATTTTCTCTGGTATTGCAACTGTGTTACAATCATTCAGAGCCGCTAACACCTCCCCTAGTAATACACAGAGGTTTTCCAGCTTAAATTTAAAATTTGAAATATCTGAATCCAGTTTGTTTGGATCAGAACCGTCACCCGCAGAATGAAGCTCTCCGTCCTCATGTTCTGCAAATTGTGACGCAGTGTCTGACATGGCCCTAATATTATCAGCGCACTCTGTTCTCACCCCAGAGTGATCACGCTTACCTCTTAGTTCTGGTAATTTAGCCAAAACTTCAGTCATAACAGTAGCCATATCCTGTAATGTGATTTGTAATGGCCGCCCAGATGTACTCGGCGCTACAATATCACGCACCTCCCGAGCGGGAGATGCAGGTACTGACACGTGAGGCGAGTTAGTCGGCATAACTCTCCCCTCGTTGTTTGGTGAAATATGTTCAATTTGTACAGATTGACTTTTATAATATGAAAACGTACTGTGCCTATAAGAAGCACAGAAAAAGTTATGACAGTTGAAAATTGATAAACTGAAAAGTTATAGCATCAAATCTTTGTAAAAAACACACTTTTAGCAAAGGATTGCTCCCATTAGCGAAGGATAACTAACCCTGATAGCAGAAAAAAAATACAGAAATAAACGTTTTTTATCACAGTCAACTACAATCTCACAGCTCTGCTGTGAGTGATTACCTCCCTCAAAACAAGTTTTGAAGACCCCTGAGTTCTGTAGAGATGAACCGGATCATGCAGGGAAGACAAACTTCTGACTGAATTCTTTGATGCGTAGCAAAAGCGCCAAAAAAAGGCCCCTCCCCCTCACACACAACAGTGAGAGAGATCAGTAAACTGTCATAAATTAAATAAAACGACTGCCAAGTGGAAAAAAATAGTGCCCAAAACATTTTTTCACCCAGTACCTCAAAAAATTAAACGATTTTACATGCCAGCAAAAAACGTTTAACATAAATAAATTAAGTGTTATTAAAAAGCCTGTTGCTAGTCCCTGCAAATTAGGCTAAAGTCTTATGTATACAGTATAATTCCAGTGAAGTGCCATTCCCCAGAATACTGAAGTGTAAAATATACATACATGACAGCCTGATACCAGTTGCTGCTACTGCATTTAAGGCTGAGTTTACATTATATCGGTATGGCAGAATTTTCTCATCAATTCCATTGTCAGAAAATAATAAGCTGCTACATACCTCTTGCAGATTAATCTGCCCGCTGTCCCCTGATCTGAAGTTTACCTCTCCTCAGATGGCCGAGAAACAGCAATATGATCTTAACTACGCCGGCTAAAATCATAGAAAAAACTCAGGTAGATTCTTCTTCAAATTCTACCAGAGAAGGAATAACACACTCCGGTGCTATTATAAAATAACAAACTTTTAAATTGAAGGTATGAAACTAAATATAATCACCACAGTCCTCTCACACATCCTATCTATTCGTTGGGTGCAAGAGAATGACTGGGGGTGACGTAGAGGGGAGGAGCTATATAGCAGCTCTGCTGGGTGAATACTCTTGCACTTCCTGTTGGGGAGGAGTTAATATCCCAGAAGTAATGATGACCCGTGGACTGACCACACTTAACAGGAGAAAGAATAACAAACCATACCCAAATACATCCCTCTGGCAAGCACTGTACTTTCAGGGGAAACCGGGCCTCAACATAGACTGAAAATCCCTCTTTGGAGAATCAAATGCACATCTTCATTCTTCAACCACCTCTAACAGAGGCAAAGTAAAGGCTAAGGTATGTAAGAGGTGGGAGGGGTTTTATAGAGCTATAAATGTTCAAAAGAGAGATAGATACGTAAGTAGGTGTATCTAAACAAGACAGGGACTACAGCACTCTTAAGTAATTTAATAATTAGTAAGCATAAGGATCAAATAGAATACATTGCACACATCATGTGTAATTGAACACTGTAACACCTCCAAAATGGTAACAAACTCACTAAAATGTGTACATAAGTTACCGTATACACCAGGCTTACTAAACATGTAAGCTAATCAATTACATATGATGTGTGCAATATATTCTATTTGATCCTTACGCTAATTATTAAATTACTTAAGAGTGCTGTAGTCACTGTCTTGTTGAGATACGCCTACTTACGTAACCATCTCTCTCTTTTGAACATTTATATCTATTATAAAGGGTTTGCACTGTAGTTCTCATGTAGACTATCAGGTTATTATTATTCCTGAGATTTAATTGAGTAAGGCAAGTTAGATTATTGGTAAATAGTTATTGTGGTAGAGGCCTGCCTAGAATCCTTCTCCAGAACACACTTTTTTTTTTTTATTGGTTTTATAGAGCTCTTGGGGTTTGGGAATGTTTGCCTCCTAGTGGTAGAGAAGAGTAATTCCCAGGAGTAATGGATTGGTGACTCTCACACCTGTATGAAAGAAAATAGATTCTAGTCCAGGTGTTTAAATGTAACAAAAAAAAAAAAAAAAACAAGGTAAATATGCAAAAGGACTTAAAGGGATACTGAACCCAAATAATTTTTCTTTCATGATTCAGATAGAGCATGCAATTTTAAGCAACTTTCTAATTTACTTCTATTATCAATTTTTATTCGTTCACTTGCTATCTTTATTTGAAAAAGAAGGCATCTAAGCTTAAGAGCCAGCAAATTTTAGTTTTAGAACCATGGACAGCACTTGTTTATTGGTGCTGTCCAAACAGCAAGGACAACCAAGGTTGTTCACCAAAAATGGGCCGGCATCTAAACTTAAATTCTTGTTTTCATTAAATATACCAAAAGAATGAAGAAAATTTGATATTAGGAGTAAATTAGACAGTTGTTTAAAATTGCATGCTCTATCTAAATCACAAAAGAAAAAAATTGGGTTCAGTGTCCCTTTAAATCAATATATAACAAGACCAACAGGACTCTATTGTGGGAAACATGGATGAAATGACACAAACAATTTCCTCACAACAACAACTAATAGCAGAATGTCAAGATAAATTGGAGGACCTCGAAAATAGAAGTAGACGTAACATCAGACTGAAGGGAATTCCGGAAGAAGTCACTTCTAGAGATCTACCAGCATATCTATCTCAACTATTCAGCCAGATCACTGAAAAACCAGCTGACTATATTTTCCAGGTGGAAAGGGCTCACAGAGCTTTAAAGGCTAAACCTAAGAACGGCTTTCCCCCCAGGGATGTAGTAATCAGATTAACTTTCTTCCCTGACAAAGAGAAAATACTACAAGCCTCTAGGAGACATCCTACCTTCAAATTTCAGGGGAATGTGATTCAGTTCTTTCAGGACCTAAGCTTGCGAACTCTACAACGCAGGGGTACCTTACGGCCCCTTACGCTTTTGCTCCGGAAATATCAGATACCATATAAGTGGGGCTTCCCCTTTGCGCTCATCATCACCAAAGACTCTAAAATAATAACCCTCAAAGAGCGAGAAGATATTCCTGAAATTTGTAAAGTTGTGGGCTTAGAAGTCCCAGCATTACCACATCTGGAAGCTCCCTCTAATGGCGAGTCAACACAAGAAACCAGACACAAAGCGTTATGGCAGAAAATTAACTATAAAAAACAAAAGACAAAAGAAACTCGAGGAAACGGAACTTGACTCCTCAATGTGAAAGATACCCGAGACTGAGGTAACACTACCAAATTCCGGTTAACGGCCTAGTTGATGGTTGTTTAGAAGCATTTGAACTTTTCACTAATTACACAAAAACAAACTTTGATGATTCTCATTTGGTTGAGGTCGTGAGCTTACTTTAGATATGACCTGACTTGTGAGCTGGAAGGGTGCCCTTGCCCCCTCGCAATACTGATTGTTGATTATGTGTTCATTTTCACAATGTTGTCCCCTAGCTGACCGTTTCAGGGACGGGGACTTGTTTTTTATTCTGTTGCATGTAATGTGCTGTTTTATCTCTAATGTTTCTTTTTACCCCAGTGACAACTTTGTAATGCTCCTTGATACTGAAACTACTACTCCATTAAGACTCCAGCAAGGTAAAGGTCGGAACCAGAAGGTACCAGTTTACGCAACCCTAACATACACAACATTACCAAACAATGTTCCCTAGAATAACTTTGCTTTCCCATAATGTCAGGGGACTTAACACTGACACCAAACGTAAGATAGCGATGTCCCAATATGCCTCATTGCAGGCAAACTTATTATTTTTACAAGAAACACACCTTCTTAAAGCTAATATCCCAAGATACTGGGCACGACACTTCACAACCCACTACCATGCCACGGCATCCACCAAGAAAAGGGGAGTCTCTATTTTAATTCATTCCTCTATTAATTTCACACATGTATCTACCATTGAGGACCCAGAAGGGAGATATCTTATTGTCAAGGGTCAGATTTTAGACACTGAGATCACTCTATGCAATGTCTATGCACCCAACGAGAACCAGCACTCATTCTTTCGACATATAGCACACCTATTAACACAATGGTCCCAAACTAAGATCATTTTAGCAGGGGATTTTAATATCACTATGTCCCTGATTAAACATACATCTAATAGCTTTTTGACTAACAAGCAACTACGACATAATCGACTAGTCAAATCTATTCAAGATCACTTATCACCTCACTCCCTAATAGATACATGGGATACATTATATGGAGTAACTACTGATACTACTTTCTATTCAGCTGCACACAACTCATACGTGAGATTAGACTATGTATATGTTAGCCAGATTCTTCAACCCTTAATACGAAAATCTGACATACATGCCTGTGTATGGTCGGATCATTCCATTGTTTCCCTACAGATGTAAGGACTAAGAGATCCATCACATAGCAAAACTTGGACGTTCGACCCTACATATCTTAAAAACCCTCAGGCACACGAAAACACTCTACGAGCATTAACAGAATATTGGACTATCAACACTGACTCCACTTTAAATCCAATAAACATATGGGCAGCACATAAGGTAGTGCTACGGGGATTGCTTATCAAAGAAAAAGCTTTCCAAAACAAAAAATACAGAAATCAACTAGAAGAGCTTTATAGGGAAATAAATTTACTAGAGAGACAACATAGACTATCGAAATTGACTTCCACCCTAAATATGCTCCAGACTAAAAAAAACCTACTAATGTCGATGCTTAACTCCCAAGCTACTAGGGCTACTCAAAAACTGAAATCTCGGTATTTCATTTACGCGAATAAGCCGGATAAATTTATGGCCTAAAAAATTAGGGAAAGATGTAGAGCATCAGCCATCCCAGTTATTGAGACCATTCGTGGTACCTCCACTTCACATCCACAGGAAATAGTCGATACATTTGCAACCTATTATGGGGACTTATACGACGGACACAAAGTCATTCATAACACAACAGAAACTCTCACGACAGAATTTTTCGCACATTCCCCCCTGCACACAATATCTAGGGAACACAGGGAAACACTTAATGCTAAGATATCTGCGGCAGAGGTGATGGGGGCGATCCGAGATCTTAAACCGGGGAAGGCGGCGGGCCATGACGGGCGTCCAGGGGAATACTATAAATTATTTGGATCCACACTGGTCCCTCACCTTGCCACATTTTGCAACCATATTATGGAGGGCAACCCTGTTCCACCGGAACTCTTATATGCTAAAATTGTAGTGATACCTAAACCTGGCAGAAACCATAGACTTTGTAAAAATTATCGCCCGATATCCCTTATAAATCAAGATTTGAAGATCTTTACGAAGATTTTGGCAAATCGCCTTAAACTAATTATACCCCACCTGGTGCATCCTGATCAGGTGGGATTCATCAAAGATAGGGAGGCTCCGGATAATATCAGAAAGGTGACAAATCTCGTGCAATGGTTGGATAAGACAAAAACGCCTTCTCTGCTCCTGTCATTGGATGCGGAGAAGGCGTTTGATAGAATTGATTGGAAATATATGTTCACCACCCTTGGGAGGATGGGGTTTGATGGTACATTTATAACAGCCTTACAAGCGATATACTCTCTCCCATTCGCCCAGGTAGCCTCAGCTGGATACAAGTCCAAAAGTTTTCCAATCCTAAACGGCACGAGACAGGGTTGCCCTCTTTCACCACTATTATTCGCCCTTTGTATAGAACCACTAGCAGCCAGAATCAGATCTCACCCAGATATCTCGGGGGTCTCTGTAGCAAATTCGGAGTATAAGCTTTCGCTCTTTGCAGATGACATCCTATTAACCGTCACCAAGCCACTTATCTCACTCCCCAACCTCTATGGGATCTTAGACACATTTTCAATTATATCAGGATATAAGATAAACACAGATAAATGTGAGGCCCTACCTATCGCTATTCCCCTACACTCTCAAAAATTATTAGAATCCAATTTCGATTTCAAATGGATGAAACATACACTCAAATATCTAGGAATTTTCCTGCCACCACAGACTCATTTATTATATAAATTCAACTATATCCCCCTTTTTAAACAGATCAGACGAGACCTTAGGAAATGGAAAAGTTACAACTTTTCCTGGCTAGGGAGACTTGCAGCTGTCAAAATGACTATTTTACCTAGAATTTTATATCTATTTCGATCCCTCCCTATAAAGATCAACAGGCCTGATATAGAAAAGTTGCAAACTGAGCTTCTCTCCTTCATTAGAGGGAGCAAATCTGCTAGAGTATCAAAATTTATAATAAATAGACACAAAACACTAGGAGGGGTTGGAGGACCGGCATTGTTAGATTACTATAAGGCCGCTAGAATAGCACAGGATAAAATGCTTTTACAGAAGTCAACAGATGCATTGTGGCCCAGATTGGAGGCAGAGATGGGAGGCTGGGGTGAACCAGATTCAATCTTCTGGGACAGGAAAATTCAACAATCCACTTCATCCCACTCAACACCATACACTTCAGAGCTTACCTTACATACATGGTCGAAAGTGATATTGGGCAACGATCTAATGCCTAGATTCTCTCTTTCCACCCCAATTCAATATATCTTTCCTGACGAGCTAAGACCACAGTTTAAAAAGTGGGAGAATAAGGGACTGTACGAGTTGCAGACATATTAAATAACGGGAAGTTGCTCTCCTTCAATCAATTGCAAGAGAAAGTAGCACCAATACAAATACATTGGTATATTTACCTCCAACTCAGCTCCTCAGTCAGATCATTTCTCAGAGACACTCAGAAGGGAGCCCCTACTATTTTGGAACTACTTTGTAATAGCCCCCATCGCTCCAAACACACTATTTCCAGACTATACTTGACTAATCAATCTGGTCCATTTAAGACTAAATCCTCGGTTATGACAGCCTGGGAAAGGGACTTGAATATGACTAAAGACCTAGTGGACTGGGAACACCTATTTCAGACCGCTGATAGAGGCCTTTTGAGTGCAGACTTAAAAGAAAACGTTATGAAAACACTTTTCCGATGGTACCTGACACCGGTTAAGACCGCACATATGTCCACACAAGGCAGCAAACTATGCTATCGAGGGTGCGGGGAGGTAGGCACATATCGTCATATGTGGTGGGACTGCGCTGGGGTCAATGCAATCTGGATGAGATTGGCTTCTTTCATGGGTCGCCTGATAGGTGAGGAGATCAATTTCACTATACAACAAGCTCTCTTACACGATCACAACACCTTATATAACAAATACTTAAATACCTTTTTCAATATTCTATGTACGGTCACCAGAACATGTATTGCTAAATATTGGAAGACAGGGGTCCCTACCTGGTCTGAAATAATTAATAAGATACAATACACATACAATATGTACGAATTGGCATCTGGGATCCTAGACAACAAGGACACATTTCATCAGATCTGGTTCTATTGGATAAATGGGGATGTTTCAGACCGGGATCTACCCAATAGGAGTACCATACCTTGATCAACATGCATTACACACTTAGATTCAAAAGCACTACCATGATAAGCTTACCCAGCTGTTGCTGGATATGTTGTCACCTTTACCCATGTTATATCCCCCCCCCCTTTTTTTTCAATATAAATTTATGGTATAACCTACCTTCCTTGTCTTACATTGTTCAAGGGGATGTTTTCCCCCTTTCTCTTTTATGTCTCTTAGAGGGAGGTCTAGGACACCATATATGTTATGTTTTACATCATGATTGCGGAGAACTGAGATCTAATTTTTGAATATTTTAGTTACACAAGTTCAAAACTTTATTTGTTATGACAATGTGTTTTATTTTCAATTTGTTTGAAAACATAATTGGCAAATTTTGATGTAAATGTACTTCATAAATCTTTGCAAACTTTAATAAAAAATATTTAAACATAAATCAATATATAACATAGCATAACAAATTTAAAAAACACCATTTAATCCAATGGTCAGACATTTTTGTTTCAGAAATTATTTTCCATCGATTTTCAGAATTAAAACACAAAAGTTATAATGTGGTCATACCAGAGCCCAGGCCATTTGACGCTTCAAATCTTCTAGTTTTTCCTTCATATCTCCCAAGGATGCAATACTCTTAAATTTTTCCTCTTTTTCAATACACTGTCTTCTAAGATCATGAAGTCGCTACGAGGAAAAAAGGTGCATCATTTTTAGTTTTATAAACAATTTCTGTATTCTATTAAAAAATATTTTGAGTTTACTTTTCTTTTCTGCTTAGAGCTTTTTCCACATTTAGCAGACCAATAAAATATAATAAATTTAAACTATCAAGAAGTAGGAAACATTTACCATAAGTTATAGTATAAAAAAAAATAAAAAATTTGTAAGAATGAATTTCTTTGTCAGAACCATAAAAGCACCAACCAATAAAACAGGCTTGCCTCAAGCAACACGAACATAAGAGAATCAGCCAGTCACAAGTTTAAAAGGATCATTATGACTACTGTAACACAAAGAAAAAATCCAAGATGTATATTACACAGCACATATTAAAGCCTATAGGGAACATTTTGTGAATGTAGGAGAAATAGACTTATTTAAAGAAATAAATTCATAATAAAAAAGCAATAAACCAACAATTAAAAAAACAAAAGGAAATGGGAGAGTTTTAAAACATAAATAGGAACTTAAAAGGGACAGTCTAGTCCAAAATATACTTTCATGATTCAGATAGAGAATTCAATTTTAAACAATTTTAAAATTTACTTTCATCAACAATTTTGCTTAGTTCTCTTGGTATTACTAGTTGAAAGCTAAACCTAGGATGGTTCATACGCTCATTTCTAAGCCTTGAAGGCCACCTCTTATCTCAGGTCATTTTGACAGTTTTTTTTACCACTAGAGAGTGTTGGTTCATGAGTGTCATATAGATAACACTGCGCTTACACACATGGAGTTCCAGGGAACCAGCACTGAGTGGCTAAAATGCAAGTCTGTCAAAAAAACTGAAATAAGGGGGCAGTTTGCAGAGGCTTAGATACAAGGTAATCACACACAGGTAAAAAGTGTATTTATATAATTTGGTGTTGGTTATTCAAAACTAGTTAATGGGTATTAAAGGGATTATCTTTTTAAACAATAAAAATTCTGGTGTAGACTGTCCCTTTAAATACTACGTCAAAAGATTAGGGCTATAAAACCCAATATTTTAGGTGGCGGACTGATAGAGATGCTTGACACCCCCTGCTAGTGGCTGATTGGCTGCTGGTGAGCAGGGAGCAGCATTGCACAAGCATTTCACTAGAAAAGCGTGTCCAATGATTAATGCCGACAGCGTATGCTGTCGGCATTTAGAGAGTTCGAGCAGACATGATTCGCTACAAGGAATCATGTCCGCTCGACCTTTAATAAATCTACCCCTTGGGCTTTATATCCCTTTAAACACAATGCAAACCAAACAAAAAGTTTAGGGTTCCAATTTTTATAGCACGTATTTTCACAAACAGCACTCAGGCTATTCATATCTCTCTTCTACCTTCCCCCCTCTACAACACAAATGCACTCTATTCCTATCTCACATCACTCAGCCAACAATACTCCACTAATACTAAGATGAGGCGCTCACATAAGACACTCTCATATCCTTTGTTTTACCGTCTTTTTTTCTCCTTGCAGCTGGGAATGTCTCACCTAACCCAGGTCTAGCCCTCTGCTCATTAATAATTTTAATTACATGGATCTCACAAACATTTCTGCTCAACTGAAACCTCTATACTATTGTTCCTCCCGTGTGTCATCTCACGCATCCAAACCCAGAAGGCTGTTCTCAACCTTAAACTCCCATCTACGTCCAACTGCACCTCCACCCACTACCAACCTCACTGCTCAGATTATTGCTGATCACTTAAAAAATAAAATTGGCAAAATTAGAAAAGACATTTCTCCCTCACAACCCTCAAACCCAACCCTCCTACCCACCCATCTATTAACAAAACATAAAATGGCTACTTAAAAAACCATAGGGTGGGTTCGTGGACTCTCTATGCCAGGAAAGAAAATAATTTATCATGTAAGCATAAATTTTGTTTTCTTTCCAATGGCATGGTGAGTCCACAAATTAATTTATTACTGTTAGGAATCCAAAACCCAAGCTAGAGAGGACACAGAATGAACAGGGAGGGAAATAAGGCAGGTGGACCTAAACTGAAGGCACCAAAGCTTGAAGAAACAAAGTATCCGGCTTCACTGAGTGCGAAGAAATCCTCCAGAGAATAGATCAAAAAATCAGCGTGTTTATTAGTTAAGTGCACAAAAAAACAAACAAAAACATATAAAGAGAATTACAAAAACTGATCACTCAAGCATAGAGATGATCAGAAGGACACCAACAAAACAGAATTTATGTTTACCTGATAAATTACTTTCTCCAACGGTGTGTCCGGTCCACGGCGTCATCCTTACTTGTGGGATATTCTCTTCCCCAACAGGAAATGGCAAAGAGCCCAGCAAAGCTGGTCACATGATCCCTCCTAGGCTCCGCCTACCCCAGTCATTCGACCGACGTAAAGGAGGAATATTTGCATAGGAGAAACCATATGATACCGTGGTGACTGTAGTTAAAGAAAATAAATTATCAGACCTGATTAAAAAACCAGGGCGGGCCGTGGGCCGGACACACCGTTGGAGAAAGTAATTTATCAGGTAAACATAAATTCTGTTTTCTCCAACATAGGTGTGTCCGGTCCACGGCGTCATCCTTACTTGTGGGAACCAATACCAAAGCTTTAGGACACGGATGAAGGGAGGGAGCAAATCAGGTCACCTAAATGGAAGGCACCACGGCTTGCAAAACCTTTCTCCCAAAAATAGCCTCAGAAGAAGCAAAAGTATCAAACTTGTAAAATTTGGTAAAAGTGTGCAGTGAAGACCAAGTCGCTGCCCTACATATCTGATCAACAGAAGCCTCGTTCTTGAAGGCCCATGTGGAAGCCACAGCCCTAGTGGAATGAGCTGTGATTCTTTCAGGAGGCTGCCGTCCAGCAGTCTCATAAGCCAATCTGATGATGCTTTTAATCCAAAAAGAGAGAGAGGTAGAAGTTGCTTTTTGACCTCTCCTTTTACCAGAATAAACAACAAACAAGGAAGATGTTTGTCTAAAATCCTTTGTAGCATCTAAATAGAATTTTAGAGCGCGAACAACATCCAAATTGTGCAACAAACGTTCCTTCTTTGAAACTGGTTTCGGACACAAAGAAGGCACGACTATCTCCTGGTTAATGTTTTTGTTAGAAACAACTTTCGGAAGAAAACCAGGTTTAGTACGTAAAACCACCTTATCTGCATGGAACACCAGATAAGGAGGAGAACACTGCAGAGCAGATAATTCTGAAACTCTTCTAGCAGAAGAAATTGCAACCAAAAACAAAACTTTCCAAGATAATAACTTAATATCAACGGAATGTAAGGGTTCAAACGGAACCCCCTGAAGAACTGAAAGAACTAAGTTGAGACTCCAAGGAGGAGTCAAAGGTTTGTAAACAGGCTTGATTCTAACCAGAGCCTGAACAAAGGCTTGAACATCTGGCACAGCTGCCAGCTTTTTGTGAAGTAACACAGACAAGGCAGAAATCTGTCCCTTCAAGGAACTTGCAGATAATCCTTTCTCCAATCCTTCTTGAAGAAAGGATAGAATCTTAGGAATTTTTACCTTGTCCCAAGGGAATCCTTTAGATTCACACCAACAGATATATTTTTTCCATATTTTGTGGTAAATTTTTCTAGTTACAGGCTTTCTGGCCTGAACAAGAGTATCAATAACAGAATCTGAGAACCCTCGTTTTGATAAGATCAAGCGTTCAATCTCCAAGCAGTCAGCTGGAGTGAGACCAGATTCGGATGTTCGAACGGACCTTGAACAAGAAGGTCTCGTCTCAAAGGTAGCTTCCATGGTGGAGCCGATGACATATTCACCAGATCTGCATACCAAGTCCCGCGTGGCCACGCAGGAGCTATCAAGATCACCGACGCCCTCTCCTGATTGATCCTGGCTACCAGCCTGGGGATGAGAGGAAACGGCGGGAATACATAAGCTAGTTTGAAGGTCCAAGGTGCTACTAGTGCATCTACTAGAGTCGCCTTGGGATCCCTGGATCTGGACCCGTAGCAAGGAACCTTGAAGTTCTGACGAGAGGCCATCAGATCCATGTCTGGAATGCCCCACAGTTGAGTAATTTGGGCAAAGATTTCCGGATGGAGTTCCCACTCCCCCGGATGTAATGTCTGACGACTCAGAAAATCCGCTTCCCAATTTTCCACTCCTGGGATGTGGATTGCAGACAGGTGGCAGGAGTGAGTCTCCGCCCATTGAATGATTTTGGTCACTTCTTCCATCGCCAGGGAACTCCTTGTTCCCCCCTGATGGTTGATGTACGCAACAGTCGTCATGTTGTCTGATTGAAACCGTATGAACTTGGCCTTTGCTAGCTGAGGCCAAGCCTTGAGAGCATTGAATATCGCTCTCAGTTCCAGAATATTTATCGGTAGAAGAGATTCTTCCCGAGACCAAAGACCCTGAGCTTTCAGGGGTCCCCAGACCGCGCCCCAGCCCATCAGACTGGCGTCGGTCGTGACAATGACCCACTCTGGTCTGCGGAAGGTCATTCCTTGTGACAGGTTGTCCAGGGACAGCCACCAACGGAGTGAGTCTCTGGTCCTCTGATTTACTTGTATCGTCGGAGACAAGTCTGTATAGTCCCCATTCCACTGACTGAGCATGCACAGTTGTAATGGTCTTAGATGAATGCGCGCAAAAGGAACTATGTCCATTGCCGCTACCATCAAACCTATTACTTCCATGCACTGCGCTATGGAAGGAAGAGGAACGGAATGAAGTGTTTGACAAGAATTTAGAAGTTTTGTTTTTCTGGCCTCTGTCAGAAAAATCCTCATTTCTAGGGAGTCTATTATTGTTCCCAAGAAGGGAACCCTTGTCGACGGAGATAGAGAACTCTTTTCTACGTTCACTTTCCATCCGTGAGATCTGAGAAAGGCCAGGACTATGTCCGTGTGAGCCTTTGCTTGAGGAAGGGACGACGCTTGAATCAGAATGTCGTCCAAGTAAGGAACTACTGCAATGCCCCTTGGTCTTAGTACCGCTAGAAGGGACCCTAGTACCTTTGTGAAAATCCTTGGAGCAGTGGCTAATCCGAAAGGAAGTGCCACGAACTGGTAATGCTTGTCCAGGAATGCGAACCTTAGGAACCGATGATGTTCCTTGTGGATAGGAATATGTAGATACGCATCCTTTAAATCCACCGTGGTCATGAATTGACCTTCCTGGATGGAAGGAAGAATTGTTCGAATGGTTTCCATTTTGAACGATGGAACCTTGAGAAACTTGTTTAGGATCTTGAGATCTAAGATTGGTCTGAACGTTCCCTCTTTTTTGGGAACTACGAACAGATTGGAGTAGAACCCCATCCCTTGTTCTCCTAATGGAACAGGATGAATCACTCCCATTTTTAACAGGTCCTCTACACAATGTAAGAATGCCTGTCTCTTTATGTGGTCTGAAGACAATTGAGACCTGTGGAACCTCCCCCTTGGGGGAAGCCCCTTGAATTCCAGAAGATAACCTTGGGAGACTATTTCTAGTGCCCAAGGATCCAGAACATCTCTTGCCCAAGCCTGAGCGAAGAGAGAGAGCCTGCCCCCCACCAGATCCGGTCCCGGATCGGGGGACAACATTTCATGCTGTCTTGGTAGCAGGTTTCTTGGCCTGCTTTCCCTTGTTCCAGCCTTGCATTGGTCTCCAGGCTGGCTTGGCTTGAGAAGTATTACCCTCTTGCTTAGAGGACGTAGCACTTGGGGCTGGTCCGTTTCTACGAAAGGGACGAAAATTAGGTTTATTTTTGGCCTTGAAAGACCTATCCTGAGGAAGGGCGTGGCCCTTACCCCCAGTGATATCAGAGATAATCTCTTTCAAGTCAGGGCCAAACAGCGTTTTCCCTTTGAAAGGAATGTTAAGCAATTTGTTCTTGGAAGACGCATCCGCTGACCAAGATTTCAACCAAAGCGCTCTGCGCGCCACAATAGCAAACCCAGAATTTTTCGCCGCTAACCTAGCCAATTGCAAAGTGGCGTCTAGGGTGAAAGAATTAGCCAATTTGAGAGCACGGATTCTGTCCATAATCTCCTCATAAGGAGGAGAATCACTATCGATCGCCTTTACTAGCTCATCGAACCAGAAACACGCGGCTGTAGTGACAGGGACAATGCATGAAATTGGTTGTAGAAGGTAACCTTGCTGAACAAACATCTTTTTAAGCAAACCTTCTAATTTTTTATCCATAGGATCTTTGAAAGCACAACTATCTTCTATGGGTATAGTGGTGCGTTTGTTTAAAGTAGAAACCGCTCCCTCGACCTTGGGGACTGTCTGCCATAAGTCCTTTCTGGGGTCGACCATAGGAAACAATTTTTTAAATATGGGGGGAGGGACGAAAGGTATACCGGGCCTTTCCCATTCTTTATTTACAATGTCCGCCACCCGCTTGGGTATAGGAAAAGCTTCTGGGTGCCCCGGGACCTCTAGGAACTTGTCCATTTTACATAGTTTCTCTGGGATGATCAAATTCTCACAATCATCCAGAGTGGATAATACCTCCTTAAGCAGAGCGCGGAGATGTTCCAACTTAAATTTAAATGTAATCACATCGGGTTCAGCTTGTCGAGAAATTTTCCCTGAATCTGAAATTTCTCCCTCAGACAAAACCTCCCTGGCCCCCTCAGACTGGTGTAGGGGCATTTCAGAACCATTATCATCAGCGTCCTCATGCTCTTCAGTATCTAAAACAGAGCAGTCGCGCTTACGCTGATAAGTGGGCATTTTGGCTAAAATGTTTTTGATAGAATTATCCATTACAGCCGTTAATTGTTGCATAGTAAGGAGTATTGGCGCGCTAGATGTACTAGGGGCCTCCTGAGTGGGCAAGACTGGTGTAGACGAAGGAGGGAATGATGCAGTACCATGCTTACTCCCCTCACTTGAGGAATCATCTTGGGCATCATTTTCTGTGTCACATAAATCACATCTATTTAAATGATAAGGAACCTTGGCTTCCCCACATTCAGAACACAGTCTATCTGGTAGTTCAGACATGTTAAACAGGCATAAACTTGATAACAAAGTACAAAAAACGTTTTAAAATAAAACCGTTACTGTCCCTTTAAATTTTAAACTGAACACACTTTATTACTGCAATTGCGAAAAAGTATGAAGGAATTGTTCAAAATTCACCAAAATTTCACCACAGTGTCTTAAAGCCTTAAAAGTATTGCACACCAAATTTGGAAGCTTTAACCCTTAAAATAACGGAACCGGAGCCGTTTTTAACTTTAACCCCTTTACAGTCCCTGGTATCTGCTTTGCTGAGACCCAACCAAGCCCAAAGGGGAATACGATACCAAATGACGCCTTCAGAAAGTCTTTTCTATGTATCAGAGCTCCTCACACATGCGACTGCATGTCATGCTTCTCAAAAACAAGTGCGCAATACCGGCGCGAAAATGAGGCTCTGCCTATGATTAGGGAAAGCCCCTAGAGAATAAGGTGTCCAAAACAGTGCCTGCCGATATTATTTTAACAAAATACCCAGATTAAATGATTCCTCAAGGCTAAATATGTTTATATATGAATCGATTTAGCCCAGAAAATGTCTACAGTCTTAACAAGCCCTTGTGAAGCCCTTATTTACTCTGTAATAAAAATGGCTTACCGGATCCCATAGGGAAAATGACAGCTTCCAGCATTACATCGTCTTGTTAGAATGTGTCATACCTCAAGCAGCAAAAGTCTGCTCACTGTTCCCCCAACTGAAGTTAATTCCTCTCAACAGTCCTGTGTGGAACAGCCATCGATTTTAGTTACGGTTGCTAAAATCATTTTCCTCTTACAAACAGAAATCTTCATCTCTTTTCTGTTTCAGAGTAAATAGTACATACCAGCACTATTTTAAAATAACAAACTCTTGATTGAATAATAAAAACTACAGTTAAACACTAAAAAACTCTAAGCCATCTCCGTGGAGATGTTGCCTGTACAACGGCAAAAAGAATGACTGGGGTAGGCGGAGCCTAGGAGGGATCATGTGACCAGCTTTGCTGGGCTCTTTGCCATTTCCTGTTGGGGAAGAGAATATCCCACAAGTAAGGATGACGCCGTGGACCGGACACACCTATGTTGGAGAAACAGCATACGCGTTTTATGTGGGGCTGCCACACTTGATCACTGCTACAATAATTGGTCAGTCATTTGCATTTATAATGCCTGAGGTTAATTAAAAACACATTCAGCAAAAAGGAAATTTATGCTTACCTGATAAATTGATTTCTTCTACGATGCGACGAGTCCACAGATTCATCCTTACTTGTGGGATATTATCCTCCTGCTAACAGGAAGTGGCAAAGAGCACAACAGCAGAGCTGTATATATAGCTCCTCCCTTCTCTCCACCCCCAGTCATTCGACCAAAGGTATAGGAAGAGAAAGGAAAAGCTAAAAGGTGCAGAGGTGACTGAAGTTTTGAAAATAAAATAAATTCTGTCTTAAAAAGACAGGGCGGGCCGTGGACTCATCGTATCATAGAAGAAATCAATTTATCAATAAAGCATAAATTTCCTTTTCTTCTACAAGATACGAGTCCACGGATTCATCCTTACTTGTGGGATACAATACCAAAGCAACAGGACACGGATGAACGGGAGGGACAAGACAGATACCTAAACGGAAGGCACCACTGCTTGAAGAACCTCTCCCCCAAAAATAGCCTCAGAAGAAGCAAAAGTATCAAATTTGGACCAAGTCGCAGCCTTACAAATTTGGACCAAGTCGCAGCCTTACAAATCTGTTCAACAGAAGCATCGTTTTTAAAAGCCCATGTGGAAGCCACAGCTCTAGAAGAATGAGCCATAACTTTTTCAGGGGGCTGCTGTCCAGCAGTCTCGTATGCCAGGCGGATGATGCTTTTCAGCCAAAAAGAAAGAGGTAGCCGTAGCTTTTTGACCCCTACGCTTTCCAGAATAAACAATGAATAGAGAAGATGTTTGACGGAAATCCTTGGTCGCTTGTAAGTAAAACTTCAAGGCACGAACCACGTCCAAGTTATGTAACAGACGTTCCTTCTTAGAAGGAGGATTAGGACACAAGGAAGGAACAACAATTTCTTGATTAATATTCTTATTTGAAACAACCTAAGGAAGGAATACAGGTTTAGTACGCAAAACCATCTTATCAGAATGGAATATAAGATAAGGCGAATCACATTGTAACGCAGAAAGCTCAGAAACTCTTTGAGCAGAAAAGATAGCAACTAAAAACAAAACTTTCAAAGATAAAAGCTTAATATCTATGGAATGCATGGGTTCAAACGAAACACCTTGAAGAACATTGAGAACTAAATTGAAACTCCATGGCGGAGCAATAGGTTTAAACACAGGCTTGATTCTGATTAAAGACTGAACGTGTGGGACATCCGCCAGACGCTTGTGTAGTAAAATTAACAAAGCAGAAATTTGTCCCTTTAAGGAACTAGCTTATAATCCCTTCTCCAATCCTTGGAGAAAGGACAAAATCCTAGGCATCCTAACCCTACTCCTGAGTAGCCCTTGGATTTGCACCAATAAAGATATTTACGCCATATTTTATGGTAAATCTTTCTAGTGACAGGCTTGCAAGCCTGAATCAAAGTATCAATGACCGACTAAGAGAATCCCCGCTTAGATAAAATCAAGCGTTCAATCTCTAGGCAGTCAGCTGCAGAGAATTTAGATTTGGATGTTGGAACGGACCTTGAATGAGAAGGTCCTGTTTCAATGGAAGTTTCCACGGTGGCAGAGAGGACATGTCCACTAGATCCGCATACCAAGTCCTGCGTGGCCATGCAGGCGTTATTAGAATTACCGAAGCTCTCTCCTGTTTGATTTGCAATCACACGAGGCAGGAGAGGAAATGGTGGAAACACATAAGCCAGGTTGAACGACCAAGGTACTGCTAGAGCATCTATCAGTACAGCTTGGGGATCCCTTAACCTGGACCCGTAACGAGGAAGTTTGGCATTCTGATGAGATGCCATCAGATCCAATTCCGGTGTGCCCCATTGATGAATCAATGATGCAAGCACCTCCGGATGGAGTTCCCACTCCCCCGGATGAAAAGTCTGACGACTTAGAAAATGCGCTTCCCAGTTCCCATAGATTGCTGATAGATGGCAAGAGTGAGCCTCCGCCCATCGGATTATCTTTGAAACCTCTATCATCGCTAGAGAACTCCTTGTTGATGATTGATATATGCTACAGTCGTGATATTGTCCGACTGGAATCTTATGAATTTGGCCAAAGCCAACTGAGGCCACACCTGAAGTGCGGCGTTGAATATTGCTCTCAGTTCCAGAATATTGATTGGCAGTAGAGACCTGAGCCCAAACACCCTGAGCCTTCAGGGAATTCCAGACTGCACCCCAGCCCAAAAGGCTGGCGTCCGTCGTCACTATTACCCATGCGGGCATGCGGAAGCACATTCCCTGGGACAGATGATCCTGTGGCAACCAAAGAAGAGAGTCTATGGTCTCTTGATCCAGATTTATCTGAGGAGATAAATTTGCATAATCCCCATTTCAAAGTCTGAGCATGCACTGCTGCAGTGGTCTGAGATGAAAGCGAGCAAACGGAACGATGTCCATTGCCGCTACCATTAATTCAATGACCTCCATACACTGAGCCACTGATGGCCGAGGAATGGACTGAAGTGCTCGGCAAGTAGTTCGAATTTTTGATTTTCTGACCTCCGTCAGAAATATTTTCATGTCTACCGAGTCTATCAGAGTTCCCAAGAATGGAATTCTTGTTAGTGGAACTAGTGAACACTTTTCTATATTAACTTTCCAACCGTGAGATCTTAGAAATGCCAACACGATGTCCGTGTGAGATTTGGTCAGATAAGTTGACGCCTGGATCAAAATATCATCCAGATTGGGCACCACTGCTATGCCCAGAGGTCTGAGAACCGCTAGAAGGGACCCTAGTACCTTTGTGAAGATTCTGGGAGCTGTAGCCAACCCAGAAAGGAAGGGCCATGAACTGATAAATGTTCGTCCAGAAAGGCAAACCTTAGAAACTGATGATGATCCTTGTGGATAGGAATGTGAAGATACGCATCCTTCAGGTCCATGGTGGTCATATATTGACCCTCCTGGATCATTGGTAAAATTGTTAGTATAGTCTCCGTCTTGAACGATGGGACTCTGAGAAATTTGTTTAGACATTTGAGATCTAAAATCAGTCTGAAAGTTCCCTCTTTTTTGGGAACCACAAACAGATATGAGTAAAACCCCTGTCCCTGTTCTAGTTTTGAAACTGGGCAAATTACTCCCATGGTATAGAGGTCTTTTACACAGTGTATGAACGCCTCTCTTTTTGTCTGGTCTACAGACAAACGTGAAAGATGAAATCTCCCTCTTGGAAGAAAATCCTTGAATTCCAGCTGATACCCCTGGGTCACAATTTCCAATGCCCAAGGATCCTGAACATCCCTTGCCCATGAGCAAAGAGAGAGAAAGTCTGCCCCCTACTAAATCCGGTCCCGGATTGGGGGCTGCCCCTTCATGCTGTCTTGGTAGCAGCAGTGGGCTTCTTGGCTTGTTTACCTTTATTCCAGGCCTGGTTAGGTCTCCAGACTGACTTGGATTGAGCAAAATTCCCTTCCAGCTTTGTGGAGGAAGAGGAAGCAGAGGGTCCTCCTTTAAAGTTCCGAAAGGAACGAAAATTATTTTGTTTACCCCTCATCTTAACAGACTTATCCTGAGGCAGGGAGTGACATTTACCTCCAGTAATGTCAGAAATGATTTCCTTCAATTCAGGCCCGAATAGGGTCTTACCTTTAAAAGGAATAGCTAACAGCTTAGATTTTGATGACACATCAGCAGACCAAGATTTGAGCCATAACGCTCTACGCGCTAAAATGGCAAAACCTGCATTTTTCGCCGCTAATTTAGCCATTTGAAAAGCGGCATCAGTAATAAAAGAATTAGCTAGCTTGAGAGCCTTAATTCTATCCAAAATGTCATCTAATGGGGTCTCAACCTTAAGAGACTCTTCTAAAGCATCAAACCAAAAAGCTGCTGCAGTAGTAACTGGAACAATGCAAGCTATAGGTTGTAAAAGAAAACCCTGATGAATAATTTATTTAGAAGACTCTCTAACTTTTTATCCATAGGGTCTTTGAAAGCACAACTGTCCTCAATAGGTATAGTTGTATGCTTAGCCAGGGTAGAAATAGCTCCCTCCACCTTAGGGAAAGTTTGCCAAGAATCCCGAATGGTGTCAGATATAGGAAACATTTTCTTAAAATTGGGAGGGGGAGAGAACGGTATACCTGGTCTATCCCATTCCTTTGTAACAATGTCCGAAATTCTTTTAGGAACTGGAAAAACATCAGTGTAAGAAGGCACCTCTAGATATTTGTCCATCTTACACAATTTCTCTGGTGGTATCACAATAGGGTCACAATCATCCAGAGTCGCTAAAACCTCCCGAAGTAACAGGCGGAGGTGCTCAAACCTAAATTTAAAGGACATCACATCCGAATCTGTATGAGGCAACACATTTCCTGAGTCTGAAAGTTCTCCCTCAGACAGCAATTCCCCGACCCCCAAATCAGAGCACTGTGAGGGTACATCGGAAATGGCCAATAAGGTATCAGAGGGTTCAGTATTTACCTTAATACCTGGCCTACTGGGTTTACCCTGTAAAACTGGCAGTTTAGATAATACCTCTGTAAGGGTAGTACACGTAACTGAAGCCATACCTTGCAGAGTAAAAGAATTAGACGCACTAGAAGTACTTGGCGTCGCTTGAGTGGGGGTTAAAGGTTATGGCACTTGGGGAGAATTGGATGGCATATCCTGATTCTCTTCAGACTGAGAATCATCCTTAGACACAATTTTATTACCTAAAATATGTTCTTTACAGTGTAAGGCCCTTTCAGTACAAGAAGGACATAATGTAAGAGGGGGTACCACAATGGCTTCTAAACACATAGAGCATTGACTTTCCTCAATGTCAGACATGTTGAACAGGCTAGTAATAACCACAAAAGTCGTTTTAAACACTTTATTTATTTTTGAAAAACGAGTACTGCGCCTTTAAGAGATAAAAAAGCGCACAATTTTTCCAAATCTGCTTAAAAATGTTAAACGTTCAATTTTAAGGTATTCCTATCCTATATTACAGTCGGATATTGTACCACAAGCAAGGGGCAAATTAAACCTCCTAAATGAGTAATTTAACACAAAACCGTTAATAAAAAAAACTTAGACAAACTACCTGCCCCCTGGGATCTGACAAATGTTTCAATATCACTCCGGTAGACAATCACTCAGTTTGGGCCCAACCGAAGCTGAAGTTTGCTGCCTTCTTGACAAAATTAACTGCGCATCTGAGGCGCGAAAATTAGGCCCCGCCCATCATGTACAATGTACTCTCAGCCTAAACAACCACATGTAAAGCGGTGTAGAACTAGCCATGTAGATAAGCATTCATAAAATGTATGATTATAGCCATGTGAACCCCCAGCACAATGTACAACAACCAGCTATATAACCGTATTGCAATAAAAACCGTTATGCTGCCCCAGTGTCTTAACCATGCTGCCATAATTTCTTGCTGCATTTAGCCCTGATAAAAAATAAATACACAGGATTTCAGTAATACCCCTTCTTATGTCTATAGGATTACTGCTTACCCCTTCCCTCTTTGGGAACTATGTTAGCCAGTTCTGATATATCACAGCCTCTTCAGAAATAAATGACTGAACATACTTGCTTGTAGCATGAAAACGTTCCCCACACTGAAGATTTCTCTAGTACTCCTCAGCCATTCTGTGGGAACCCACATGGATCTTAGAGACATCTGCTAAAATCATCAACCTCAGGGCAGAAATCTTCTTCTATATGTTGCCTGGGGAAATAATACTCAACGGTACCATTTAAAATAAAAAACTTCTTGATTGAAGAAACTAAAAACTATCATTTTAACACCTCTTTCACTTTACCTCTTCCTATTACTAGCATAGGCAAAGAGAATGACTGGGGGCGGAGAGAAGGGAGGAGCTATATATACAGCTCTGCTGTGGTGCTCTTTGCCACTTCCTGTTAGCAGGAGGATGATATCCCAAAAGTAAGGATGAATCCGTGGACTCGTATCTTGTAGAAGAAATTAATCCTATAATGGCTAAAGAGAAAAACACGACACGTAATATAGAGACAGATTGTGAGCTGATAGCAATATATGTTTCATATCTACTTCTATCAAAGTGTTACTATTACTAATCAAATTAGGGGTACATAAGGTGACTACTAGAAATGTGACAATATTCAAATTACAATTTCATATACAATAATCACACGCCCTCTTAGAAACACAATAATTTTGCTTTTAAACACAATCATTTTACTTTTAAAAAAATAAGTCAACATCAGCCTCTATATTTAAACCTTCTGGTGACCTGGTATTCAGAAAGAAAATCAATTTTACTTCCTTTTTGCATAAAGCATATTCCCTATCTCCACCTCTCAGAGAACATGATCAATCGCTTGAAAAGTTGCTAGCGAGGAATCCCCACCATGCTCATATTTAAAGTGTGATGCCACAGAAGTGAACACATTAGGGTCATCAATGTCCCTGATATGTTCAGATGCCCTATCTTTTAGGGCCCTCTCGGTTTTGACTATATATTGTATTTAGCACCCCCTACAGGTCAGGAGGTATATAACATGTGTGGATCTACAATTAAGTGTATACTTAATCTTATATTCTCTATCAGTAATATACGATCTAAAGGTATCACCCTGTGACAAAATCACAAGTTTTGTAAACCCTTGCTCTACACTTTTAAACAACTAATCTCTTTTTGAGCCATGTGGTCACCTTTTTTTCTGGTAAGCATGAAGGAGCTACATAGTTTCCTATTGTTTTAGCCTTTCTTGATACACATTATAATCCTGTAGAAATAACCTGAGTTAGAACAGGATCCACGTTTAATATGGACAGGGACTCAATGACATTCCTGTCTTCATAAACCCTGTCTAATTTAGTGATCTTAGCCTCTGGAACCTCTAGCGTAGACAGAACCTCCTTTAATAAAAAATGCAGATGCTCCTCAGTACAGAAGGAGCGGAACCTTCTAATGTAGTATCAGAGTCCTCCATAGCTATGATATATCCACAAAAGGACAGACAAAAAAAAGATGGCTTTTATTTTAAAAAAAAAAAATATGTCACCTTTGTCCCAATGGCTGGGGCACTCACCACCTCCTAGACCCAGACAGCTAACAGTGAAAACGCTCTCCTTAGGAGTGATGTCCACAGCAGGATTGTAGGAAAATGAAAAGACAGCACCCGGTCACGTGGTGTGTAGGACAGGACTTCCCCTGCTATGAAAAAGGGCGCTAAGCTATTATGAGCTGCGCAACACTCAAAATCGAAAGTGAAACCTGTTTGTTCCAAGCCAAAAGCACACAGTCTATGAGCCCAAAAAAACACTCACATTAAAGCAGTTAGAAATAACCCCTAGCTGTTTAAAAAATCTCCCTGAAGGAGATATTAACCCTTGAATCTATCGAGGCATAGAGGAGCCACACTGTGACCCTGTATAGCAAAAGTGTATATATAAAAACGGTCTTATCCTCCAGGATCCATGCTGTGGAACAGGCACAGCCAAGTGTGACAGTCTTGCAGCGACACTCTGACATGGACTTGAGTGTGTAACAGCAAGCAGTAAAACTCGTCAACACTGATTGCCCAGGAGCTGTTAGACGACAGTCTGGATGGGTTTGCAGAAAAACTTTCCCTGTATCTCCAGACTTCATCAATACTCTCACTGAGAGGTTGACATGATTACTTAAAACTCCAGTCCTTTCTAGAAGGGAACATACCCATTACAGGACTATCCAAATCTTCTGACAGTTCTCTGCCACCTCCTATAGTAACGAAAAGGCAAAGAATGACTGGGGAAAGTGGGAGTGATATTTAAGAATTTGGCTGTGTCTTTGCCTCCTCCTGGTGGCTAGGTGTTGAATTTCCCAACAGTAAGGAATGAAGTTGTGGACTCTGCCTGTCTTATGGAAGGAAAAAACAAATTATGCTTACCTGATAATTTCCTTTTCTTCTGATGGAAAGAGTCCACAGCTGCATTCATTGCTTTTGGGAAAAAAGAACCTGGCCACCAGGAGGAGGCAAAAACACCCCAGCCAAAGGCTTAAATACTCCCACTCCCCTCATCCCCCAGTCATTCTGCCAAGGAACAAGGAACAGTAGAAGAAACATCAGGCTGAAAAGGTGCCAGAATAATATAAGGACGCACCACATAAAATTACGGGTGGGGAGCTGTGGACTCTTTCCATCAGAAGAACAGGAAATTATTAGGTAAGCATAATTTATCTTTTTCTTCTTAAATGGAAAGAGTCCACAGTGGCATTTATTACTTTTGGGAAAACAATACCCAAACTATAGAGGACACTAAATGCCAAGACGGGAGGGTACAATAGGCGGCTCATACTGAGGGCACCAGGCCTGAAACTCTACCCAATAAGAAATCCCGCTTCGTCCAAAGCCGAGAAAAAAATTCAAAGGAAAAGCCCCAGTGACACTGAATCGCAGCTAGTCCAGAGCCAAACCAGAGACCGCAAAACGAACTTGACTGAGCCGACAGTCCACCAAGAGACACCGTACCCAACAGACGGTCCCCCACCACTCATCCCTCACAATGAAGGGAAACACAGTTGAAATCCTCAAGGGGACAAGGCAAAGGAGGACCGAGAAAAACGCAAAGTACATGAACACAAGAAAAAACACCTCCGAGAGTGGGCTCCACTCACAGAGACCCAAATGGACCCAACAGGGAAGGAGGCCACGCCTATATCAAGCGAAACCCGGGATAATAACGGGCATGGAGACAGAAAAGACGTCTGCTCAACATCCTGCAAGCATGGAATGCAACTAAAGAGGAAAATCCCCCCAGAGCCTGTCCATAGAATACTTAAGGATTCGAACGTGAAAAGCGTGTAATAGCCCCAGGCAAGCTTGAGAACCCAGATTACATAACAAGACGGCCCAAAAGAAGCTTGCAAAGATAAGCAGTCCTCAAGAAAGACAGACAACATAAAAACAGCCCCTCGACAGAGGGCACGCTCCAGGCCATCTAAGCCGCCGGACCTACTCACAAGTCCCTAAAAAAGGGGAACACAAAACCTCCATCGAGGTCCCCCGAAAAAGAGAGTATACCCTCAGAACCCGAAGGAAGAGTAAACCCTGCAAAAAAGAGTTCGGATATAGGCTCCCGAATAGTTTAAAAGGTATTCTTTATTCCATAATAAATTAAAAAACATAGTGAAGACATCAGCATGAAATGAGCATAAGCTTGATGTTACGCGTTTCGGCCGTTGGAAGTAATCATAGATCTAAACCTCCTTGTCAGAGGTATGCTTTTAAAGGGGGCATTAGCCCCTCCCAGTAAAACTTAAGACAAAAAGAAAAACTTTTTTGTACAAAACGCTCAACTAGTATGTATACACAATTATAAAGAAGTTTCAAATAGAATATTTACATAAAATTTCCTTGATATAAAGAAGTTAATAAATTTAGAGCATGGACTGCTTTAACGTAGATAGGATATGACAATAAGCTCTTTATGTACAAAGTGCATTAACAGAATTGTCTGTGACAAACTTTTGTTTTAATACTTAGATATATCTGTATAATTGAAGAGCTATATTGTCTTTTCCTAAATTCTTATCCTTAAGTAGACCTTTGAAAATGTATTGCTCTCTCTATATAAACGGCACATGTATATGCCTCATTACTAGTCAAAAAGTTATTAACAAACTAACTTATTGACCCATGACAGAGACCTTACTTGCATAATCAGAATTCAGTTTACATATTATTGTGACAAAGCTTAAATATTTCTAAATACATTCATTTGTGTCCTAATTTACAATTGGTGTCAACTCAATTGGTCTAGGCTGAATGGATTAAACCTAAATCAACTCATGGGATAGATCATAGAAATCATTCCCAATAGTTGATTATATCATATTGCGAGTTGAACCCATTGGGTACCAGGGTCTGCAATGTGTGTATCTAATACACTTCCTGACGGCCTAGCAGTTTATATCTATTGCCACCTCTAAAGGGAGGATATACAGCTTCAATGGCTTTCCACCTAAATGTATCTACCTTTTGATTGTGTTCGTAAGATGAAGTGTTCTGAAAGGGCTGAACAGCATTGTTTATTTTTGATATAGCCTAAATGTTCCCTCACTCTAGAGTGGACATTTCTGGTAGTGAGGCCTACATAGTTTCGGACACAAATTACACTCTATTAAGTAGATGACATGGTTATTGGAGCACTTAATGCAACCTTTTGTAGAGTACACCATCCCTGTTACGTGAGACTGGAATTAGGATGCCTTGACTAACAAAGTCACAAGCTTTGCAGTGTGAATGACCACACCTGTATGTTCATGAACATTATAGCCATGTGCTGTTATCTGAAATTCTAGGGAGCATGCTAGGTGAGATCATGTTGGCCAAGGTTAGATTTTTAGCATAAATAAAGTTACAGCCCTCCCCTATCACCTGTTTGAGTATGTCATCCCCATATAAAATGGGGAGAAACTTTCTTATAATATCACGGATCCTGTAAAACTGGTTTGAATATTTTGTAACAAAATTAAGACCATTCTTCCGTTTTTGTTTACCTGTACGGTTTTCGAGAAGGCTATTTCTATCTACTTTTGCTATTTCTTTCTGGGCCACTGCTATGATTTGCTTGGAGTACCCTCTATCCACAAAGCGTCTACTTAGTGTTTCAATTTCTTGTTCAAAATATAATTGTTCCGAGAAATTGCGTCTCACTCTGAGCATTTGACCTTTCACTATGCCTCTAAAGACGTGTTTTGGATGGTTGCTATCAGCATGAAGAAACTGGTTACCAGAGAATGGTTTCCTAAAGAGTTTTGTAGTTACACCTTTTGAAGAAGCTTCAGCGACGAGGGTAAGGTCCAAGAAAACCACCTCATTCTTGTCCCAAGTGTGGGTAAATGATAGACCTTTGTCATTTTTGTTTAAATGGTAAAGATTCAGCATCACGTTGATCACCTTTCCAGATTCATATTAAATCGTCAATATATCTTCTATAAAAAATTATTCTCTTTCCGAAGGTGTCTCTACCCGCATAGACATGGGACAGCTCCCACCAACCCATGAATGGATTTGCGTAGGAGGGGGCGAATTTGGCCCCTATCGCTGTCCCACATCTCTGCAGGTAGAAAGTCCCCTCAAAGAGAAAACAGTTGTGATGGAGTAGAAATTCTGTAACCCTAATGAGAAATGATTACTTCTAGAGAGATTCATTTCATTATCCAAAAAGAAGGAGATGGCTTGTAAACCCAGGGCATGAGGTATTCTTGAGTATAGTGATACAACGTCGACAGTGAGCCAACTGTATTCACTTCTCCATTCAAGCTTGTTGAGCAATCTGAGTATATGTGTTGTGTCCTTAAGGTAGGACGGGAGGTTAAGAACTAGTGGTTGTAGGAATGAGTCCAGCCACTCGGATAGGGGCTCCGAAAAGGGAGCCTATACCCGAGACAATTGGCCTGCCCTTCACATTCTGCAACCCTTTGTGCGTCTTTGGTAGGTGATGGAATATCGGGGTTACCGGATTGATAACATATAGACAATCAGCTGTCTTTCTGTCCATCATCCCTAATTAAAATCCATCATCCAACAGAGAAGACAGTTCCTTCAGAAACCGTTTTACTGGGTTATTGCTGAGCGACTCATATGTCTCTGGGTCATTTAACTGGCGCAGAGCCTCCTGTATAATCTTGTCTGTTCAGTATAACAATACTCCCACCCTTATCAGAATATTTGATTACAATATCTCTATTAGTTTGCAAAGTCACAATAGCATCCCTCTCCTTTTTGGATACATTAAAGTGTGTAAGATCCTCTACGACCCTTTTGTGGAACAATTCAAGCGGTTTGCCACGTGCTTAAATAAGATAGAACTTGAATTTGGTTTCATGGACTTGCCTTTAGCTGGCTCTATAAATTCCACTGCTAGTTGCTCACGTTCAAGCTCTCTAAGGGTTGAAAATGTACAGGCATCTTCAAAGTTCAAGTTTAGATTTTCTCCCTGACCAATCCCAATGTTCTCATCTCCCATGGTCTCTAGTCTATTAGAGAAATAAAATTTCTTCAATGTGAGAGAACGTACAAACTTATTGACATCAAGAACAAATTAAAGACTCTAGTTGGACAGAAGCCTAGGCCATATCCTAGTACCTTTGTTTCTACCTCACTTAAGCGGTATGTGGATAGATTGATAATTGTTTAGTTGTTCTGTGTCTTGTTGTTCCTTAGTAGGTACTTGCTTTTTCCCTTTTGTAAAGTAATTACCTTCTGCCCCCCTCCTTTCTCTATTCCTGTGGCCTGTTGAAAAACCTGGCTATATGGCTGGTGGTTATTTGTACATCATCACCTTTAGTCAAAATGGGTTTTCAGTGAGTATTAATTTGTATTGTTGATCTTATTAGTTCCCTGAGTTTTTGGTTTGGCTCATAGTTCTTTATTCTGTACCATCTGTGTTTTTATGATCTGTGGTGCTGGAACAGTTGTGGTTATGTTCACTGAAATTGTCTATGTATTCATTACCGTATCTGCAGATTCCAAATCTGACCCTGTGTTTTCATCAAAAGAGCTAGAGAAGGCAGACAGTGAGCCATCCTCATCCGTAGTTTCTGGCTCAGACTCACTAAATGTTACTCGCCTTCCCTTATTCTTTTTGGGTCCCCTCTCCTGTCAAATTAGCAAGGAGAAAGGAAAATCCATCTCCTAGGAAACTGAGCTATCAGGATAAACTCAATAAGCTCACACATCCAGAAGAGATTGCGACCCATAGACCGCTCGGGCATCCTGATCTGTAGACCCACACCCAGCTGGACCAACCCAGCCACAGGGATCCAATACAGGGAACAAAGGATCCCGAAAATGGTACAGGAACGAGCGTAAAGATGGTACAGCCATTTCCCCAGAGTACAAGTATAACTTGACTCTGAACCCAGACAAGTCTATAGACCTAAGGATCCAAATAAGGCCCCACAGGCTGACTTGGAGCCAGCAAGACCCCAGGTGGAACCAATTCCACCCTCCACTTCTCGACCAGGAGGAGCCCTAAGAAAGGACTCCACCTCCATAGGAGGGAGAATATCCCCTAAAGAAAAAAGGGAAGAAGCCGGAACTAAACATCCCAACTGGCCAAAAAGCCAGAAAAAGGAATGGACACATATCCAGAGAATCCGGATAGCGAGGAGAACTCCAAGGTCCCGAGCAAAGGAAGGAAACACCCCTAGCCAAAGTCCAACGCTCCAAGGAGCAGGGCTAGAAGTCATCTGAAGGGACTTCCCAAAGCCTCAGGACAACAGAAGGGTTACCTCGAGGTCCAGAAAACTCTACTAGCAGGGCTAGTCTCCCCATCACCTCCACATAGGTAGAGGACACAGGGAAGAGAAAGGCGCTAAACCTTCCCAGCTCCAGGGAACCCTGAGCTAAGCAAAATCCCCACAGGGATCAAACATCATCCGGAACTCCGATCCCTAAAAGGAGTTCTAACTCACCCGGAGACATATAAGGAGACCCAAAGGCCACATAACTAAGTCGGACCACAACCTCCAAGAGTAAAAGCTGTATCTAGATACACTAGAAACAGCTTACACATACACCCACAAGGAGCCGAGAGCTGCAATAGGCTTCAAATTGCAAAACCTTCCGCATGCTGGACAGCTAACCAAACAAGCTGTAGGATGAAGTTCCAACAGGACCATCCAGCGGCCTAAAACTGAAGGCCAAACTACTCAAACAGTGGTGATGGGGCCTAAACCCCCCAACCCTCCCCCACATGGAGGAGGAACTCTAGGATCTGATGAAATTAGAAGTCAGAGTGACAGAGCGGAACACTCCCCCGCCCAGTCATCTATGACTGGAGGCTATAAGGACTGAGACAATCCTTCCCGCCTCACGAACCCACAGGTTCTTCTCGAATGCTTAATGGAACATGAAAAACTACGATAACCTGAGCACTCAGCGCTTCTACTGAACCAGCTCAGCAGAACAGCGCCACATATCTGAACAGCCGCAAGATGGAATGAACCCGACAGGACCAGCCTGTACCAGGGGCCCTAACCGACAAGCTTTCCCTCATAGGGGAAAATTAAACAGACATTTTTAAACGTAGGAGTAACATGTCCAAACAACTTCCGTAGAAGAAACAAAGTATCAATCCCAGATAGTTCCCGAAGGAAACAAAAAAAAGGAAAAAGAAACGGGCCTACCCGTAGGACCAGCCAAAAGGAGCCCCACAAAAAACTGGGAAATAGCTCAAAATATAGACAATAGGAGATTACCTCATCTGCATATGTATAACGAGTTGTAACATTCGGACCATCAGACTGAAAAAGTGACTCAAACAGACGTCTGAAAAATACGCAAAGGGCGCGCAATCCGGTACCGAAAAGCACAACACTCCGGAACAGAACCCTCAGGATACTGCGTAGGCCCAGCCCAAGGCGGAATACCTGGGACAATAGGGCACAAGCACATTCTCAAAGAAACGTCTGGACTATACAGAGGAGCAAGCGAAAACATTATCTGAAGGCAAAAACATGCTGAAAGCCCCGGGGGGGAACACACCATCCCGTGTGGAGGAACTATAAACTGGGTTACCCGCATGTGTAGGAGGAAGAATCGGTAGGGAACTCGCTCCCTGGGAGACAGGTCCCCCAGAGGCGGACGGCTCAGCAGATCCCTGATTCCCTGACCACTAGTAGGGTGCTCTAATATGGCATATGGAAAGAGACTGATTGACAGGAGTCAACGAGGCTAAACCGGATTTGTCACCGGACAGAGAATCTGAATCAGATATTATAATCGTCTTGGTGTCAGAATCCTCCATAACTGAATCTGAAATGAGCACAGTCGCAGCATCAGAATCCCTCATAACTATAAGAGGATATGTCAATATGGACAATAAACAGTAAAAAACAAAAACGGCACCTGACACCACCAACGGCTGGGGCACTCACCACCTCCTATGACCAGACCCCTGCGTAACAGAATATCTCAGTCGCCACACGGTCGGGAAAGCAGAAATGGGAAATAGAGCGTAACCACGTCCGGACACAGAATTAACCGTACAGTCCAAAAAGTGTGCCCAGCCAAAAGGCTGCATCACTTCCAAAGGCCTCAAAGTTCCAAACCACAAGCCCATAGACCTCACACTTAAGCAAGTTGAATCACATAACAAACATGATTATAAACCCCACTGTCCAATACCCCCCTCAGGAGATATTAACCCTCGATTTCAAGATCTAACAGACACTCACCGAGACCCTTATGTTAGAAGTTAAACCCGCAAAGAGCTTTAGCCTCACGGGAAACAACACGTTACAGTACACTGAATAAAGTTAAATGAAACGATCTTACCGGAATTAACGCTGTGGAGCAGGAACACAGCCTTTCAAGTGTGACGAATAGTAGCATCGCCTCCGCCATGGACTTGAGAGAAAAAAAGCAGGAAGCGGAGTTAGACAACGCCGATTGCTTGGCGGGATGGTTTCGCAGAAGAAACTTCAAGCATCTCCAGACTCTCTCCTGTCCCATATCAAAGAGTAATACCCTCCATAAGAGACAAAAAACAAAATTCTGACAGGCCTCTGCCAACCTCCTGAGACGAAAGGCAAAGAATGACTGGGGGATGAGGGGAGTGGGAGGAGTATTTAAGCCTTTGCCTGGAGGTGTCTTTGCCTCCTCCTGGTGGCCAGGTTCTTATTTCCCAAAAGTAATGAATGCAGCTGTGGACTCTTTCCATTTAAGAAGAAAATAATGAAAATACTTTACCAAACATATTTAAAAATGGCATATTACAATCTCAGTATTTAAAATGATTGTTTTAGCTGTCTGTAGTCACTAGTGCTTTTTCACTTACCTCAACTCCCATTTCCACTTGGTCATGAGTCCTAGTTTTTGTCTCCATGATGTAGGAATAATCCTCTTTCATCTGCTCTAACTGTGTTGCTTTCATAAAGAACTGTGTAATAACAATAACAAATAAAAATGATAAAGAAAATACAGTTTGATAAAATATGCAGAAAAAAAAAACTACAATAAAAATTTAAAAAGTCATCCATGTAAAAAACTATTTATGTAAGAACTTACCTGATAAATTAATTTCTTTCATATTGGCAAGAGTCCATAAGCTAGTGACATATGGGATATACAATCCTACCAGGAGGGGCAAAGTTTCCCAAAACTCAAAGTGCCTATAAATACACTCCTCACCACAATTCAGTTTAACAAATAGCCAAGTAGTGGGGTGATAGAAAAAGGAGTAGAAAGCATCAAAAAGTAACTGGAAATATAATTATGCTTTATACAAAAAATCATAACCACCATAAAAAGGGTGGGTCTCATGGACTCTTGCCAATATGAATTATTAATTAATTAATAATTTATCAGGAAAATCCTTACATAAATTATGTTTTCTTTCATGTAATTGGCAAGAGTCCATGAGCTAGTTACGTATGGGATAGCAATACCCAAGATGTGGAACTCCACAGAAGAGTCACTAGAGAGGGAGGGATAAAAATAAAAACAGCCATTTTCTGCTGAAAAAAATTAAATCCACACCCAAAAAATAAGTTTTTCTCATGAATGCAAAGAAAAAAACTTAAGACATAAGACAGTAGAATTTAGTAAATGTATGCAAAGAAGACCAAGTTGCTGCTTTGCAAAAATGATCAACTGAAGCTTCATTCTTAAAAGCCCACGAAGTGGAGACTGATCTAGTAGAATGAGCTGTAATTCTCTGAGGCAGGACCTGACCCGATTCCAAATAAGCCTGATGAATCAAAACTTTCACGAAGATGCCCAGGAAATGGCAGAAGCCTTCTGATGTTTCCTAGAACCGGAAAAGATAACAGACTAGAAGTCTTCCTGAAATCTTTAGTAGCTTCAACATAATATTTCAAGGCTCTTACCACATCCAAAGAATGTAAGGATCTCTTAGGATTAGGACACAAAGAAGAAACAACAATTTCTCTATTAATGCTATTAGAATTCAAAACCTTAGGTAGAAATGTAAATGAATTCCGCAAAACTGCCTTATCCTGATGGAAAAACAGAAAAGGAAATTCACAAAAAAGAGCAGATAATTCGGAAACTCTTCTAGCAGAAGAGATGGCCAAAAGGAACAAAACTTTCCAAGAAAATAGTTTAATGTCTAAAGAATGCATAGGCTCAAACGGAGGAGCCTGTAAAGCCTTCAAAACCAAATTAAGACTCCAAGGAGGAGAGATTGATTTAATGACAGTCTTGATACAGACCAAAGCCTGTACAAAACACTGAATTTTAAGGAAACTTAGCAATCTTTCTGTGAAATCAAACGGAAAGAGCAGAGATTTGTCCCTTCAAGGAACTTGCAGAAAAAACCCTTATCCAAACCATCCTGAAGAAACTGTAAAATTCTAGGAATTCTAAAAGAATGCCAGGAGAAGAACACCATGAAATATAAGTCTTCCAAACTCAATAATAAATCTTCCTAAAAAACAGATTTACGAGCCTGTAACATAGTATTAATCACTGAGTTAGAGAAACCACTATGACTAAGCACTAGGCGTTCAATGATTTGAGATCCTGATGGAAAAACAGACCTTGAGACTTAATGGAAGTGGCCATGGTTGGCAACAGGACATCCGAACAAGATCCGCATACCAAAAACTGTGAGACCATGCAGGAGCTACCAGCAACACAAACGATTGTTCCATGATGATTTTGGAGATCACACTTGGAAGAAGAACTAGAGACAAAAAATATAAGCAGGTTGGTAACACCAAGAATCGGTTAACGCATCCACTGCTTCCGCCTAAGGATCCCTGGACAGGTACCTGGGAAGTTTCTTGTTTAGTTGGGAAGCCATCAGATCTATTTCTGAAAGACCCCAAATCTGAACAATCTGAGAAAACACATCTGGATGGAGCGACCACTCCCCCGGATGTAAAGTCTGACGGCTGAGATAATCCACTTCCCAATTGTCTATACCTGGGATATGAACCGCAGAAATTAGACAGGAGCTGGATTCCGACCCAAGCAAGTATCCGAGATACTTCTTTCATAGCTTGGGGACTGTGAGTCCCACCCCGATGATTGACATATGCCACAGTTGTGATATTGTTCTCTCTTCAAGAGGTCAAACCTGAAGTTCTCTCTTCAAGAGGCCAAACCTGAAGAGCCCTGAAAATAGCACAGAGTTCTAAAATATTGATTGGTAACCTCGCCTCTTGAGGTTTCCAAACCCCTTGTGCTGTCAAAGATCCCCAGACAGCTCCCTAACCTAAAAGATTTGCATCTGTTGTGATCACAGTCCAGGTTGGACGAACAAGAGAGGCTCCTTGAACTATATGATGGTGATCTAACCACCAAGTCAGAGAGAGTCGAACATTGGGATTTAAGGATATTAACTGTGATATCTTTGTATAATCCCTGCACCATTGGTTCAGCATACAAATCTGGAGAGGTCTCTCATGAAAACGAGCAAAGGGGATCGCGTCCGATGCTGCAGTCATGAAACCTAAAACTTCCATGCACATAGCTACCGATGGGGATGATTGAGACTGAAGGTTCCGACAAGCTGAAACCAATTTTAATCATCTCTTGTCAGAGACAGAGTCATGGACACTGAAACCTAAAAAGGTGACCCTTGTCTGAATAATCAAAGAACTTTTTGGTAAATTTATCCTCCATCCATGTCTTTGAAGAAACAACACTAGTTGATTCATGTGAGATTCTGCAGAATGTAAAGACTGAGATAGTACCAAGATATCGTCCAAATAGGGAAACAATGAAATACCCCGTTCTCTGATTACAGAAAGTAGGGCACCAAGAAGCTTTGAAAAGATTCTTGGAGCTGTCGCTAGGCCAAATGGAAGAGCAATAAATTGGTTATGCTGGTCTAGAAAAGAGAATCTCAGAAACTGATAGTGGTCTGGATGAATCGGAATATAAAGATATGCATCCTGTAAGTCTATTGTGGACATATAATGCCCTTGCTGAACAAAAGGAAGAATAGTCCTTATAGTCACCATTTTGAAAGTTGGCAATCATACTAAATGATTCAAAATTTTCAGATCCAGAACTGGCCTAAATGAATTTTCTTTCTTTGGGACAATGAATAGATTTGAATAAAACCCCAAACCCCGTTTCTGTAACGGAAATGGTATGATTACCCCTGAAAGCTTCAGGTCTGAAACACACTTCAGAAAAGCCTGAGTCTTTACTGAATTTGCTGGGATGCGTGAGAGAAAAAATCTTCTCACAGGAGGTCTTACTCTGAATCCTATTTGGTACCTTTGAGAGACAATACTCTGAATCCATTGATTTTGGACAGAATCTGCCCAAATATTTTGGAAGAATCTTAATCTGCTCCCTACCAGCTGAGCTGGAATGAGGGCCGCACCTTCATGCAGACTTGGGGGCTGGCTTTGGTTCCTTAAACTTTAGATTTACTCCAATTTGAAGGAGGTTTCCAATTAGAACCAGAATCTTTGGGGGAAGGATTAGGTTTCTGTTCCTTATTTTTTCAAAAGTAACGAAAACGCTTAGAAGCTTTAGATTTACCCTTAGGTTTTTTATCCTGAGGCAAAAAAACTCCATTCCCCCAGTGACAGTTGAAATAATCGAATCCAACTAACTTATTACCTTGGAAAGAAAAAGATAGTAATCTAGATTTAGATACCATGTCAGCATTCCAATATTTGAGCCACAAAAGCTCTTCTAGAAAAAATAACTAAAGACATAGATTTAACATCAATTTTGATTATATCAAAAATGTCATCACAGATAAAATGATTAGCATGTTGAAGCAAGTGAACAATACTAGACAAATCCGAATCCATATCCTGTTGCGCTAAACTTTCCAACCAAAAAGTTGATATAGCTGCAACATCAGCCATAGAAATGGCAGGCTTGAGAAGGTAGCCAGAATATAAATAAGCTTGCCTTAGATAAGATTCAAGTTTCCTATCTAAAGGGTCTTTAAAAGAAGTACTATCTTCCATAGGAATAGTAGTACGTTTAGAAAGAGTAGAAATAGCCCCATCAACTTTGGGGATCTTTTCCCAAAACTCCAATCTAACTGCTGGCAAAGGATATGATTTTTTTAAACCTTGAAGAAGGAATAAAAGTACCAGGCCTATTCCATTCCATAGAAATCATATCAGAAAAAGCATCAGGAACTGGAAAAACCTCTGGAGTAACCACAGGAGGTTTATAAACAGAATTTAAACGTTTACTAGTTTTAATATCAAATGGACTAGTTTCCTCAATATCCAATGTAATCAACACCTCTTAACAAGGAACGAATATACTCCATTTTAAATAAATAAGTAGATTTGTCAGTGTCAATATCTGAGGAAGGATCTTCTGAATCAGATAGATCCTCATCAGAGGAGGATAATTCAGTATGTTGTCGGTCTTTTAAAATTTCATCAATTAAAATGGAAGAGAAGAGAGGCGCCCAAACCATAAAACAGTATTGTGGTGTAATATAATAGGAGCCCCTCGCTGCCAGATAACCCCGCTGATCCAGATACTCAGAAGAATGGCGGCACGGATGACGTGCCTCAAAGCGCAGGTCGGGACTATTGAGAGTCGCCCGACTGACACACCTCCGTGAGCGTACGTCACTCCCTGTCCACCAATCAGTAAGCACCTCTGTTGGCCTTGTGTGTCTCCAAACAAACCCGAACACCGTCACTGAAGATGTCAGGTATACCACTTCGGGCACAGGCAGCAGGTCTCGGCTTACAAAGGGGGATAGTGTGTGGTAGTAAAAACAACCAGATCGGACAGGTATATAAAAACGTCTGTATTTATTTTAAAAAGAAAACAACAGCAACGCGTTTCCCGGCTAGATATGCCGCTTCATCAGGCTGTGTTATAATGAGCCCTTGCTGACAATAAATACCTAACGAACACCTGTTAGGGGGCGTACCCAACAAGTGATACCCGTCTTCCTGTTCTAAAATTAACCGGTTCATCACCAGCATTGGCCGAGTTAAAACATACTACAGTTGATACATAATCATTAAAACAATAATATAAAACATAATCTAACATCCATTGGCTATTATATTACATGACATATACATATAACATTGACAATAAAAAAAGTGAATATAATGAACCTTCCCTTTTGGGAGTGTACCTCGTTAATAATATGAACCTACTGATATAACAGCATTAATTTGGACAGAAACATACCAATTAAATGCAAGTGTAAATTCAGGGGCCCCATAATGTAGGTGGAGAAATAAATTGATGACCCTAGGAATTAACTGTTCTATTTATGTTTAAAATAATACATTATCATCAACTATTAGTGCGACACTACCACTTATAAAAAATTGTTACGGATACCTTCCAAGAGGAGCAAATCTCGATATTATTAAATGGTGGATGGTAACTAATAATGGTGTATTGCTTGATGAAGCTATATAACATTACCTGCTGGATCTATAAAACTACAAGGGATGGGATTATTACAACAACAAAAAAACCCTGGGAGAAGAGACTCACTGGACCACACAAATTCTTCAAAATGCTGCCAAATCAATATTAAGATTAAGGTCATTGGGATGGAGACTTCCTAAGGTGTGGATCCAGTAAGTCTCCCTCTGTCTTAATCTAGACATCCTATTATATAGGTGTGATGTTGGAATAAATTCTATTGGGCAAAAACTGAAACAATCGACGTGGCCATTATAATGGTAGTTACAGTGTCTGGGGACACTATGGTTCTTTAAATTCTTTTTCATATTTCTCAGATGTTCTGACCATCTGATACTGAGTCTTCTAGAAGTTCTGCCTACATACTGGACCCCACATACACAAGACAATAGATATATTACATATCTAGATGCACATGTGATGTGGCCAATGATAGAGAAAAGTTTGCCTGTGATATTTGATTGAAACATAGTTTATGTATGATTTTAGTGCATAGTGCTATGAACCTATCGGTAAAGAACCTATCTTGTGGCCATTAATCTTAGTTTTATGTTTGACCACCTTACTAGGGGCCAACATCGATTTAAGACTGGGTGCCTTTCTATAGACTATATTAGGTTTCTCAGTCAAAATCTTCCCCAAAATTGGGTCTTTTTGGAGAATTCTCCAATGTTTATTTATTATCTGACGTATTGTTTTATGGTGACGATTGTATTCAGTAATAAAGGGGGTGAATTTTTCCATAAAATCATTTTCATCTTTTCTTGGCTTTGTATTAGTTTTCCTAAAATAATCTTCTCTTTTATCTTCCTTGGCTCGTTTATAGCCCTTTTCTATAATATGTGGAGGATAATGTTTCTCATTGAAACGTTCTTTTAGTGTCATACTTTGGACTTCATAATCCACCAGGGTACTACAGTTTCGACGAATTCTTTTAAATTGACCATATGGCACATTTCGCTTCCATGGGAAGTAGTGGTGACTGGTAAAATCTAAATAGCTATTACAGTCTACCATCTTGAAATGGGTGACAGTAGTGACTTTGGGACCTTCAAATTTCAGGACAAGATCCAGAAATACTATGGTTTCATGATGTATGGAACTAGTGAAGGTTAAGCCTCTGTCGTTCAAATTCAAGTACTCAACAAACATATTGGCTGACGTAATATCGCCCCTCCAGATGAAAATCATATCGTCTATGTACCGCCCATAGAACACCAGGCTCGCCCCAAAAATGCCCTCATAGATGAATTGTTGTTCAAATGAACCCATGAACAGGTTAGCATAACTTGGGGCGAACCTGGTGCCCATGGCGGTACCCTTGACCTGGAGAAAGAATTCATACTGAAACAAAAAAAAATTGTGTCTCAAAATAAAAGAGATCAATTGTAAAATAAAGTCACATTGGGCATCCGGCAGATAGATATCATTTCTTAAAAATTCGGATACTGATGATAAGCCTATTGATTTGGCAGCATTTTGAAGAATTTGTGTGGTCCAGTGAGTCCCTTCTCCCAGGGTTTTTTGTTGTAATAATCCCATCCCTTGTAGTTTTATAGATCCAGCAGGTAATGTTATATAGCTTCATCAAGCAATACACCATTATTAGTTACCATCCACCATTTAATAATATCGAGATTTGCTCCTCTTGGAAGGTATCCGTAACAATTTTTTATAAGTGGTAGTGTCGCACTAATAGTTGATAATAATGTATTATTTTAAACATAAATAGAACAGTTAATTCCTAGGGTCATCAATTTATTTCTCCACCTACATTATGGGGACCCTGAATTTACACTTGCATTTAATTGGTATGTTTCTGTCCAAATTAATGCTGTTATATCAGTAGGTTCATATTATTAACGAGGTACACTCCCAAAGGGAAGGTTCATTATATTCACTTTTTTTATTGTCAATGTTATATGTATATGTCATGTAATATAATAGCCAATGGATGTTAGATTATGTTTTATATTATTGTTTTAATGATAATGTATCAACTGTAGTATTATTGTTTTAATGATTATGTATCAACTGTAGTATGTTTCAACTCGGCCAATGCTGGTGATGAACCGGTTAATTTTAGAACAGGAAGACAGGTATCACTTGTTGGGTACACCCCCTAACAGGTGTTCGTTAGGTATTTATTGTCAGCAAGGGCTCATTATAACACAGCCTGATGAAGCGGCATATCTAGCCGGGAAACGCGTTGCTGTTTTCTTTTTAAAATAAAAACAGACGTTTTTATATACCTGTCCGATCCGGTTGTTTTTACTACCACACACTATCCCCCTTTGAAGGCCGAGACCTGCTGCCTGTGCCCGAAGCGGTATACCTGACATCTTCAGTGACGGTGTTCGGGTTTGTTTGGAGACACACGAGGCCAACAGAGGTGCTTACTGATTGGTGGACAGGGAGTGACGTACGCTCACGGAGGTGTGTCAGTCGGGCGACTCTCAATAGTCCCGACCTGCACTTTGAGGCACGTCATCCGTGCCGCCATTCTTGTGAGTATCTGGATCAGCGGGGTTATCTGGCAGCGAGGGGCTCCTATTATATTACACCACAATACTGTTTTATGGTTTGGGCGCCTCTCTTCTCTTCCTTTCTCACAGCTCCGGATTCCATCGGGACCGAATATCGGGAGTGCAGCCATCGCCTTTGAGTTTCTTTACATCAACTATTTGTCATCACCTGCGCACCCTCTGAGGACTTTTATCCTCCATCCATCAATTAAAATACCTTTTAAGTTTATTGGAAGGCGGGATGGCAGACAAAGCCTTCTGAATCGCATCAGCAATAAAATATTTTATATTCACAGGTATATCGTGTACATTAGATGTTGAAGGAACAACAGGCATTGTACTATTACTGATGGACACATTCTCTGCATGTAAAAGCTTATCATGACAACTATTACATACCACAGCTGGAGATATAATCTCCACAAATTTACAACAGATGCACTCAACTTTGGTAGAACTGTTATCAGGCAGCAGGGTTCCAACAGTGGTTTCGGAAACAGGATCAGATTGATACATCTTGCAAATGTAAGACAAAAAAACAACATATAAGGAAATCGATAATTTTGCTTTATATGGCAGTTTCAGGAATGGGAAAAAAATGCAAACAGCATAGCCCTTTGACATAGAAAAAGGCAAGAGGCATATAGGAATGGGGTTTTAAATAATGAAATTATTTGGCGGCAAGTATGACGCACAACGCAAACTGACATTTTTTTGGTGCTAACAACATCCGGAAATGACACACTAGTGTCATAGTAGACTCAACCTTGTGCAAGGAACTCGGCGTCAACTAAGACTCCAGAAATGACGAATTTGCGTCATCGGACGTACCTTTGCGCGAAAAATGAATGACGCAATAAACTTTGGCATTTTGCACCCTTGCGAGCCTAATTTTGCCCGCGAAATTCAATATAAAAGCAGTCGAGGGGAAAAAAAAAGACTATACCCCAGGTAAGAAAAATATTTCCCAAATATGTTTTTTCCCAAATATGAAACTGATAGTTTGCAAAAGGAAATATACATAAACCTGACTCATGGAAAATATAAGTACAATACGTAAATTTTGAATTTCATATTAATGCATAAAGTGCCAAACCATAGCTGAGAGTGTCTTAAGTATTTAAAACATACTTACCGAAAGACACCCATCTACATATAGCAGATAGCCGAACCAGTACTGAAACAGTTATCAGTAGAGGTAATGGAATATGAGAGTATATCGTCGGTCTGGTTAAGGGAGGTAGGAGATAAATCTCTACGACCGATATCAGAGAACCTATGAAATAGATCTCCCGCAAGGAAAACCATTGTATTGAATAGGTTATACTCCCTTCACATCCCTCTGACATTCACTGTACTCTGAAAGGAATCGGGCTTCAAAATGCTGAGAAGAGCATATCAAAGTAGAAATCTTAGCACAAACTTACTTCACCACCTCCATAGGAGGCAAAGTTGGTTTTATAGGCATTTTAAGGTTTGGGAAACTTTGACCCTACTGGTAGGATTGTATATCCCATACATCACTAGCTCATGGACTCCTGCCAATTACATGAAAGAAAACTACATACGACATGGGAAAAAAACGGAAGCCCAGGAAACCACTCATCAGTTACTTAACCTGTAAAGCCGTGCTACAGACCACTCAGACTCAGAGTCTGCTGAGCACAAAGGCTTCCAAGCAGTCAATCCTGCGGCACTCAACAACCACAGAAAACATTTCTGACCTAGAACCAAAAAAACCTCTAAACCCCCGAGAGGAGGAGAAGAACCCGGAAGAAATCCATAGGACGGGCTCAAGCTAAACTGGCAAAAACCCTATCTACCCCGAGAGGGAGAATAGAAGACCATATGAAATATCAAAAGGAGCCAAATCAACGTAGAGCAACCCGAGGTTGCCACAGGACCACTGTCCAGGGAAACAAATTCCATAAGAGGACAAGGACCCAAAGATAAGTCCCTAGTCAGGAGGAAAACAAAAACATCACTAGGAATACCAGAAAGTCACCCACAGAAACCTGACACCACACCAACCATGGTGATCCAAAACACTGCAAGTTGCCCCTTGAAACCTAGACAAGTCAAAACCCGCCCAGCTTAACAAGAATAGACACGCAGAGACAGAAAACTGTCCTAGTCTCTAAAAGAGCTCTCCAAGAGGGCACAGAGCCATCTGTGCGCAAAACTCGCGATGATCAAACTCCAGGCAGCCAAGCTGTCCTGAGCCATAGTGGGATACCTCCCACAAAAAAAGACCTGAAAGACTCGACAACAGCTCCCGTTCAAAGAGCGTTCAATCCTGGCAGCAGACGCAGCCAGTAGAGAGATGGACACAAAGAATTCCCCCATTAAAGGGGAGGACAGATTCACCACCAGCAGATGGAGCCCCAGTCTTCCTTCCAGGTCCCAACCCAAAGGCCAGTAAAAGACCGAAAACAAGAGAGACCGAGACCCTTGAAAGAAAAAGGATGAATCTATGAGGAATCAAACTCCCCGAGTAGAATCCTGACCGAACTGGCAGGCTATCCTGAACTTATGACAGGAACCTCATGCACGGGTCAAAGGACCCCTACACAGCAGCCTTCCAAAAGGAAGGAACACTCCCCAGAAATTACTCTGACCCACAGCATCACGATACCAGAGGGGGGAAAAAACCTACAAGACGAGAAAAACAAGGACCCACGGGTCCTACACAGATACTGAGGTACCTCTCAATACAGGAGAACACGTAAAAACCCCTTCCTCACCCCAGGTGAGAATAGGATTTAGGCAACAGTAACCACCTACCAATAGAGGCTAAACCCCAATATCGTCCATCCAGTTGGAACCGCAACTGAAGCCTACCTGAAGCCTACCAGAAGCATCAGAGGTCCCAGCAGACAAGTAGGGATCTGTCAGAAACCTTAAACTGAAGTCTCAAGCTGATATAAATTTCCCATGAGAGTCAGAAACCACCCGTCACTTCCATAGGGCCACACAGGAGAACAAACCCTAAGGTTAAACAGGACCAGCCATATAAATTCCAGGCAAGAGGCATGGTTCTAAGCCGGATTCCTCGAAAAACAGAATCGATCCAAAGCTCCTTAGGAACCTGTAAGCTGCCTCCTATGGTTAGGAGCGCACCCAGACAGAGCCTTCCACCATCAAAATCCTTAGATGTAAAGAACCTAGCAACAGCCACAAAACCAAGAGTCCAAAAGAGGATCCCCCAGCGGTTTCAGAAGGGGACAACCAGTTCCCCTGGACTACAAGGTAATCCATGTAGACAGGCCCAACGACCTGACCCACACACTACAGAATATCAATGGTCAAATTTTAGACCCAGACAGGCGGAAAGACCACAACTGACCCCTGACCTATCGCTAAGACCAAAAGGCTAGATCTGCAATAAGATGAACAGATAGCATCCAAAAGTCCAAAGACCCTGGTATCTTCTCATATCTTGAGAAACTGACAGTTTCCAGAGATCCTTGCAGGATCAAACTCCCGACATCCTTGAAATGGAACAACAACGGGAGCCTCACAGCTCTCGGTAGAAAGACAGGGAAGCCCCTGTACTCTACGTACTAGAGTAAACTAAACACTGAGAAAGGAAGGAAGAAGGACATGACCACACTTCCAGATAAATAACCCAACCCAAGAAGGGAGGGAAAGAAACATCTCCCACGCAAAGTGAATGCCACTAGGTCACGGAGTCGTCATCCGGAAAAACTGCAAGTGGAGACACAAATCGTCCACCCTATAGTAGACCTCCAGAAGTCAATCTCATCTCCAGATCCAAAGAAATGGAAGCCTACTATTCCGAGTCTCCAGGTACCCTAGGAACCACAATGACATCTGCAAAAAAAAACAGTCACGCATGGCAGGATACAATGTAAGTAAGAGCCAACTTATGTCGGAGCTCACAACCTTCCTACCGGAAGCGTTGTATGTACTCCCCAGGCCACTTACATCACAGTAGAATCCAAGCCCAGAGTCCATAACACTGGGCCATAAGAGACAGTTCTCTATGTCTTTTTTTTCTTCCAAATCCAACAGGATAACCAGCACAACGAGGGCGACATAAATCCAAGAAAACAGTAGACAGGGCCCGACCAGTACCTGCCTGGTACAAGAACACTCCAGAACTGTGTAAGGTCCAAAGGTTCGATAATATGAACTATAAAAACAGAATTTATGTTTACCTGATAAATTACTTTCTCCAACGGTGTGTCCGGTCCACGGCGTCATCCTTACTTGTGGGATATTCTCTTCCCCAACAGGAAATGGCAAAGAGCCCAGCAAAGCTGGTCACATGATCCCTCCTAGGCTCCGCCTACCCCAGTCATTCGACCGACGTTAAGGAGGAATATTTGCATAGGAGAAACCATATGTTACCGTGGTGACTGTAGTTAAAGAAAATAAATTATCAGACCTGATTAAAAAAACCAGGGCGGGCCGTGGACCGGACACACCGTTGGAGAAAGTAATTTATCAGGTAAACATAAATTCTGTTTTCTCCAACATAGGTGTGTCCGGTCCACGGCGTCATCCTTACTTGTGGGAACCAATACCAAAGCTTTAGGACACGGATGAAGGGAGGGAGCAAATCAGGTCACCTAAATGGAAGGCACCACGGCTTGCAAAACCTTTCTCCCAAAAATAGCCTCAGAAGAAGCAAAAGTATCAAATTTGTAAAATTTAGAAAAAGTGTGCAGTGAAGACCAAGTCGCTGCCTTACATATCTGATCAACAGAAGCCTCGTTCTTGAAGGCCCATGTGGAAGCCACAGCCCTAGTGGAGTGAGCTGTGATTCTTTCAGGAGGCTGCCGTCCGGCAGTCTCATAAGCCAATCGGATAATGCTTTTAATCCAGAAGGAGAGAGAGGTAGAAGTTGCTTTTTGACCTCTCCGTTTACCAGAATAAACAACAAACAAAGACAAAGTTTGTCTGAAATCCTTAGTAGCTGCTAAGTAAAATTTGAGAGCACGAACTACATCCAAGTTGTGCAACAAACGTTCCTTCTTTGAAACTGGATTAGGACACAAAGAAGGCACAACTATCTCCCGGTTAATGTTTTTGTTAGAAACAACTTTTGGAAGAAAACCAGGTTTAGTACGCAAAACCACCTTATCTGCATGGAACACCAGATAAGGAGAAGAACACTGCAGAGCAGATAATTCTGAAACTCTTCTAGCAGAAGAAATTGCAACCAAAAACAAAACTTTCCAAGATAATAACTTAATATCAACGGAATGTAAGGGTTCAAACGGAACCCCCTGAAGAACTGAAAGAACTAGGTTGAGACTCCAAGGAGGAGTCAAAATTTTGTAAACAGGCTTGATTCTAACCAGAGCCTGAACAAAGGCTAGAACATCTGGCACAGCTGCCAGCTTTTTGTGAAGTAACACAGACAAGGCAGAAATCTGTCCCATCAAGGAACTTGCAGATAATCCTTTTTCCAATCCTTCTCGAAGGAAGGATAGACTCTTAGGAATCTTAACCTTGTCCCAAGGGAATCCTGCAGATTCACACCAACAGATATACCAAATTATGTGGTAATTTTTCTGGTTACAGGCTTTCAGGCCTGAACAAGAGTATTAATAACAGAATCTGAGAACCCTCGCTTTGATAAGATCAAGCGTTCAATCTCCAAGCAGTCAGCTGGAGTGGGTCGAACGGACCTAGAACAAGAAGGTCTCGTCTCAAAGGTAGCTTCCATGGTGGAGCCGATGACATATTCACCAGATCTGCATACCAAGTCCTGCGTGGCCACGCAGGAGCTATCAAAATCGCCGACGCCCTCTCCTGATTGATCCTGGCTACCAGCCTGGGGATGAGAGGAAACGGCGGGAACACATAAGCTAATTTGAAGGTCCAAGGTGCTACTAGTGCATCCACTAGAGCCGCCTTGGGATCCCTGGATCTGTACCCGTAGTAAGGAACTCTGAAGTTCTGACGAGAGGCCATCAGATCCATGTCTGGAATGCCCCACGGTTGAGTGACTTGGGCAAAGATTTCCGGATGGAGTTCCCACTCCCCCGGATGCAATGTCTGACGACTCAGAAAATCCGCTTCCCAATTTTCCACTCCTGGGATGTGGATAGCAGACAGGTGGCAGGAGTGAGACTCCGCCCATAGAATGATTTTGGTCACTTCTTCCATCGCTAGGGAACTCCTTGTTCCCCCCTGATGGTTGATGTATGAACTTGGCCCTCGCTAGCTGAGGCCAAGCTTTGAGAGCATTGAATATCGCTCTCAGTTCCAGAATATTTATCGGTAGAAGAGATTCTACCCGAGACCAAAGACCCTGAGCTTTCAGGGATCCCCAGACCGCGCCCCAGCCCATCAGACTGGCGTCGGTCGTGACAATGACCCACTCTGGTCTGCGGAAGGTCATCCCTTGTGACAGGTTGTCCAGGGACAGCCACCAACGGAATGAGTCTCTGGTCCTCTGATTTACTTGTATCTTCGGAGACAAGTCTGAATAGTCCCCATTCCACTGACTGAGCATGAACAGTTGTAATGGTCTTAGATGAATGCGCACAAAAGGAACTATGTCCATTGCCGCTACCATCAAACCTATCACTTCCATGCACTGCGCTATGGAAGGAAGAGGAACGGAATGAAGTATCCGACAAGAGTCTAGGAGTTTTGTTTTTCTGGCTTCTGTCAGAAAAATCCTCATTTCTAAGGAGTCTATTATAGTTCCCAAGAAGGGAACCCTCGTTGACGGAGATAGAGAACTCTTTTCCACGTTCACTTTCCATCCGTGAGATCTGAGAAAGGCCAGGACAATGTCCGTGTGAGCCTTTACTTGAGGAAGGGACGACGCTCGAATCAGAATGTCGTCCAAGTAAGGTACTACAGCAATGTCCCTTGGTCTTAGCACCGCCAGAAGGGACCCTAGTACCTATGAGAAAATCCTAGGAGCAGTGGCTAATCCGACAGAAAACGCCACGAACTGGAAATGCTTGTCCAGGAATGCAAACCTTAGGAACCGATGATGTTCCTTGTGGATAGAAATATGTAGATACGCATCCTTGAAATCCACCTTGGTCATGAATTGACCTTCCTGGATGGAAGGAAGAAGTGTTCGAATGGTTTCCATCTTGAACGATGGAACCTTGAGAAACTTGTTCAAGATCTTGAGATCTAAGATTGGTCTGAACGTTCCCTCTTTTTTGGGAACTATGAACAGATTGGAGTAGAACCCCATCCCTTGTTCTCCTAATGGAACAGGATGAATCACTCCCATTTTTAGCAGGTCTTCTACCCAATGTAATAATGCCTGTCTTCTTATGTGGTCTGAAGACAACTGAGACCTGTGGAACCTCCCCCTTGGAGGAAGCCCCTTGAACTCCAGAGAATAACCTTGGGAGACTATTTCTAGCGCCCAAGGATCCAGAACATCTCTTGCCCCAGCCTGAGCGAAGAGAGAGAGTCTGCCCCCCACCAGATCCGGTCCCGGATCGGGGGCCCGCATTTCATGCTGTCTTGGGAGCAGTGGCAGGTTTCCTGGCCTGCTTTCCTTTGTTCCAGCCTTGCATAGGTCTCCAGGCTGGATTGGCTTGAGAAGTATTACCTTCCTGCTTAGAGGACGTAGCCCTTGGGGCTGATCCGTTTCTGCGAAAGGGACGAAACTTAGGTTTATTTTTTTTTATTTTTTTTTTTTTTTATGACATAAAATACATATAGTTAAATGAGAAGGAACCTTGGTTTCCCCACAGTCAGAACACAATCTATCTGGTAGTTCAGACATGTTAAACAGGCATAAACTTGATAACAAAGCACAAAAAACGTTTTAAAATAAAACCGTTACTGTCACTTTAAATTTTAAACTAAACACACTTTATTACTGCAATTGCGAAAAAGTATGAAGGAATTGTTCAAAATTCACCAAAATTTCACCACAGTGTCTTAAAGCCTTAAAAGTATTGCACACCAAATTTGGAAGCTTTAACCCTTAAAATAACGGAACCGGAGCCGTTTTTATATTTAACCCCTTTACAGTCCCTGGAATCTGCTTTGCTGAGACCCAACCAAGCCCAAAGGGGAATACGATACCAAATGATGCCTTCAGAAAGACTTTTCTATGTATCAGAGCTCCACACACATGCAGCTGCATGCCATGCTGTCCTCAAAAACAAGTGCGCCATACCGGCGCGAAAATGAGGCTCTGACTATGATTAGGGAAAGCCCCTAAAGAATAAGTGTCAAAAACAGTGCCTGCCGATATAATCATATCAAAATACCCAGAATAAATGATTCCTCAAGGCTAAATATGTGTTAATAATGAATCTATTTAGCCCAGAAAAAGTCTACAGTCTTAATAAGCCCTTGTGAAGCCCTTATTTACTATCTTAATAAACATGGCTTACCGGATCCCATAGGGAAAATGACAGCTTCCAGCATTACATCGTCTTGTTAGAATGTGTCATACCTCAAGCAGTAAGAGACTGCACACTGTTCCCCCAACTGAAGTTAATTGCTCTCAACAGTCCTGTGTGGAACAGCCATGGATTTTAGTTACGGTGCTAAAATCATTTTCCTCATACAAACAGAAATCTTCATCTCTTTTCTGTTTCTGAGTAAATAGTACATACCAGCACTATTTTAAAATAACAAACTCTTGATTGAATAATAAAAACTACAGTTAAACACTAAAAAACTCTAAGCCATCTCCGTGGAGATGTTGCCTGTACAACGGCAAAGAGAATGACTGGGGTAGGCGGAGCCTAGGAGGGATCATGTGACCAGCTTTGCTGGGCTCTTTGCCATTTCCTGTTGGGGAAGAGAATATCCCACAAGTAAGGATGACGCCGTGGACCGGACACACCTATGTTGGAGAAACATAACCTCGGTCTTAACCAAAGTGTGCAACTTCCAAGGAAGTGCCCATGCGACCACAAAATCATTAGTATTGGTTCCAGAGAAAAAACATCCCTAAAACGGAAGTTATATCAACGTGAGCTTATACAACAAATCAAATACATCCTACTGGATTAAAAATAAACAAAAGGCAGGACCTGTGGGTGAACACCCAAGGAAAAAAGGTATGCAAAACCGGACCAGCCAATCAGAGGCCCCTCCCAAGCTCAGCTCTGGAACCGATACATAAAGGAAAAATATAAAAAACATAATTTATGCTTACCTGATAAATTTATTTCTCTTGTAGTGTATCCAGTCCACGGATCATCCATTACTTGTGGGATATTCTCCTTCCCAACAGGAAGTTGCAAGAGGATCACCCACAGCAGAGCTGCTATATAGCTCCTCCCCCACTGCCATATCCAGTCATTCGACCGAAACAAGACGAGAAAGGTGAAACCATAGGGTGCAGTGGTGACTGTAGTTTAATTAAAATTTAGACCTGCCTTAAAAGGACAGGGCGGGCCGTGGACTGGATACACTACAAGAGAAATAAATTTATCAGGTAAGCATAAATTATGTTTTCTCTTGTTAAGTGTATCCAGTCCACGGATCATCCATTACTTGTGGGATACCAATAACAAAGCTAAAGTACACGAATGATGGGAGGGACAAGGCAGGAACTTAAACGGAAGGAACCACTGCCTGTAGAACCTCTCCCCCAAACACAGCCTCCGAAGAAGCAAAAGTGTCAAATTTGTAAAATTTTGAAAAGGTGTGAAGCGAAGACCAAGTCGCAGCCTTGCAAATCTGTTCAACAGAGGCCTCATTTTTAAAGGCCCAGGTGGAAGCCACAGCTCTAGTAGAATGAGCTGTAATCCTTTCAGGAGGCTGCTGTCCAGCAGTCTCATAGGCTAAGCGTATTATGCTCTTGATTGATATTCCTGTTAGAAACCACCTTAGGTAAAAACCCAGGTTTCGTACGCAGAACTACCTTGTCTGAATGAAAAATCAGATAAGGAGAATCACAATGTAAGGCAGATAACTCAGAGACTCTTCGAGCCGAGGAAATAGCCATCAAAAACAGAACTTTCCAAGATAAAAGTTTAATATCAATGGAATGAAGGGGTTCAAACGGAACTCCCTGAAGAACTTTAAGAACCAAGTTTAAGCTCCACGGGGGAGCAACAGTTTTAAACACAGGCTTAATTTCCCCCTCGACAGAACCCTCTGGTGATAATTCTTTTATAGATAAAGATTGATCTTTAGTGTTTAAGGTGAAATCAATACATTTAGTACACATTCTCCTATGGGGCTCCCCCATGGCTTTCAAACATAATGAACAAGTAGGTTCCTCTGTGTCAGACATGTTTAAACAGACTAGCAATGAGACTAGCAAGCTTGGAAAACACTTTAAAACAAGTTTACAAGCAATATAAAAAACGTTACTGCGCCTTTAAGAAACACAAATTTTCCCAAATTTTGAAATAACAGTGAAAAAATGCAGTTACACTAACGAAATTTTTACAGTGTATGTAATAAGTTAGCAGAGCATTGCACCCACTTGCAAATGGATGATTAACTCCTTAATACCAAAAACGGAATAACAAATGACAAAAACGTTTTTTAAACAGTCACAACTGCCACAGCTCTACTGTGGCTTTTTACCTCCCTCAATACGACTTTTGAAGCCTTTTGAGCCCTTCAGAGAAGTCCTGGATCATGCAGGAAGAAGCTGGATGTCCGTGTCTGTAATTTTTGCTGTGCAAAAAAACACCAAAATAGGCCCCTCCCACTCATATTACAACAGTGGGAAGCCTCAGGGAACTGTTTCTAGGCAAAATTCAAGCCAGCCATGTGGAAAAAAACTAGGCCCCAATAAGTTTTATCACCAAACATATGTAAAAAACGATTAAACATGCCAGCAAACGTTTTAAAATACACTTTTATAAGAGTATGTATCTCTATTAATAAGCCTGATACCAGTCGCTATCACTGCATTTAAGGCTTTACTTACATTACTTCGGTATCAGCAGCATTTTCTAGCAAATTCCATCCCTAGAAAAATATTTTAACTGCACATACCTTATTGCAGGAAAACCTGCACGCTATTCCCCCTCTGAAGTTACCTCACTCCTCAGAATATGTGAGAACAGCAAAGGATCTTAGTTACTTCTGCTAAGATCATAGAAAACGCAGGCAGATTCTTCTTCTAAATACTGCCTGAGATAAACAGTACACTCCGGTACCATTTAAAAATAACAAACTTTTGATTGAAGAAATAAACTAAGTATAAAACACCACAGTCCTCTTACGACCTCCATCTTAGTTGAGAGTTGCAAGAGAATGACTGGATATGGCAGTGAGGGGAGGATATATAGCAGCTCTGCTGTGGGTGATCCTCTTGCAACTTCCTATTGGGAAGGAGAATATCCCACAAGTAATGGATGATCCGTGGACTAGATACACTTAACAAGAGAAATGGAGACGTCAAGGAAATTAGCTTCATCGCCCAGCATCATATACAATGTGCCATCCAGCATTGGATCTCTCGGCCCACTAGGACTGGGATCCTTTAGGAATGCCAAAACATGCCGTAGTAGGACACCAAGACGTGCCAACTTATAACGGAAGGCAGAGTCATCCCTTGCCAGATCGACAAACGACTCTGGCCCCAAGGTTGGGGCCCCTAAAGCCTCAGAGGCCCAAGCTTCCCCAGAAGACCGAACTGAGTCGGGCGATCCCACGCCCAACGGGCCCTGATTACCAGAACATAACAGTAGCTTAAAAATATTTCACTTGGTAGATACAAACGAGAAAAGGCCGCAGATATGGCCATGCGGAACCGTGCCGTAACCTCTGGAGGAAACAAGCCATCTTTCGGAGGAGTAATGGCCAAAGGGACACCTGCCTGCGTAGCAAAGGAGAGTTCTGGGACACACGCCTCACAGGACCTAGAAACCTCAGGGGCGGATGGCTCAACGCACTCTGAGGACCCTGAATCGGGAGAAAAAAACAGAATTTATGTTTACCTGATAAATTTCTTTCTCCAACGGTGTGTCCGGTCCACGGCGTCATCCTTACTTGTGGGATATTCTCCTCCCCAACAGGAAATGGCAAAGAGCCCAGCAAAGCCGGTCACATGATCCCTCCTAGGCTCCGCCTACCCCAGTCATTCGACCGACGTTAAGGAGGAATATTTGCATAGGAGAAACCATATGGTACCGTGGTGACTGTAGTTAAAGAAAATAAATTATCAGACCTGATTAAAAAACCAGGGCGGGCCGTGGACCGGACACACCGTTGGAGAAAGAAATTTATCAGGTAAACATAAATTCTGTTTTCTCCAACATAGGTGTGTCCGGTCCACGGCGTCATCCTTACTTGTGGGAACCAATACCAAAGCTTTAGGACACGGATGAAGGGAGGGAGCAAATCAGGTCACCTAAATGGAAGGCACCACGGCTTGCAAAACCTTTCTCCCAAAAATAGCCTCAGAAGAAGCAAAAGTATCAAACTTGTAAAATTTGGTAAAAGTGTGCAGTGAAGACCAAGTCGCTGCCCTACATATCTGATCAACAGAAGCCTCGTTCTTGAAGGCCCATGTGGAAGCCACAGCCCTAGTGGAATGAGCTGTGATTCTTTCGGGAGGCTGCCGTCCGGCAGTCTCGTAAGCCAATCTGATGATGCTTTTAATCCAAAAAGAGAGAGAGGTAGAAGTTGCTTTTTGACCTCTCCTTTTACCTGAATAAACAACAAACAAGGAAGATGTTTGTCTAAAATCCTTTGTAGCATCTAAATAGAATTTTAGAGCGCGAACAACATCCAAATTGTGCAACAAACGTTCCTTCTTTGAAACTGGTTTTGGACACAGAGAAGGTACGATAATCTCCTGGTTAATGTTTTTGTTAGAAACAACTTTTGGAAGAAAACCAGGTTTAGTACGTAAAACCACCTTATCTGCATGGAACACCAGATAAGGAGGAGAACACTGCAGAGCAGATAATTCTGAGACTCTTCTAGCAGAAGAAATCGCAACTAAAAACAAAACTTTCCAAGATAATAACTTAATATCAACGGAATGTAAGGGTTCAAACGGAACCCCCTGAAGAACTGAAAGAACTAAATTGAGACTCCAAGGAGGAGTCAAAGGTTTGTAAACAGGCTTGATTCTAACCAGAGCCTGAACAAAGGCTTGAACATCTGGCACAGCTGCCAGCTTTTTGTGAAGTAATACCGACAAGGCAGAAATCTGTCCCTTCAGGGAACTAGCAGATAATCCTTTTCCCAATCCTTCTTGAAGGAAGGATAGAATCCTAGGAATCTTAACCTTGTCCCAAGGGAATCCTTTAGATTCACACCAACAGATATATTTTTTCCAAATTTTGTGGTAAATCTTTCTAGTTACAGGCTTTCTGGCCTGAACAAGAGTATCGATAACAGAATCTGAGAATCCTCGCTTCGATAAAATCAAGCGTTCAATCTCCAAGCAGTCAGCTGGAGTGAAACCAGATTCGGATGTTCGAACGGACCCTGAACAAGAAGGTCTCGTCTCAAAGGTAGCTTCCAAGGTGGAGCCGATGACATATTCACCAGATCTGCATACCAAGTCCTGCGTGGCCACGCAGGAGCTATCAAGATCACCGACGCCCTCTCCTGATTGATCCTGGCTACCAGCCTGGGGATGAGAGGAAATGGCGGGAACACATAAGCTAGTTTGAAGGTCCAAGGTGCTACTAGTGCATCCACTAGAGCCGCCTTGGGATCCCTGGATCTGGCCCCGTAGCAAGGAACTTTGAAGTTCTGACGAGAGGCCATCAGATCCATGTCTGGAATGCCCCACAGGTGAGTGACTTGGGCAAAGATTTCCGGATGGAGTTCCCACTCCCCCGGATGCAATGTCTGACGGCTCAGAAAATCCGCTTCCCAATTTTCCACTCCTGGGATGTGGATAGCAGACAGGTGGCAGGAGTGAGACTCCGCCCATAGAATGATTTTGGTCACTTCTTCCATCGCTAGGGAACTCCTTGTTCCCCCCTGATGGTTGATGTACGCAACAGTTGTCATGTTGTCTGATTGAAACCGTATGAACTTGGTCCTCGCTAGCCGAGGCCAGGCCTTGAGAGCATTGAATATCGCTCTCAGTTCCAGAATATTTATCGGTAGAAGAGATTCTTCCCGAGACCAAAGACCCTGAGCTTTCAGGGATCCCCAGACCGCGCCCCAGCCCATCAGACTGGCGTCGGTCGTGACAATGACCCACTCTGGTCTGCGGAACGTCATCCCTTGAGACAGATTGTCCAGGGACAGCCACCAACGGAGTGAGTCTCTGGTCCTCTGATTTACTTGTATCTTCGGAGACAAGTCTGTATAGTCCCCATTCCACTGACTGAGCATGCACAGTTGTAATGGTCTTAGATGAATGCGCGCAAAAGGAACTATGTCCATCGCCGCTACCATCAACCCGATCACTTCCATGCACTGAGCTATGGAAGGAAGAGGAACGGAATGAAGTATCCGACAAGAGTCTAGAAGTTTTGTTTTTCTGGCCTCTGTTAGAAAGATCCTCATTTCTAAAGAGTCTATAATTGTTCCCAAGAAGGGAACCCTTGTTGACGGGGATAGAGAACTCTTTTCCACGTTCACTTTCCAGCCGTGAGATCTGAGAAAGGCCAGGACAATGTCCGTGTGAGCCTTTGCTTGAGGAAGGGACGACGCTTGAATCAGAATGTCGTCCAGGTAAGGTACTACTGCAATGCCCCTTGGTCTTAGCACCGCTAGAAGGGAGCCTAGTACCTTTGTGAAAATCCTTGGAGCAGTGGCTAATCCGAAAGGAAGCGCCACGAACTGGTAATGTTTGTCCAGGAATGCAAACCTTAGGAACCGATGATGTTCCTTGTGGATAGGAATATGTAGATACGCATCCTTTAAATCCACCGTGGTCATGAATTGACCCTCCTGGATGGAAGGAAGAATAGTTCGAATGGTTTCCATCTTGAAAGATGGAACCTTGAGAAACTTGTTTAAGATCTTGAGATCTAAGATTGGTCTGAACGTTCCCTCTTTTTTGGGAACTATGAACAGATTGGAGTAGAACCCCATCCCTTGTTCTCTTAGTGGAACAGGATGAATCACTCCCATTTTTAACAGGTCTTCTACACAATGTAAGAACGCCTGTCTTTTTATGTGGTCTGAAGACAACTGAGACCTGTGGAACCTCCCCCTTGGGGGAAGTCCCTTGAATTCCAGAAGATAACCCTGGGAGACTATTTCTAGCGCCCAAGGATCCAGAACATCTCTTGCCCAAGCCTGAGCGAAGAGAGAGAGTCTGCCCCCCACCAGATCCGGTCCCGGATCGGGGGCCAATATTTCATGCTGTCTTGGTAGCAGTGGCAGGCTTCTTGGCCTGCTTTCCCTTGTTCCAGCCTTGCATTGGTCTCCAAGCTGGCTTGGCTTGAGAAGTATTACCCTCTTGCTTAGAGGACGTAGCACTTTGGGCTGGTCCGTTTTTACGAAAGGGACGAAAATTGGGTCTATTTTTCGCCTTGAAAGGCCGATCCTGAGGAAGGGCGTGGCCCTTACCCCCAGTGATATCCGAGATAATCTCTTTCAAGTCAGGGCCAAACAGCGTTTTCCCCTTGAAAGGAATGTTTAGTAGCTTGTTCTTGGAAGACGCGTCAGCCGACCAAGATTTCAACCAAAGCGCTCTGCGCGCCACAATAGCAAACCCAGAATTCTTAGCCGCTAACCTAGCCAATTGCAAAGTGGCGTCTAGGGTGAAAGAATTAGCCAATTTGAGAGCATTGATTCTGTCCATAATCTCCTCATAAGGGGGAGAATCACTATCGAGCGCCTTTATCAGTTCATCAAACCAGAAACATGCGGCTGTAGTGACAGGGACAATGCATGAAATTGGTTGTAGAAGGTAACCCTGCTGAACAAACATCTTTTTAAGCAAACCTTCTAATTTTTTATCCATAGGATCTTTGAAAGCACAACTATCCTCTATGGGTATAGTGGTGCGTTTGTTTAAAGTAGAAACCGCTCCCTCGACCTTGGGGACTGTCTGCCATAAGTCCTTTCTGGGGTCGACCATAGGAAACAATTTTTTAAATATGGGGGGAGGGACGAAAGGAATACCGGGCCTTTCCCATTCTTTATTAACAATGTCCGCCACCCGCTTGGGTATAGGAAAAGCTTCTGGGAGCTCCGGCACCTCTAGGAACTTGTCCATTTTACATAGTTTCTCTGGGATGACCAACTTTTCACAATCATCCAGAGTGGATAATACCTCCTTAAGCAGAATGCGGAGATGTTCCAACTTAAATTTAAATGCAATTACATCAGGTTCAGCCTGTTGAGAAATGTTCCCTGAATCAGTAATTTCTCCCTCAGACAAAACCTCCCTGGCCCCCTCAGATTGGGTTAGGGGCCCTTCAGAGATATTAATATCAGCGTCGTCATGCTCTTCAGTAACTAAAACAGAGCAGCCACGCTTACGCTGACAAGGGTTCATTTTGGCTAAAATGTTTTTGACAGAATTATCCATTACAGCCGTTAATTGTTGCATAGTAAGCAGTATTGGCGCGCTAGATGTACTAGGGGCCTCCTGAGTGGGCAAGACTCGTGTAGACGAAGGAGGGAATGATGCAGTACCATGCTTACTTCCCTCACTTGAGGAATCATCTTGGGCATCATTGTCATTATCACATAAATCACATTTATTTAAATGAACAGGAATTCTGGCTTCCCCACATTCAGAACACAGTCTATCTGGTAGTTCAGACATGTTAAACAGGCATAAACTTGATAATAAAGTACAAAAAACGTTTTAAAATAAAACCGTTACTGTCACTTTAAATTTTAAACTGAACACACTTTATTACTGCAATTGCGAAAAAACATGAAGGAATTGTACAAAATTCACCAAATTTTCACCACAGTGTCTTAAAGCCTTAAAAGTATTGCACACCAAATTTGGAAGCTTTAACCCTTAAAATAACGGAACCGGAGCCGTTTTAACACTTTAACCCCTTTACAGTCCCTGGTATCTGCTTTGCTGAGACCCAACCAAGCCCAAAGGGGAATACGATACCAAATGACGCCTTCAGAAAGTCTTTTCTAAGTATCAGAGCTCCTCTCACATGCGACTGCATGCCATGCCTCTCAAAAACAAGTGCGCCACACCGGCGCGAAAATGAGACTCTGCTTATGCTTTGGGAAAGCCCCAGAGAAATAAGGTGTCTAATACAGTGCCTGCCGATATTATAATATCAATAAACCCAGATAAAATGATTCCTCAAAGCTAAATATGTTTTAAAACTGAATCGATTTAGCCCAGAAAAGTCTACAATCTTAATAAGCCCTTGTGAAGCCCTTATTTACCATCGTAATAAACATGGCTTACCGGATCCCATAGGGAAAAATGACAGCTTCCAGCATTACATCGTCTTGTTAGAATGTGTCATACCTCAAGCAGCAAGAGACTGCACACTGTTCCCCCAACTGAAGTTAATTGCTCTCAACAGTCCTGTGTGGAACAGCCATGGATTTTAGTTACGGTGCTAAAATCATTTTCCTCATACAAACAGAAATCTTCATCTCTTTTCTGTTTCTGAGTAAATAGTACATACCAGCACTATTTTAAAATAACAAACTCTTGATTGAATAATAAAAACTACAGTTAAACACTAAAAAACTCTAAGCCATCTCCGTGGAGATGTTGCCTGTACAACGGCAAAGAGAATGACTGGGGTAGGCGGAGCCTAGGAGGGATCATGTGACCGGCTTTGCTGGGCTCTTTGCCATTTCCTGTTGGGGAGGAGAATATCCCACAAGTAAGGATGACGCCGTGGACCGGACACACCTATGTTGGAGAAAGGAAATTTATGCTTACCTGATAAATTGATTTCTTTTACGATATACCGAGTCAACGGGGTTCATCCTTACTTGTGGGATATAATCCTCCTGTTAACAGGAAGTGGCAAAGAACACCACAGCAGAGCTGCTATATAGCTCCTCCCTTAACTCCTCCCCCCAGTCATTCGACCAAAGGTATAGGAAGAGAAAGGGAAAAACTAAAAAGGTGCAGAGGTGACTGAAGTTTAGAAAAAATAAATCCTGTCCCAAAATGACAGGGTGGGCTGTAAACTTGGTATATCGTAAAAGAAATAAATTTATCAGGTAAGCATACATTTCCTTTTCTTTCACAAGATATACAGAGTCCACGGGTTTCATCCATACTTGTGGGATACCAATACCAAAGCTTTAGGAAACGGATGAAAGGGAGGGATAAGACAGGAACCTAAAAGGTACCACTGCTTGAAACACCTTTCTCCCAAAAATAGCCTCAGAAGAAGCAAAAGTATCAAATTTGTAAAATTTTGAAAAAGTATGAAGGGAGGACCAAGTCGCAGCCTTACAAATCTGTTCAACAGAAGCATCGTTTTTAAAGGCCCATGTGGAAGCCACAGCTCTAGTGGAATGAGCTGTAATTTTTCAGGAGGCTGCTGTCCAGCAGTCTCGTACGCCAGGCGGATGATGCTTTTCAGCCAAAAAGAGAGAGGTAGCCGTAGCTTTTTAACCCCTACGTTCTCCAGAATAAACAACAAACAGAGAAGATGTTTGACGGAAATCCTTGGTCGCTTGTAAATAAAATTTTAAAGAACGAACCACGTCCAAGTTAAGTAACAGATGTTCCTTCTTAGAGGAAGGATTAGGACACAAGGAAGGAACCACAATTTCCTGATTAATATTCTTATTTGAAATAACCTTAGAAAGGAATCCAGGTTTAGTACGCAAAACCACCTTATCAGAATGGAATATAAGATAAGGGGAATCATATTGTAACACAGAAAGCTTGGAAACTCTTCGAGCAGAAGAGATAGCAACTAAAAACAAAACTTTCTAAGATAACATCTTAATATCTATGGAATGCATGGGTTCAAACGGAACCCCTTAAAGAACATTAAGAACTAAATTCAAACTCCATGGCGAAGCAATAGGTTTAAACACAGGCTTGATCCTTATTAAATGCTGACAAAATGCCTGAACGTCTGGGACATCTGCCAGACACATGTGAAGTAAAATTGACAAAGCAGAAATTTGTCCCTTTAAGGAACTGGCTGATAATCCCTTCTCCAATCCTTCTTGGAGAAAACACAGAATCCTAGGAATCCTAACCCTACTCCATGAGTATCCCTTGGATTCACACCAATAAAGATATTTACACCATATCTTATGATAAATTTTTCTAGTGACCGGCTTGCGAGCCTGAATCAGAGTATCATTAACCGACTCAGAGAAACCTCGCTTAGATAAAATCAAGCGTTCAATCTCCAAGCAGTCAGCTGCAGAGAAGTTAGATTTGGATGTTGGAACGGACCTTGAATGAGAAGGTCCTGTCTCAATGGCAGTTTCCACGGTGGCAGAGACTACATGTCCACTAGATCTGCATACCAGGTCCTGCGTGGCCACGCAGGCGCTATTAGGATTACTAAAGCCCTCTCCTGTTTGATTCTTGCAACCACACGAGGTAGGAGAGGAAAAGGTGGAAACACATAAGCCAGGTTGAACGACCAAGGTACTGCTAGAGCATCTATCAAGTACAGCCTGGGGATCCCTTGACCTGGATCCGTAACATGGATGTTTGGCATTCTGTCGAGATGCCATCAGATCCAATTCTGGCGTGCCCCATTAATGAATCAAAGTTGCAAACACCTCCGGATGGAGTTCCCACTCCCCCGGATGAAAAGTCTGACGACTTAGAAAATCCGCTTCCCAGTTCTCCACTCCTGGGATATAGATCGCAAATAGATGGCAAGAGTGTGTCTCCGCCCATCGGATTATCTTTGATACTTCTATCATCGCCCCTGATGATTGATATATGCCACAGTCGTGATATTGCCCAACTGGAATCTTATGAATTTCGCTGAAGCCAACTGAGGCCACGCCTTCAGGGAATTCCAGGCTGCACCCCAGGCCAGGAGGCTGGTGTCCGTCGTAACTATTACCCAAGATGGTATGCGGAAGCACATCCCCTGGGACAGATGGTCCTGTGACAACCACCACCGAAGAGAGTCTCTGGTCTCTTGGTCCAGATTTATCTGAGGCGATAAATTCGCATAATCCCCATTCCACTGACTGAGCATGCACAGTTGTAGTGGTCTGAGATGAAAGCGAGCAATTGGGATGATATCCATTGCTGCTACCATTAGTCCGATGACTTCCATACACTGAGCCACTGATTACCGATGAATGGACTGCAGAGCTCGGCAAGTATTTAGAATCTTTGATTTTCTGACCTCCATCAGAAATATTTTCATGTTTACCGAGTATATCAGAGTTCCCAGGAATGGAACTCTTGTTTGCAGAACTAGTGAACTCTTTTCTACGTTCACTTTCCAACTGTGAGTTCTTAGAAATGACAACACGATGCCCGTGTGAGATTTGGCCAGATAAGTTGACGCCTGGATCAAGATATCGTCCAGATAGGGCACCACTGCTATGCCTCGCGGCCCGAGAACCTCTAGAAGGGACCCTAGAACCTTTGTGAAGATCCTGGGAGCCGTGGCCAACCCAAAGGGAAGAGCCACAAACTAATAATGTTTGTCCTGAAAGGCAAATCTTAGGAATTGATGATGATCCTTGTGGATAGGAATGTGAAGATACGCATCCTTCAGGTCCACAGTGGTCATATATTGACCCTCTTGAATCAATGGCAAAATTGTACGAATGGTCTCCATATTGAACGATAGGACTGAGAAATTTGTTTAGACATTTGAGATCTAAAATTGGTCTGAAGGTTCCCTCTTTTTTGGGAACCACAAATAGTTTTGAGTAAACCCCTGACCCTGTTCCAGCTCTGGAACTGGGCAAATTACCCCCATTGTGTAGAGGTCTTTTACACAGCGTAAGAACGCCTCTCTTTTTGTCTCACTCTACAGACAAACGTGAAAGATGAAATCTTCCCCTTGGAGGAAAATCTTTGAATTCCAGTTGGTACCCCTGGGTCACAATTTCCAATGCCCAGGGATCCTGTACATCCCTTGCCCAAGCCTGAGCAAATAAAGAGAGTTTGCGCCCCCCTACTAGATCCGGTCCCGGATCGGGGGCTGCCCCTTCATGCTGTCTTGGTAGCAGCAGCGGGCTTCTTGGTTTGTTTACCTTCTTCCAGGCCTGGTTAGGTCTCCAGACCGACTTGGATTGAGCAAAGTTCCCTTCCTGCTTAGTGGAGGAAGAGGAAGCAGAGGGTACTCCTTTCAAATTTCGAAAGGAACGAAAATTATTCTGTTTACCCCTCATCTTGAGAGACTTGTCCTGAGGTAGGGCTTGATTGAAGAAAACTAAAACTATCATTTTATCACCACATAAACTTTACCCTTCCTATTGCTAGAATAGGCAAAGAGAATGACTGGGGGAGGAGTTAAGGGAGGAGCTATATAGCAGCTCTGCTGTGGTGCTCTTTGCCACTTCCTGTTAACAGGAGGATTATATCCCACAAGTAAGGATAAAACCCGAGGACTCTGTATATCTTGTAAAAGAAAAGAGTACTCTGGAACGGCAATCGGAACATAACTGATGGGCATGGATAACCCGGGCCATTTTATATTCATCACAAGACGCATTCTCCGCGTTGGAAATATCTGTGTCTAACAAAATCAGAATCCTCCATTTTGGGATCACAAGAAGGACAAAAACTAACAGGCACCTTTTTTACACCCCCAATGGCTGGGGCACTCACCACCTCCTGTGAACCAGACAACCAACTAGCAGACTCTCTCTGACGCCACACAGTCAACATACAGAAGTGAAAACAACGTAATCGCACCCGGTCACGAGGTGCACCATGCAAGTCATAAAAAGAGCACGCAAATCAAAGATCGCACCAATTGATAAGGACGTAATGTTCCGAAAAGCCAAGAGAATTTAAAGTATTACTACACAATCAGCAGATAGAACGACATTGCAAACATGAATAAAGTCCCCCCTGTTCAATAACCACCCTCAGAGGATATTAACCCATGATTCCCGATTTAAGATAAAAGGAGTCCCACTGGGACCCTACCTTTTCACGTTATCACATCACATAATGAAGTAAAATGAAACAATCTTACCGGAATCTACACAGTGGAACAGGAACACGGCCCTTAAAGTGTGACTGATTGTAATCTCGCCTCTGACATGGACTTGAGCGAATAAAGGCAGGCAGCGAAACTCGTCAACGCTGATTGCCAAGGAGCTGTTAATATGAGTCGGGATAGCTTTGCAGAAAGACTCTCCCTGCATCTCCGGACTCTAATCTTCATCCATGCTCTCAATGAGAGGCTGACAGGACTACTTAAAACACCAGTCCCATTTCCAAGAGTACTACCCTCCATAAAAGACTATCTTGAACTTCTGACACTTCTCTGCCAACCTCCTGTGACGAAAGGCAAAGAATGACAGGGGATGAGGGAAATGGGGGAGGTATATAAAGCCATTTGGCTGGGGTGTCTTTGCCTCCTCCTGGTGGCCAGGTTCTGAATTCCCAAAAGTAATGAATGCAGCTGTGGACTCTTCCCGTTTAAGAAGAAAAACAGAATTTATGCTTACCTGATAAACTACTTTCTCTTACAGGTGTATTCAGTCCACGGATTCATCCTTACTTGTGGGATATTCTCAATCCCTACAGGAAATGGCAAAGAGAGCACACAGCAAAGCTATCCATATAGCTCCCCTCAGGCTCCGCCCCCCCAGTCATTCGACCGACGGTTAGGAGAAAAAGGAGAACCATAGGGTGCAGTGGTGACTGTAGTTATTGTAAATTAAATTTGAACCTGACTTAAATATCAGGGCGGGCCGTGGACTGAATACACCTGTAAGAGAAAGTAATTTATCAGGTAAGCATAAATTCTGTTTTCTCTTACTTGGTGTATTCAGTCCACGGATTCATCCTTACTTGTGGGATACCAATACCAAAGCGATAGGACACGGATGAAGGGAGGGAACAAGTCAGGTAACCTAAACGGAAGGCACCACTGCTTGCAAAACCTTTCTCCCAAAAATAGCCTCAGAAGAAGCAAAAGTATCGAATTTGTAAAATTTGGCGAATGTATGCAGTGAAGACCAAGTCGCTGCCTTACAAATCTGTTCAACAGAAGCCTCATTCTTGAAAGCCCATGTGGAAGCCACAGCTCTGGTGGAATGAGCTGTAATTCGTTCAGAAGGCTGCCTGCCAGGAGTCTCATAAGGCAATCGGATGATGCTTTTCAGCCAGAATGAAAGAGAGGTAGCAGTCGCTTTCTGACCTCTCCTCTTACCAGAATACACGACAAACAAGGATGATGTTTGTCTGAAATCTTTAGTTGCTTTTAAATAGAACTTTAAAGCACGAACCACATCAAGATTGTGCAACAGTCGTTCCGTCTTAGAAACTGGATTAGGACACAGAGAAGGAACAATAATTTCCTGGTTAATATTCTTATTAGAAACCACCTTTGGAAGGAACCCAGGTTTAGTACGCAAAACAACCTTATCTGCATGGAACACCAGGTAGGGTGAATCGCACTGTAAAGCAGATAATTCTGAAACTCTTCGAGCAGAAGAAATAGCCACTAAAAACAAAACTTTCCAAGATAATAACTTGATATCTTTGGAATGTAAGGGTTCAAACGGAACCCCTTGAAGAACTAAATTTAGACTCCATGGAGGAGCCACAGGTCTGTAGACAGGCTTGATTCGAACTAATGCCTGTACAAATGCTTGAACGTCTGGCACAGCTGCCAGACGCTTGTGTAACAAAATAGACAGAGCAGATATCTGTCCCTTTAAGGAACTAGCTGACAGACCTTTCTCCAAACCTTCTTGGAGAAAAGACAATATCCTTGGAATCCTAACTTTATTCCACGAGTAACCCTTGGATTCACACCAACAAAGATATTTCCGCCATATCTTATGGTAAATTTTCCTGGTGACAGGCTTTCTGGCCTGTATCAGAGTATCTATAACTGAATCAGAGAACCCCCGCTTAGATAGGATTAAGCATTCAATCTCCAAGCAGTCAGCTGCAGACAAACTAGATTTGGATGCTTGAAAGGACCTTGGATTAGAAGATCCTGCCTCGATGGCAGTTTCCATGGTGGGACCGATGACATGCCCACTAGGTCTGCATACCAAGTCCTGCGTGACCACGCAGGCGCTATCAGAATTACCGAAGCCCTCTCATGTTTGATTCTGGCTATTAGCCGAGGGAGAAGAGGAAACGGTGGAAAGACATAAGCTAGACTGAATGACCAAGGCGCTATTAATGCATCTATCAATGCCGCCTTGGGATCCCTGGATCTGGATCCGTAAAGGGGAAGTTTGGTGTTCTGACGGGACGCCATCAGATCCAACTCTAGAATGCCCCAAAGCTGAGTTAGTTGAGCAAAACCTCCGGGTGGAGTTCCCACTCCCGCGGATGGAAAGTCTGACGACTTAGAAAATCCGCCTCCCAGTTGTCTACTCCTGGGATGTGAATTGCAGATAGATGGCAGGAGTGACCCTCCGCCCATTGGATAATCTTGGATACTTCCTTCATCGCTAGGGAACTCTTTGTTCCCCCCCTGATGATTGATGTACGCTACAGTCGTGATGTTGTCCGACTGAAATCTGATGAATTTGGCCTCTGCTAGTTGAGGCCACGCCTGGAGCGTATTGAATATCGCTCTCCGCTCCAAAATGTTTATCGGGAGAAGAGATTCTTCCCGAGACCATAGGCCCTGAGCCTTTAGGGAGTTCCAGACCGGAACCCCAGCCTATCAGACTGGCATCGGTCGTGACAATGATCCATTCCGGTCTGCGGAAACTCAGTCCCTGAGACAGGTGATCCTGAGACAACCACCAGAGAAGAGAGTCTCTGGTCTTTTGGTCCATTTGAATCTGAGGAGATAATCTGTGTAATCTCCATTCCACTGTTTGAGCATGCACAGTTGCAGTGGTCTGAGATGGATTCAGGCGAAAGGGACCACGTCCATCGCCGCAACCATTAAACCAATCACTTCCATGCACTGAGCCACGGAAGGCCGAGGAATGGAATGAAGAACTCGGCAAGTATTCAACAGTTTTGACTTCCTGACCTCTGTCAGAAAGATTTTCATTTCTACCGAGTCTATTAGTGTTCCCAGGAAGGGAACCCTTGTGAGCGGGGACAGAGAACTCTTTTCTACGTTCACCTTCCACCCGTGAGACCTTAGAAAGGCCAGAACGATGTCCGTATGAGCCTTGGCTCTGTGAAAGGACGCCTGTATTAAGATGTCATCTAGGTAAGGTGCTACTGCAATGCCCCGCGGTCTTAGTACCGCCAGAAGGGACCCTAGCACCTTTGTGAAAATTCTGGGAGCAGTAGCCAGCCAGAAAGGCAGGGTAAAGAACTGGTAATGATTGTCCAGAAAGGCGAACCTTAGGAACTGATGGTGATCTTTGTGGATAGGAATATGTAGGTATGCATCCTTTAGATCCACGGTAGTCATATATTGACCTTCCTGGATCATCGGCAAGATTGTCCGAATGGTTTCCATCTTGAAAGACGGAACTCTGAGGAATTTGTTTAGAATTTTTAGATCCAGGATTGGCCTGAAATTTCCTTCCTTTTTGGGAACTACAAATAGATTTGAGTAAAAGCCCAGTCCTTGTTCTGCAATTGGAACTGGGTGTATCACTCCCATTTTTAGTAGATCTTCTACACAGCGTAAGAACGCCTGTTTCTTTGTTTGGTCTGAAGACAAACGAGAAATGTGGAACCTTCCCCTTGGGGGAGAATCCTTGAATTCTAGAAGGTACCCCTGAGCAACTATTTCTAATGCCCAGGGATCTGGGACATCTCTTGCCCAAGCCTGAGCAAAGAGAGAAAGTCTGCCCCCTACTAGATCCGGTCCCGGATTGGGGGCTACCCCTTCATGCTGTCTTGGTAGCAGGAGCAGGCTTCTTGGCCTGTTTACCCTTATTCCAGCCCTGCAAGGGTTTCCAGGTTGCTTTGGGCTGGGAAGCGTTATCTTGCTTTGCAGCAGCAGAGGTTGCAGCAGGTCCGCTCCTGAAGTTGCGAAAGGAGCGAAAATTAGCCTTGTTTTTTGCCTTAAAAGGCCTATCTTGTGGAAGGACATGGCCCTTGCCTCCAGTGATATCTGAAATAATTTCTTTCAGCTCTGGGCCGAAAAGGGTTTTCGCCTTGAAGGGAATATTTAACAGTTTCGTTTTGGACGACACATCCGCCGACCACGATTTGAGCCAAAGTGCTCGTCGCGCCATGATAGCAAAACCTGAGGTTTTCGCCGCTAATTTAGCTGATTGGAGAGCAGCATCAGTGATAAAAAGAATTAGCCAGCTTTAAAGCGTGAATTCTATCCATGACCTCATCGTATGAAGTCTCCCTCTGGAGCGACTCCTCCAGGGCCTCGAACCAAAAAGCCGCTGCAGTAGTTACCGGGATAATGCAGGCAATTGGTTGAAGCAGAAAACCTTGCTGAACAAAAATTTTCTTTAGCAAGCCTTCCAATTTTTTATCCATAGGATCTTTGAAAGCACAACTGTCCTCTATTGGTATAGTTGTACGCTTAGCCAATGTTGAAACAGCCCCCTCTACCTTAGGGACCTTCTGCCACGCGTCCCTCCTGGGGTCGTTTATGGGGAACATTTTCTTAAAGATAGGTGGGGGAACAAAGGGTACACCTGGTCTCTCCCACTCCTTAGTCACAATATCCGCCACCCTTTTTGGTATCGGAAATGCCTCAGTGTATACAGGGACCTCTAAATATCTGTCCATTTTACACAATTTTTCAGGGACCACCATGGGGTCACAATCGTCCAGCGTAGCCAAAACCTCCTTAAGCAGGACGCGGAGGTGTTCCAGCTTAAATTTAAACGCTAAGGAATCTGACTCTGCCTGCTGAGAAATTTTCCCTGTGTCAGAAATTTCTCCCTCAGACAGCCCTTCCCTCACTGCTACTTCTGAGTTTTGTGAGGGTGCTACAGATACATTATCCAAAGCTTCAGATTGCTCATCTCTGTTTAAAACTGAGCTATCGCGCTTTCTTGGAAAAACTGGCAGTTTGGATAAAAAAGCTGCAAGGGAATTATCCATTACTGCCGCTAATTGCTGTAAAGTAACAGGGGCCAATGCGCTAGAGGTACTAGGCATCGCTTGCGCGGGCGTAACTGGTGTAGACACGTGGAAGGGAGGAAAGAGGACTATCCTCATTACCCTCCGTTAAGGAATCATCTTGGGCAGCATTTTTAATTGTCACTGGATGATCTTTAAAATGCTTAGATGTTTGTGCACACTTTAAACAAATGCAATGGGGGTATTGCCATGGCTTTTGAACATAAAGAACAAGGTCTATCTGAAGACTCAGACATGTTTGACAGGCTCAGACAACACTAAAATATTGAAAAAAATACTTTTGATAAAAACGTTACTGTCTCTTTAAATAATAAAAGGCACACACTTTTTTACCAAATTATCAAAAAACATCCGATCGTAATTAAATTTTCACCACATGATCCTAATGCCTTGAAATGATTGCACACAAGTTTACAAATCGTTTAACCCCTTAATGCCCAAACCGGAGCAAAATGAGTAAATACCCGGTTTAACCCACTACAGTACTATGCCACAGTCTTTGCTGTGGCTTTACCTTCCTTTAGGGTTATTTGCAGGTGTAAATTAAGCCTCCCTGAAGTCCTCCTGTACTCTAAAGGCTCTGCACATGAAGCTGCATGGAGCTGTGTTGCAAATCAACTGCGCAATTGAGGCGCGAAAATGAGGCCTCCTCCTTCTCACTCTAGAGCTATGGGGCCTTTCTGAGTCAGAATAGCTGTCTTAAAATGCCAGGCGTAGAAAAAAAAAATTCCCCAAAAAGTGTTTGCAACGTTCAAAAACGCTTAATAACAGAAGATTACCCTAATAAAGTAATCGATTTAGCCCATCACAGTGTCTGTCAGTATTAAAGCCCTTAACTGAAGCCCTCTTTCTATACTGTGTCTCAGAAAATGGCTTACCTTCCCTCATGGGATATCTGTCAGTCTTCTAGCACTACCAGGTCTTGTTAGAAAATATGACTGAACATACCTTAAGCAGAATAAGCCTGCAAACTGTTCCCCCCAACTGAAGTTCTCCTGTACTCAACAGTCCTGCGTGGGAACAGCAATGGATTTTAGTTACAACATGCTAAAATCTTTTTCCTCTCAGCAGAAATCTTCATCACTTTCTGCCTCAGAGTAAATAGTACAAACCGGCACTATTTTAAAATAACAAACTCTTGATTGAAGAAATAAAACTACAAATCTAACACCACATACTCTTTACCACCCCCGTGGAGATGCTACTTGATAGAGCGGCAAAGAGAATGACTGGGGGGGCGGGGCCTGAGGGGAGCTATATGGACAGCTTTGCTGTGTGCTCTCTTTGCCATTTCCTGTAGGGATTGAGAATATCCCACAAGTAAGGATGAATCAGTGGACTGAATACACCAAGTAAGAGAAAGCTGTATCAGCTGGTAAAAACTAAGCGTATAAATTAACATTGCACACCCTCAAGAGTGATGCAAATGAACACTGAGGAAAAAAAAAAATCACACAGTGTACTTGGGTTTTTCATACCTTGTATTTATCAGCTTCGTTTTTGGACTGCAAAAAGCTTTTACTCATCTCTTGTGTGAGAACGGATACAGGATTGTCTACCTAGAGAAACAAGAAAGAAAATAAACAATGCCAAATAATCTCATTAGCATACAGTACATCTAATTCAGATATATTTTTAATAAATCAAAACAGTTTGTAAAATATATATATATATATATATATATATATATATATACATATATATATATAAAACACACAGAGAAAGTCCAGCACTCACTTACAAGCTCTCAGCTAAGATTTAAAAGCAAAAATGGAAAGGTTAGTTACCGCATCTGGCCAAATGGGACAAGCTCAGGTACCACGTCAAGATCCTTTCCAATACCTGAGACCCTAAAACAGCCACACAATGCAAGCTCTCAAATCCAAACAAACAAAGGAAGCGTGCACAGGCTTATGTAATCACCCTAGACATATACAAAACACGGAAGGGGACTGCACTCTCACACCGGACCGGGTACACATCCAATGACCCTGTAACATGCTCACAGGCACTTACAGGAAGCTGTGCTGTCCCCAGAGTCAGGCAGCTAACCCCAGACCTGTCCGGTGTGAGAGTGCAGTCCCCTTTCGTATTTTTTATATATATATATATATATATATATATATATATATATATATATATATATATATATATATATATATATACACACACATATATATATATATATATATATACATACAGTATATATATGTGTGTGTGTATATGTGTATATATATATATATATATATATATATATATATATATATATATATATATATATATATATATAAAAAGTAAAAAAAGCAGAGGCACTTTAAGCTAACATAAAACTTAACATATATTTCATCCTGGTTATAAAGACATAACGTTTCGGTGCTCCCTTTGCACCTTTGTCAAATGTCATATAGGGTTCATAAGGTATGAACCTAAAAACAATGTACATGATACCACAACACCCTGGTTAAATACCATTCTCCTCTGCGTTGCCGCTCTCATGCCGTCAACTAATAGTGACGTCATCACTGGTGGATACCATGTGACGTACGTCTCACATTCAGCATGTATTACAAGCACATATTGAAGGTTGCCATGGAAACCGTATAAAAGGATGCATGCCAGATTAAATAATCACGTTTACTGTATTAGGAACCAAACACGGGATAAATATACGCCTGTAATACACGCTGAAAGTGAGTGACGCGTCACATGGTGTCCACCAGTGATGACATCACTATTAGCCTACGGCATGAGAGCGGCAACGCAGAGCAGAATGGTATTTAACCAGGGTGTTGTGGCATCATGTATATTGTTTTTAAGTTCATACCTTATGAACCCTATATGACAGTTGACAAAAGTGCAAAGGCAGCATTGAAACGTTATGTTTTTGTTTTTTTGTTTTTTATTGAGGAATAAAATACAGAAGTGATAAACAAAAGAAAAGGCAGAGCTATATGCACATACATGTGTTCTTATAGATATAGTTAGCGATATTGAGTAAAAACATTATTTCTCAAATAAATTATATATTCGCTAGTAAACTTAAGCTAAAATGTAAAACCTATCTAGCCCTGCATGTAGAAATATATTCCTCTATTTTCTTCCTCCTGGAACTAAGTACAAGATATTTTGGGTCTCAAACAGTGTTAACCTGTACCACAGTACCAGGAGGAACAACATAAATGTCAGTAGGTTATATTTCCTCCCATGACTCAATCGGTCACTCTTGGACCTAATATTACTAGATAAACTTAAAATGATAGAGGAGTTAGAGCAGGACTAGAGGCCACTTTTGGGCCTTGGAATACAATTGAGGAAGCACACTTAAGAGTTATTCCTGCATACTGACAATACAACACTTGTAGAGAACTTAGTGTAAATAAGGCTGCAATACTAATAGCATATAATTATAAACAAAAAATATATAATCCAATACAGCCAACATTAAATGGAAACGGTTGGACTAGAACTATAAGTGCAGGGCAGCATATAAATTGACCTTGGCCTATTCTATATACAGTATATGTATGTGTGTATGTATGTCCCTTATAATTTCCAGAGTGGTGGCAGAGTGCCTGAGACCAGAAGATCCACAGGAGAAATTCTATATATTTAGTATCACTTAGATTAGCTTATGGGATATAGCAATAAATATAATAGATACTAACATATCTCCCACATGTATAATTAACTCTATAGTAGTGGGATTAAGGCTACAATACTAATAATATGTCATTCTAAACAAGATATAAATTCTAGTACAGCTAACACCCTATGGTCAAGAGATGACCACAAAGTGCAGTTCAGCATATAGATTAAACTTGGCACATTCTATATAGGCGCATATATCCCAATTATTTTCTAAACTGGTGGTAGTGTGCCTGGAGCCTGTAGATCAAAAGGAAAAATAAAATATATTTAGTGTCACTGAAATTAACTTATTGAGATATAGGGATAGATATAGCAATACTAACATAACTCCCCCACTATCAAATATGTAAAATCAATTCTGTCATGAAGGGTCTATTATGTATGATAGAATATATAAAAACTGTGGTCGCGCTGCCCTGGCCACTCACAACATGACGTTACACTTGACCCTGAATGATTAACTATAAAAAGAATATTGCAAAAGAGTAGGGAGCATGTTGCATTAAACCGATCTGCTATCTGAATGTCTAGTATGCTAGTATATTTGTTAGAATATTAGTATGTAAATCTAGTTGTATCTAAACTCCACCAACAACAGACTAAAGAGTTTTCAGTGACAAATTAAGCCAAAGATTAACAATACACATACATAGATGAGTAATGTCTAAAAGTCTCAACTGCATAGACACCTGCTTCCACACTTGAACACACATATACACATACATTACGGTCCAAAGGTTATCAAATTATAGCTTATGAGTTAAACATAATGGAATTTGCATGTACTCAATGCTGTGCACCAAGGATCCTTGAGAGAGAGCAGCCTGGGCCTCTCTGAATCTCTCGCAATTATCCCACACCGGTTCTCCTCCGGCTCCATTTCATAGCTGTACTAAAGATGTGAGAGTCTGCACAATGGAAAGGCCAAACAAATATGCCGCCAAACCTACACTGAACAGGTTGCAGTCCTTCACACAGTAGACTCTGCAAAGGAACAAAATCGCTCATGACTTCTCTCGAGCAGCCGTTCCAGCAATCCAGCATGAGAGACACTGAAGGAGCGTCACAGCCACCTGGGCTCCCAGGTCTAGTACTAGGCATGACACAGTCTCTTTGTGTGCAAGTGTATCTGTTGGTCACCGTTTCTGAATAGGCGCTCGCAAGACCCTGGGAACCATGAGAGTCACCTCCCTGATCCGCCATGGAAACATCATGAGTTGCGCAAGTGCTTGGCATTGCAGTTATCCCTTGGTCTCCTGCGTGGCTGCGATCTGAACCTCCATCTGGGGTCAGAGTTTCTGATGTAACGTCCTTTAGCGGTGAGTTTGGAAGCTCTCTATGGTGGCTCCCCTCCAACGTGCTTAGCAAGTCCTGTTCTGTGCATCCCAAAACGATCGAGTGGGGCCGACTGTCCACTTTCAGTAGTAGTTGTGGAGATCGGCAAGCATCCGTGGCCTGCCTGTGTGGGGATCGCTGCAGCATAGTCACATCTTTAAGTATACAAAGTGTCGATCCTTCTATTACGACTTGACCACCAGGCTGCATTATCTCAGCGATTGGGTTAGGGGTTGGTTTGCCACTGCTATTGCTGTTGTTGGGTATAATAATCTGCTCCACTCCTGTATTAGCCTCCATAATAGGACTAGGAGGGTTTACTGCCTGCGACTGCTTTTTCATATTCTTGCAGCTGAGGGAGTCAGAGTGAAAAGCTTGTTCTATGGCGTCACACAATTGGATTCTATGTTCCTCTACAATTGAAATTAGCTTAGCCATACTAAGCTGCGTGTGTTCCATTGCTCGGTCAATACTGTAGGGCACTGGCTGCACAACAATGGCACAGCAATTGTGAGGACAGAAGAGGCTTCAGATAGGGGAAGGCCTCAAAGTTAAAAATCCGGTACTGAGGGCTGAGGAGCCGCACTACTATCCAAAACCCTATCTCTTGGGTCAGAGTGCCTTCAGCCGAGTTTCTCCATCTTGTTCAATGGTGTATTGCCAAGATTTCAGGTTAAATATGAGTAAGAGTGGTGGATGTCTCAGGAGCTGAAGCTCAGTGCAACCAGAAAGATGGCCGCGGCCCGTAAGTCCCCCCAACGTTATGTCTTTTTTACCAGAATGAAATAAATGTTAAGTTTTATTTAACTTAAAGACCAGTAAGTCCTCCCTGGCATTTGCAAAACTTGTGGGTCTGTGCATATCCTAATTCATTTTTTATTTTGCTTTAGGATATAGCACTCCAAATTTTGATAATTTGAACTTTTATATTTGAGTTTGAACCTTGAAACTTTTTTCTACTTGTACCAGGCACCCAGTTTTGAAATCATGAAAACCATGGATACAGCATTGATTATGGACAAACTTTATAAGCATGATGATTTAAAAAAAAAAGCCATTTGTTTTCACTGATGAGGACGCTGATAGAAAAAGAGTCACGGACAACCTGAGTGAGTTGTGGGGGGATAATCAGATTAATTTCTACCACAAATTACTGAATTTACTTTAAAAAAAAAAGATTAACCATCATATGCATGCGGTTAGGATTAAGCTGCCTGTTGAAAAACAATTTCTGTGTGCTGAAACATTATCCTTAACATGTTTTCCAACTTTTTATCCATGGGCTCTTTAAACAACGAAGGGGAATTGTCGTCCGCTTCGCAAGCGTAGATATAGCACCATCCACCTTCGGACAGTCCCCCATAGCTCAAGCTGAGAGTCTGGAACCAAAACAAGCGCTGTGTTTGACGTGCTCGTGCACGATTTCCCCATAGACATCAATGGGGAGAGCAAGTCAAAAAAAAAAAAAAACAACACCTGCGATCGCAGAAACAAAAGTTAGTAACACAGCCCCATTGATGTCTATAGGGAAATTAAAATACAGTTTAAACCTAACACCCTAACATAAACCCCTACGTCTAAACACCCCTAATCTGCTGCCCTTGACAACACTGACACCTACCTACAGTTATTAACCCCTACTCTGCTGCTCTCAATATCACCGCTACCTAAATAAAAATAACCCCTAATCTGCCGCTCCTGATATCGCTGCCACTATACTACATTTATTAACCCCTAAACCGCCAGCCCCCCACATCGCAACAAGCTAAATTAAACTATATTAACCCCTAACCCTAACATAACCCTAACACCCCATAACGAACATAATACAAATATAGCTAAATTAAATTTACACTTATTAACTAAATAAACCTATTAACCCCTAAACCGCCAGCCCCACATCGCAACAAGTTAAATTAAACTATTAACCACTAACCCTAAACTTAACCCTAACACCCGCCTAACTTTAAAATAAATAAATTAGATCAAATTAAATTTACAATTATTAACGAAATAATTCCAATTTAAAACTAAATACCTGTGAAATAAAACCTAAGCTAGCTACAATATAACTAATAGTTATATTGTAGCTAGCTTAGGTTTTATTTTTATTTCACAAGTATGTTTGAATTTATTTTAACTAGGTAGACTAGTTAGTAAATAGGTATTAACTATTTACTAACTACCTAGTTAAAATAATACAAACTTACCTTTGAAATAAAACCTAACCTAACCTGCCTTACACTATAACCTACCATTACAAAAAAATAAAAAAAATATTACAAAAAAAAACAACGAAATTATAAAAAAAAAAAAAAAAAAAAAAAAAAAAGACATCCTATTTTAATACCCTTAAAAAAAGAAAATGTATGCTTACCCGATAAATGTATTTATTTTTTTGACACAATGAGTCCACGGATCATCTTAATTACTAATGGGATATTCACCTCCTGGTCAGCAGGAGGAGGCAAAGAGCACCACAGCAGAGCTGTTAAATAGCTCCTCCCTTCCCTCTTACCGAAGTTAAGGAAAGAAAGGAAAAACATAATTTATGTAAGAATTTACCTGATAAATTATTTTCTTTCATATTGGCAAGAGTCCATGAGCTAGTGACGTATGGGATATCAATACCCAAGATGTAGAACTTCACGCAAGAGTCACAAGAGAGGGAGGGATAAAAACAAACAGCCATAATCCGCTGAAAAATTATCCACAACCCAAAATATAAATTTATTCTTTAAATGTCCAGAAAAACTTAAAACATCAGCAGAAGAATCAAACTGAAACAGCTGCCTGAAGAACTTTTCTACCAAAAACTGCTTCTGAAGAAGCAAATACATCAAAACGGTAGAATTTAGAAAATGTATGTAAAGAAGACCAAGTTGCCGCTCTGCAAATTTGATCAACTTAAGCTTCATTCTTAAAAGCTCACGAAGTGGAGACTGATCTAGTAGAATGAGCTGTAATTCTCTGTGGCAGGGCCTGACCCGACTCCAAATAAGCTTGATTAATCAAAAGCTTTAACCAAGAAGCCAAGGAAATAGCAGAAGCCTTCTGACCTTTCCTAGGACCAGAAAATATAACAAAAACTAAAAGTCTTCCTGAAATTTTTAGTAGCTTCAACATAATATTTCAAAGCTCTCACCACATCCAAAGAATTTCAGGATCTTTCCAAAGAATTCTTAGGATTAGGACACAAGGAAGGGACAACAATTTCTCTACTAATGTTGTTAGAATTCACAACTTTAGATAAAAAATTTAAATGAAGTCCGCAAAACCGCCTTATCCTGATGAAATATCAGAAAAGGAGATTCACAAGAAAGAGCAGAAAGCTCAGAAACTTTTCTAGCAGAAGAGATGGCCAAAAGGAACAATACTTTCCAAGAAAGTAGTTTATTGTCCAAAGAATGCATAGGCTCAAATGGAGGAGCCTGTAAAGCTCTTAAAACCAAATTAAGACTCCAAGGATGAGAAATTGATTTAATGACAGGCTTAATACGAACTAAAGCCTGTACAAAAGAGTGAATATCAGGAAGTTTAGAAATCTTTCTGTGAAATAAAACAGAAAAAGAGAAGAGATTTGTCCCTTCAAGGAACTTGCAGACAAACCCTTATCCAAACCATCCCGAAGAAACTGTAAAATTCTAGGAATTCTAAAAGAATGCCAAGAGAAATTATGAGAATTACACCATGAAATGTAAGTCTTCCAAACTCAATAATAAATCTTTCTAGAGACAGATTTCCGAGCTTGTAACATAGTATTAATTACTAAGTCAGAGAAACCTCTATGACTTAGCACTAAGCGTTCAATTTCCATACCTTCAAATTTAATGATTTGAGATCCTGATGAAAAAACGGAACTTGAGACAGTAGGTCCGGCCTTAACGGAAGTGGCCAAGGTTGGCAACTGGACATTCGAACAAGATCCGCATACCAAAACCTGTGAGGCCATGCTGGAGCCACCAGCAACACAAACAATTGTTCCATGATGATTTTGGAGATCACTCTTGGAAGAAGAACTAGAGGTGGGAAAATATAAGCAAGTTGATAACACCAAGGAAGTGTCAGCGCATCCACTGCTTCCGCCTGAACATCCCTGGACCTGGACAGGTATCTGGGAAGTTTCTTGTTTAGATGAGAGGCCATCAGATCTATCTCTGGAAGACCCCACATCTGAACAATCTGAGAAAACACATCTGGATGGAGGGACCACTCCCCCGGATGTAAAGTCTGACGGCTGAGATAATTCCGCCTCCCAATTGTCTACACCTGGGATATGCACCGCAGAGATTAGACAGGAGCTGGATTCCGCCCAAGCAAGTATCCAAGATACTTCTTTCATAGCTTGGGGACTGAGAGTCCCACCCTGATGATTGACATATGCCACAGTTGTGATATTGTCTGTCTGAAAACAAATGAACAGCTCTCTCTTCAACAGAGGCCAAAACTGAAGAGCTCTGAGAATTGCATGGAGTTCTAAAATATTGATTGGTAATCTCTCCTCTTGAGATTTCCAAACCCCTTGTGCTGTCAGAGATCCCCAGACAGCTCCCCAACCTGAAAGACTTGCATCTGTAGTGATCACAGTCCAGGTTGGCCGAACAAAAGAAGCCCCTTGAACTAAACGCTGGTGATTTAACCACCACTTCAGAGAGTGTGGAACAATGGGATTTAAGGGTATTAATTGTGATATCTTTGTATAATCCCTGCACCATTGATTCAGCATACAAAGCTGGAGAGGTCTCATGTGAAAACAAGCAAAAGGAATTGCGTCCGATGCTGCAGTCATGAGGCCGAAAAACTTCCATGCACATAGCCACTGAAGGGAATGACTGAGACTGTTAGAGACAGAGTCATGGACACTGGACACTGAATCTATCTGGAAATCTAAAAAGGTGACCCTTGTCTGAGGAATCAAGAAACTTTTTGGTAAATTGATCCTCCAACCATGTTTCCGAAGAAACAACACTAGTTGATTCGTGTGAGATTCTGCAGAACGTAAAGATATCGTCCAAGATATCGTCCAAATAAGGAAACACCGCAATACCCTGCTCTCTGGTTACAGAAAGCAGGGCACCGAGAACCTTTGAAAAGATTCTTGGAGCTGTTGCTAGGCCAAATGGAAGAGCAACAAATTGGTAATGCTTGTCTAGAAAAGAGAATCCCAGGAACTGATAATGATCTGGATGAATCAGAATATGAAGGTATGCATCCTGCAAGTCTATTGTGGACATATAATGTCCTTGCTGAACAAAAGGCAGAATAGTCCTTATAGTCACCATCTTGAAAGTTGGTACTCTTACATAACGATTCAAAATTTTCAGATCCAGAACTGGTCTGAATGAATTTTCCGTCTTTGGGACAATGAATAGATTTGAATAAAACCACAGACCTTGTTCCTGAAAAGGAACTGGCATGATTACCCCTGAAAACTCCAGGTCTGAAACACACTGCAGCAAAGCCTGAGATTTTACTGGATATGCTGGGATGCGTGAGAGAAAAAAAAATCTTCTCACAGGTCTTACTCTGAATCCTATTTGATACCCCTGAGAGACAATGCTCTGAATCCATTGATTTTGGACAGAATTTATCCAAACATCCTTGAAAAACCTTAATCTGCCCCCTACCAGCTGAGCTGGAATGACGGCCGCACTTTCATGTGGACTTAGAGGCTGACTTTGGTTTATTAAATGGCTTGGATTTATTCCAATTTGAGGAAGGCTTCCAATTGGAAACAGATTCCTTGGGGAAAGGATTAGATTTTTGCTCCTTATATTGACGAAAGGAACGAAAACTGTTAGAAGCCTTAGATTTATTCTTAGTTTTTTTTTATCCTGAGGCAAAAATACTTTCTTCCCCCAGTAACAGTTGAAATAATAGAATCCAACTGAGAACCAAATAAATTATTACCTTAGAAAGAAAGAGATAGTAATCTAGACTTAGAAGTCATATCAGCATTCCAAGATTTAAGCCACAAAGCTCTTCTAGCTAAAATAGCTAAAGACATGGATCAAACATCAATTTTGATAATATCAAAAATGGCATCACAAATAAAATGATTAGCATGTTGCAGTAAGCGAACAATGCTAGGTCTTGTTGCGCTAAGTTCTCCAACCAAAAAGTTGATGCAGCCGCAACATCAGCCAAAGACATTGCAGGCCTGAGAAGATGACCTGAATATAAATAGGCTTTCCTCAGATAAAAATCAAGTTTCCTATCTAAAGGATCTTTAAAAGAAGTACTATCTTCCATAGGAATAGTGGTACGTTTAGCAAGAGTAGAAATAACCCCATCAACTTTGGGGATCTTTTCCCAAAACTCTATTGAAATTGCTGGTAAAGGGTACCATTTTTTAAACCTTGAAGAAGGAATAAGAGCAGTACCGGCTTATTCCATTCCTTAGAAATCATATCAGAAATAGCATCAGGAATAGGAAAAACCTCTGGAGTAACCACAGGAGGTTTAAAAACAGAGTTTAAACATTTACTAGTCTTAACGTCAAGAGGACTGGCATCCTCAATATCCAAAGAAATTAACACTTCTTTTAACAAAGAACGAATATACTCCATTTTAACTCAACAGAGGAGGATAAATCATTATGTTGTCGGTCATTTGAAATTTCATCAACTTTATGAGAAGTTTTAAAAGACCTTTTACGTTTATTAGAGGGCGGAAATGCACACAAAGCCTTCTGAATAGAATCAGTAACAAATTCTTTAAAATTCATAGGTATATCATGTACATTAGAAGTTGAAGGAACTGCAACCGGCAATGTACTATTACTGATGGACACATTATCTGCATGTAAAAGTTTATCAAGACAACTATTACAAATGACATTCGGAGATATCATTTCCACAATCTTACAACAAATGCACTTAGCTTTGGTAGAACCGATGTCAGGCAGCAAAGTTCCAACAGATACTTCTGAGACAGGATCAGATTGAGACATCTTGCAAAATGTAAAAGAAAAAACAACATATAAAGCAAAATTATCAATTTCCTTATATGACAGTTTCAGGAATGGGAAAAAATGCAAATAGCATAGCCCTCTGACATAGAAAAAAAGCAAGAGGCAAATAGCAATGTGGTATTAAATTAATGAAAAATTTTGGCAACAAGTATGACGCACAAAGTAACTGAAAAATGTTTGGTGCCAACAACATCCGGAAATGACACACTCACGTCACTAACGACGCAACCCTCTGTAAGAACTCTGCATCACCTACGACGTCGGAAATGACGAACTTGCATCAACAAACGTACTTTCTCGCCAAAAAATTCTCGCGCCAAGAATGGGGTGTATTAAGTAATAAAAAACATACTTACCAAAAAGACAACTATCCACATATAGCAGATAGCCAAACCAGTACTGAAACAGTTATCAGTAGAGGTAATAGTATATGAGAGTATATCGTCGATCTGAAAAGGGAGGTAGGAGATGAATCTCTACAACCGATAACAGAGAACCTATGATATAGATCTCCCGTGAGGAAAACCATTGCATTCAATAGGTGATACTCCCTTCACATCCCTCTGACATTCGCTGTACTCTGAGAGGAATTGGGCTTCAAAATGCTGAGAAGCGCATGTCAACGTAGAAACCTTAGCATAAACTTAATTCACCACCTCCATAGGAGGCAAAGTTTGTAAAACTGAATTGTGGGTGTGGTGAGGGGTGTATTTATAGGCATTTTGAGGTTTGGGAAACTTTGCCCCTCCAGGTAGGATTCTATATCCCATATGTCACTAGCTCATGGACTCTTGCCAATTACATGAAAGAAAGCCAAGGTGCAGAGGTGTCTGAAGTTTATAATAACCCACAACCTGCCTTACATGAACAGGGCGTGCCGTGGACTCATTGTGTCAAAAAAGAAATACATTTATCAGGTAAGCATTCATTTTCTTTTATTTTTTATGACACGATGAGTCCACGGATCATCTTAATTACCAATGGGATTCAATGCCCAAGCTATAGTACACAGATGATACGGGAGGGACAAGACAGGGAACCTAAACGGAAGGCACCACTGCTTGAAGAATCTTTCTCCCAAAAGTGCCTCAGCCAAGACAAAAGTGTAAAAGTTGTAAAACTTTGAAAAAGTTTGAAGAGAAGACGAAGTTGCAGCCTTGCAAATCTGTTCTACATTAGTTTCATTTTTTAATGTCCATGAGAAAGCAACAGCCTTCGTGGAATGAACCATAATCCTCTTGGGAGGCTGCTGTCCAGCAGTCAGTCTCACATGCAAGATGTATGATACTCTTCAGCCAAAAGGAAAGAGAAGTAGCCGTAGCTTTCTGTCCCTTACATTTTCCTGAGAAATTCACAAACAAAGAAGAAGACTGCCGAAAGTCCTCAGTCGCCTGTAGGTAAAACTTTAAAGCACGGACCACATCTAAATTGTGCAGAAGTCGTTTGAGAAGAAAGATAAGGACATAAAGAAGAAACAACAATCTCCTGATTAATGTTCCGATCAGAACAACCTTAGGAAGAAATCCTAATTTAGTACGTAAAAAGTAAATTTATGCTTACCTGATAAATTAATTTCTTTTACGATATGACGAGTCCACGGATTTCATCCTTACTTGTGGGACATTAACCTCCTGCTAACAGGAAGTGGCAAAGTGCACTACAGCAGAGCTGTATATATAGCCCCTCCCTTCCCCTCCAGTCATTCGACCGAAGGTTTAGGAAGAGAAAAGGAAAGGCTAAAAGGTGCAGAGGTGACTGAAGTTTACAAAAAACTGTCTTAAAAAGAACAGGGTGGGCTGTGGACTCGTCATATCGTAAAGAAATTAATTTATCAGGTAAGCATAAATTTACTTTTCTTTTACAAAGATATGACGAGTCCATGGATGTCATCCTTACTTGTGGGATAACAATAACAAAGCAATAGGACACAGATGAAAGGGAGGGACAAGACAGGAACCTAAACGGAAGGCACCACTGCTTGAAGAACCTTTCTCCCAAAAACAGCCTCAGAAGAAGCAAAAACAGAATTTATGTTTACCTGATAAATTGCTTTCTCCAACGGTGTGTCCGGTCCACGGCGTCATCCTTACTTGTGGGATATTCTCTTCCCCAACAGGAAATGGCAAAGAGCCCAGCAAAGCTGGTCACATGATCCCTCCTAGGCTCCGCCTACCCCAGTCATTCGACCGACGTTAAGGAGGAATATTTGCATAGGAGAAACCATATGTTACCGTGGTGACTGTAGTTAAAGAAAATAAATTATCAGACCTGATTAAAAAAACCAGGGCGGGCCGTGGACCGGACACACCGTTGGAGAAAGCAATTTATCAGGTAAACATAAATTCTGTTTTCTCCAACATAGGTGTGTCCGGTCCACGGCGTCATCCTTACTTGTGGGAACCAATACCAAAGCTTTAGGACACGGATGAAGGGAGGGAGCAAATCAGGTCACCTAAATGGAAGGCACCACGGCTTGCAAAACCTTTCTCCCAAAAATAGCCTCAGAAGAAGCAAAAGTATCAAATTTGTAAAATTTAGAAAAAGTGTGCAGTGAAGACCAAGTCGCTGCCTTACATATCTGATCAACAGAAGTCTCGTTCTTGAAGGCCCATGTGGAAGCCACAGCCCTAGTGGAGTGAGCTGTGATTCTTTCAGGAGGCTGCCGTCCGGCAGTCTCATAAGCCAATCGGATAATGCTTTTAATCCAGAAGGAGAGAGAGGTAGAAGTTGCTTTTTGACCTCTCCGTTTACCAGAATAAACAACAAACAAAGACAAAGTTTGTCTGAAATCCTTAGTAGCTGCTAAGTAAAATTTGAGAGCACGAACTACATCCAAGTTGTGCAACAAACGTTCCTTCTTTGAAACTGGATTAGGACACAAAGAAGGCACAACTATCTCCTGGTTAATGTTTTTGTTAGAAACAACTTTTGGAAGAAAACCAGGTTTAGTACGCAAAACCACCTTATCTGCATGGAACACCAGATAAGGAGAAGAACACTGCAGAGCAGATAATTCTGAAACTCTTCTAGCAGAAGAAATTGCAACCAAAAACAAAACTTTCCAAGATAATAACTTAATATCAACGGAATGTAAGGGTTCAAACGGAACCCCCTGAAGAACTGAAAGAACTAGGTTGAGACTCCAAGGAGGAGTCAAAATTTAGTAAACAGGCTTGATTCTAACCAGAGCCTGAACAAAGGCTAGAACATCTGGCACAGCTGCCAGCTTTTTGTGAAGTAACACAGACAAGGCAGAAATCTGTCCCATCAAGGAACTTGCAGATAATCCTTTTTCCAATCCTTCTCGAAGGAAGGATAGACTCTTAGGAATCTTAACCTTGTCCCAAGGGAATCCTGCAGATTCACACCAACAGATATACCAAATTATGTGGTAATTTTTCTGGTTACAGGCTTTCAGGCCTGAACAAGAGTATTAATAACAGAATCTGAGAACCCTCGCTTTGATAAGATCAAGCGTTCAATCTCCAAGCAGTCAGCTGGAGTGGGTCGAACGGACCTAGAACAAGAAGGTCTCGTCTCAAAGGTAGCTTCCATGGTGGAGCCGATGACATATTCACCAGATCTGCATACCAAGTCCTGCGTGGCCACGCAGGAGCTATCAAAATCACCGACGCCCTCTCCTGATTGATCCTGGCTACCAGCCTGGGGATGAGAGGAAACGGCGGGAACACATAAGCTAGTTTGAAGGTCCAAGGTGCTACTAGTGCATCCACTAGAGCCGCCTTGGGATCCCTGGATCTGTACCCGTAGTAAGGAACTCTGAAGTTCTGACGAGAGGCCATCAGATCCATGTCTGGAATGCCCCACGGTTGAGTGACTTGGGCAAAGATTTCCGGATGGAGTTCCCACTCCCCCGGATGCAATGTCTGACGACTCAGAAAATCCGCTTCCCAATTTTCCACTCCTGGGATGTGGATAGCAGACAGGTGGCAGGAGTGAGACTCCGCCCATAGAATGATTTTGGTCACTTCTTCCATCGCTAGGGAACTCCTTGTTCCCCCCTGATGGTATCAGAATGTCGTCCAAGTAAGGTACTACAGCAATGCCCCTTGGTCTTAGCACCGCCAGAAGGGACCCTAGTACCTATGAGAAAATCCTAGGAGCAGTGGCTAATCCGAAAGAAAACGCCACGAACTGGAAATGCTTGTCCAGGAATGCAAACCTTAGGAACCGATGATGTTCCTTGTGGATAGGAATATGTAGATACGCATCCTTGAAATCCACCTTGGTCATGAATTGACCTTCCTGGATGGAAGGAAGAAGTGTTCAAATGGTTTCCATCTTGAACGATGGAACCTTGAGAAACTTGTTCAAGATCTTGAGATCTAAGATTGGTCTGAACGTTCCCTCTTTTTTGGGAACTATGAACAGATTGGAGTAGAACCCCATCCCTTGTTCTCCTAATGGAACAGGATGAATCACTCCCATTTTTAGCAGGTCTTCTACCCAATGTAAGAATGCCTGTCTTCTTATGTGGTCTGAAGACAACTGAGACCTGTGGAACCTCCCCCTTGGAGGAAGCCCCTTGAACTCCAGAGAATAACCTTGGGAGACTATTTCTAGCGCCCAAGGATCCAGAACATCTCTTGCCCCTGCTTACTCCCCTCACTTGAGGAATCATCTTGGGCATCATTTTTACTAAATTTTTTTATGACATAAAATACATATAGTTAAATGAGAAGGAACCTTGGTTTCCCCACAGTCAGAACACAATCTATCTGGTAGTTCAGACATGTTAAACAGGCATAAACTTGATAACAAAGCACAAAAAACGTTTTAAAATAAAACCGTTACTGTCACTTTAAATTTTAAACTAAACACACTTTATTACTGCAATTGCGAAAAAGTATGAAGGAATTGTTCAAAATTCACCAAAATTTCACCACAGTGTCTTAAAGCCTTAAAAGTATTGCACACCAAATTTGGAAGCTTTAACCCTTAAAATAACGGAACCGGAGCCGTTTTTATATTTAACCCCTTTACAGTCCCTGGAATCTGCTTTGCTGAGACCCAACCAAGCCCAAAGGGGAATACGATACCAAATGATGCCTTCAGAAAGACTTTTCTATGTATCAGAGCTCCACACACATGCAGCTGCATGCCATGCTGTCCTCAAAAACAAGTGCGCCATACCGGCGCGAAAATGAGGCTCTGACTATGATTAGGGAAAGCCCCTAAAGAATAAGGTGTCAAAAACAGTGCCTGCCGATATAATCATATCAAAATACCCAGAATAAATGATTCCTCAAGGCTAAATATGTGTTAATAATGAATCGATTTAGCCCAGAAAAAGTCTACAGTCTTAATAAGCCCTTGTGAAGCCCTTATTTACTATCTTAATAAGCATGGCTTACCGGATCCCATAGGGAAAATGACAGCTTCCAGCATTACATCGTCTTGTTAGAATGTGTCATACCTCAAGCAGTAAGAGACTGCACACTGTTCCCCCAACTGAAGTTAATTGCTCTCAACAGTCCTGTGTGGAACAGCCATGGATTTTAGTTACGGTGCTAAAATCATTTTCCTCATACAAACAGAAATCTTCATCTCTTTTCTGTTTCTGAGTAAATAGTACATACCAGCACTATTTTAAAATAACAAACTCTTGATTGAATAATAAAAACTACAGTTAAACACTAAAAAACTCTAAGCCATCTCCGTGGAGATGTTGCCTGTACAACGGCAAAGAGAATGACTGGGGTAGGCGGAGCCTAGGAGGGATCATGTGACCAGCTTTGCTGGGCTCTTTGCCATTTCCTGTTGGGGAAGAGAATATCCCACAAGTAAGGATGACGCCGTGGACCGGACACACCTATGTTGGAGAAAGTATCAAATTTGGAAAATTTGGAAAAAGTATGAAGGGACGACCAAGTCGCAGCCTTACAAATCTGTTCAACAGAAGCATCGTTTTTAAAAGCTTAAGTGGAAGCCACCGCTATAGTAGAATGAGCAGTAATTCTTTCAGGAGGCTGCAGTCCAGCAGTCTCATATGCCAGGCGGATGATATTTCTCAGCCAAAAAGAAAGAGAGGTAGCCGTAGCTTTCTGACCCCTACGCTTTCCAGAATAAACAATGGGAATAATGAAGATGATTGACAGAAATCCTTGGTTGCCTGTAAGTAAAACTTCAAGGCACGGACCACGTCCAGATTATGCAACAGACGCTCCATCTTGGAAGAAGGATTAGGACACAAGGAGGGAACAACAATTTCCGGATTAATGTTCTTATTTGAAACAACCTTAGGAATAAATCCAGGTTTGGTACGTAAAACCACTTTATCAGAATGAAATATAAGATAAGGCAAATAACATTGTAATGCTGAAAGCTCAGAAACTCTTCGAGCAGAAGAAATAGCAACCAAAAACAGAACTTTCCAAGATAATTTAATATCTATGGAATGCATGGGTTCAAACGGAACCCCTTGAAGAACTCTAAGAACTAATTTCAAACTCCAGGGAGGACTAATAGGTCTAAATGCAGGCTTAATTCTAGTTAAAGCCGGACGAAAAGACTGAACATCCGGCATATTTGCCAAACGTTTGTGAAGCAAAATTGATAAAGCAGAAATCTGTCCCTTTAAAGAACTTCCTGATAACCCTTTCTCCAATCCTTCTTGGAGAAAAGACAGAATCCTAGGAATCCTAGTTTTACTCAATCAGTAACCCTTGGATTCACACCAATAAAGATATTTACGCCATATCATATGATAGATTTTTCTAGTAACAGGATTTCTAGTCTGTATCAAAGTATCAATGAACGAATCAGAGAATCCTCACTTAGATAGAATCAAGCGTTCAATCTCCAAGCAGTCAGCTGCAGAGAAATTATATTTGGATGTTGGAAAGGTCCTTGAATGAGAAGGTCCTGTCTCAATGGAAGTTTCCACGGTGGCAGAGAGGACATGTCAACTAGATCCGCATACCAAGTCCTGCGTGGCCACGCAGGCGCTATCAGGATTACTGAAGCTCTCTCCTGTTTGATTCGAGCAATCATGCGTGGAAGGAGAGGAAATCGTGGAAACACATAAGCTAGGCTGAACTTCCAAGGCACTGCCAGGGCATCTAACAGTTCGGCCTGTGGATCCCTTGACCTGGATCCGTATCTTGGGAACTTGGCATTCTGTCGAGACGCCATTAGATCCAACTCTGGTCTGCCCCATCTGAGAATCAGTGAGGCAAATACCTCCGGATGGAGTTCCCACTCCCCCGGATGAAAAGTGACGACTTAGAAAATCCGCTTCCCAATTTTCTACTCCTGGGATGTAGATTGCCGACAGATAAGAGTGAGTCTCCGCCCATCGGATTATCTTGGATACTTCTATCATCGCTAAGGAACTCCTTGTTCCCCCCTGAGGATTGATATATGCCATAGTCGTGATGTTGTCCGACTAGAACCTGATGAATTTGGCCGTAGCCAACTGAGGCCACGCCTGAAGCACATTAAATATTGCTCTCAGTTCCAGAATATTGATTGTAAGTAGAGACTCCACCTAAGCCCAAGCACCCTGAGCCTTCAGTGAATTCCAGAAGGCTGGCATCCGTTGTCACTATCACCCACGAGGGTCTGCGGAAATAAGTCCCCTGGGACAGATGATCCGGCGACAACCACCAAAGAAGAGAGTCTCTGGTCTCTTGATCCAGATTTATATGAGGAGATAAATTCGCATAATCCCCATTCCACTGTCTGAGCATGCACAGCTGCAGTGGTCTGAGATGAAAGCATGCAAACAGAATTATATCCATTGCCGCTACCATGAATCCAATGACTTCCATGCACTGAGCCACTGATGGCTGATGAATGGACTGAAGTGCTCGGCAAGTATTCAGAATCTTTGTCTTTCTGACCTCTGTCAGAAATATTTTCATGTTTACCGAATCTATAAGAGTCCCCAAGAAGGGAACCCTTGTCCCTGGAACTAATGAACTCTTTTCTATGTTCACTTTCCAACCGTGAGATCTCAGGAAAGACAATACTATGTCCGTGTGAGATTTTGTCAATTGATAATTCGACGCCTGAATCAGAATATCGTCCAGATAAGGCGCTACTGCTATGCCCCGCGGTCTGAGAACCGCTAAAAGACACCCTAGAACCTCTGTGAAAATTCTGGATGCCGTGGCAAGACCGAAAGGAAGAGCCACAAACTGATAATGTTTTTCCAGAAAGGAAAACCTTAAGAACCGATGATGATCCTTGTGAATAGGGATATGAAGGTATGCATCCTTCAAGTCCACGGTAGTCATTTATTGACCCTCCTAAATCATTGGTAAGATTGTTCGTATAGTCTCCAATTTGAACGATGGGACTCTGAGAAATTTGTTTAGAAACTTGAGATCTAAAATGGGTCTGAAAGTTCCTTCTTTTTTGGGAACTACAAAAAGATTTGAGTAAAACCCCTGAACCTGTTCCGGCTTTGGAACAGGACAAATTACTCCCATCATATAGAGGTCTTTTACACAGCGTAAGAACGCCTCTCTTTTTATCTGGTCTACAGATAATACTGAAAGATGAAATCTCCCCCTTGGGAGAAAATCCTTAAATTCTAGTTGATACCCGTGGGTCACTATTTCCAGTGCCCAGGAGTCCTGAACATCTCTTGCCGAAGCCTGAGCAAAGAGAGAAAGTCAGCCCCCTACCAGATCCGGTCCCAGGTTGGAGGCCACCCCTTCATGCTGTTTTGGAATTAGCAGTGGGCTCCTTGGATTGTTTACCTTTATTCCAAGTCTAGTTGGGTCTCCAGACTGACTTAGATTGAGCAAAATTCCCTTACTGCTTTGTGGAGGAAGAAGAAGCAGAGGGTCCTCCTTTATAGTTTCAAAAGGAATGAAAATTATTCTGTTTACCCCTCATTTTAACAGACTTATACTGAGGTAGGGCATGGCCTTTACCTCCAGTAATGTCAGAAATGATCTCCTTCGATTCAGGCCGAAAAGGGTCTTACCCTTAAAAGGAATAGCCAAAAGCTTAGATTTTGATGACACATCAGCAGACAAAGATTTGAGCCATAACGCTCTACGCGCTTGAATGGCAAAACCTGCAGTTTTTGCTGCTAATTTAGTAATTTGAAAAGCAGCATCAGTAATAAAAGAATTAGCTAGCTTGAGAGCCTTAATTCTATCCAGAATATCATCTAATGGAGTCTAAACCTTCAGAGACTCTTCTAGAGCCTCAAACCAAAAAGCTGCTGCAGTAGTTACTGGAACAATGCAAGCCGTAGGTTGTAAAAGGAAACCTTGATGAATAAATAATTTCTTTAGAAGACCCTCTAATTTTTTATCCATAGGGTCTTTGAAAGCACAACTATCCTCAATAGGTATAGTTGTACGCTTAGCCAAAGTAAATATAGCTCCCTCCACCTTAGGGACAGTTTGCCACAAGTCCCGAATGGTGTCTGATATGGGAAGCATTTTCTTAACAGTAGGAGGAGGAGAGAACGGTATACCTGGTCTATCCCATTCCTTTTTAACAATTTCTGAAATTCTTTTAGGAACTGGAAAAACAGTGTAAGTAGGCACCTCTAAATATTTGTCCATCTTACACAATTTCTCTGGTGGTATTATAATAGAGTCACAATCATCCAGAGTTGCTAAAACCTCCCTAAGTAACCGACGTAGGTGTTCAAGCTTAAATTTAAAAGACATAACGTCCAAATCTGTCTGAGGTAACATATTTCCTTGGTCTGAAAGTTCACCCTCAGACAGCAATTCCCTAACCCCCAACTCAGAGCACTGTGAGGGGTACATCGGAAATAGCTAATAAAGCATCAGAGGATTCAGTATTTACATTAATACCTGACCTACTGTGTTTACCCTGTAACACTGGTAATTTGGATAATACCTATGTGAAAGTAGTTGACATAACTGCAGCCATTTCCTGCAGAGTGAAAGCATTAGACGCACTAGAAGTACTTGGCGTTGCTTGTGTGGGTGTAAAAGGCTGTGACACTTGGAGAGAATTGGATTGGCACATCCTGATTCTCTTCATACTGAGAATAATCCTTCGGCACACTTTCTTTACTTAAAATATGCTTCTTACATTGTAGGCCCTTTCAGTACAAGAGGTACACAACGTAAGTGGGGGTTCCACAATGGCTTCTAAACACATAGAACAATTAGTATCCTCAATGTCAGACATGTTGAACAGACTAACCATAATCTTAAAAGTTGTTAAACACTTTCAACAATTTTGTTCAAAAAATGTACTGTGCCTTTAAAAAATAAGTGTACAATTTTTCTAAAACTGCTTATAAAAGCTAAATAACAAAATCCGATTAGAAAAACATGCTTAAAGTGCCCAAAAATTATTGCACCTAAGAGCAATAGGCAAAATTAACCTTTACAGGACATTTATAGTAGAAAAAACAATTTGTTTGACAAAATGACTCCTGCACCTCGCCACAGCTCTGCTGTGGCGCCTACCTGCCCTTAGAGTACTGGAAAAACGACTATCACGAACCAGACATCAGAGCATAAGTTTAGGCCTAACTGGAGCTCATGCCTGTTGCCTTCTGAGACAAAGTATACTGCGCGTCTGAGTGAGCGAAAAATAGGCCCTGCCCATCAAGGACGATCAACCAACTAATCCGTAACACCGCATAGGAAGCGGTGAGGAAAAAAAACACCAAGTGGTCCCCCAAGAGACAGCCTTGTAATGCTGCAGCCCTTGACAAAAAACACAAAGATAACGAGCAGCCTCTCCTAGTGTCCCTTACAAACACCCAATATGTCAAATGAAAAATGTTTAGTAAAGGATTTAAAGTAACACCCCTTTTTTAACCAGGTCTACTTTAACCCCCTTTTTTAGCAAAGAATAAAATGTCAGCCATTCTGATATAACCGGTCTCCTCAGAAATAAGACTGAACATAACTCAAATGCTTATAAGCATGCAGCTGTTCTAAACTCTGAAGATTTCTCTTACACTACCTTCAGCACTCTGCGGGGACCAACGTGGATCTTAGTTACGTTTGCTAAGATCATCAACCTCAGGGCAGAAAACTTCTTCCATATCCCCCTGAGGAAAAACATAATTTATGTAAGAACTTACCTGATAAATTCATTTCTTTCATATTAGCAAGAGTCCATGAGCTAGTGACGTATGGGATATACATTCCTACCAGGAGGGGCAAAGTTTCCCAAACCTTAAAATGCCTATAAATACACCCCTCACCACACCCACAATTCAGTTTAACGAATAGCCAAGAAGTGGGGTGATAAGAAAAAAGTGCGAAAGCATATAAAATAAGGAATTGGAATAATTGTGCTTTATACAAAAAAATCATAACCACCACAAAAAAGGGCGGGCCTCATGGACTCTTGCTAATATGAAAGAAATTAATTTATCAGGTAAGTTCTTACATAAATTATGTTTTCTTTCATGTAATTAGCAAGAGTCCATGAGCTAGTGACGTATGGGATAATGACTACCCAAGATGTGGATCTTTCCACGCAAGAGTCACTAGAGAGGGAGGGATAAAATAAAGACAGCCAATTCCTGCTGAAAATAATCCACACCCAAAATAAAGTTTAATGAAAAACATAAACAGAAGATTCAAACTGAAACCGCTGCCTGAAGTACTTTTCTACCAAAAACTGCTTCAGAAGAAGAAAATACTTCAAAATGGTAGAATTTAGTAAAAGTATGCAAAGAGGACCAAGTTGCTGCTTTGCAAATCTGATCAACCGAAGCTTCATTCCTAAACGCCCAGGAAGTAGAAACTGACCTAGTAGAATGAGCTGTAATCCTTTGAGGCGGAGTTTTACCCGACTCGACATAGGCATGATGAATTAAAGATTTCAACCAAGATGCCAAAGAAATGGCAGAAGCTTTCTGGCCTTTTCTAGAACCGGAAAAGATAACAAATAGACTAGAAGTTTTTCGGAAAGACTTAGTAGCTTCAACATAATATTTCAAAGCTCTAACAACATCCAAAGAATGCAACGATTTCTCCTTAGAATTCTTAGGATTAGGACATAATGAAGGAACCACAATTTCTCTACTAATGTTGTTGGAATTCACAACCTTAGGTAAAAATTCAAAAGAAGTTCGCAACACCGCCTTATCCTGATGAAAAATCAGAAAAGGAGACTCACAAGAAAGAGCAGATAATTCAGAGACTCTTCTGGCAGAAGAGATCGCCAAAAGGAACAAAACTTTCCAAGAAAGTAATTTAATGTCCAATGAATGCATGGGTTCAAAAGGAGGAGCTTGAAGAGCCCCCAGAACCAAATTCAAACTCCAAGGAGGAGAAATTGACTTAATGACAGGTTTTATACGAACCAAAGCTTGTACAAAACAATGAATATCAGGAAGATTAGCAATCTTTCTGTGAAAAAGAACAGAAAGAGCAGAGATTTGTCCTTTCAAAGAACTTGCGGATAAACCTTTATCTAAACCATCCTGAAGAAACTGTAAAATTCTCGGAATTCTAAAAGAATGCCAGGAAAAATGATGAGAAAGACACCAAGAAATATAAGTCTTCCAGACTCTATAATATATCTCTCTGGATACAGATTTACGAGCCTGTAACATAGTATTAATCACAGAGTCAGAGAAACCTCTTTGACCAAGAATCAAGCGTTCAATCTCCATACCTTTAAATTTAAGGATTTGAGATCCTGATGGAAAAAAGGACCTTGCGACAGAAGGTCTGGTCTTAGCGGAAGAGTCCACGGATGGCAAGAGGCCATCCGGACAAGATCCGCATACCAAAACCTGTGAGGCCATGCCAGAGCTACCAGCAGAACAAACGAGCATTCCTTCAGAATCTTGGAGATTACTCTTGGAAGAAGAACTAGAGGCGGAAAGATATAGGCAGGATGATGCTTCCAAGGAAGTGATAATGCATCCACTGCTTCCGCCTGAGGATCCCGGGATCTGGACAGATACCTGGGAAGTTTCTTGTTTAGATGAGACGCCATCAGATCTATTTCTGGAAGCTCCCACATTTGAACAATCTGAAGAAATACCTCTGGGTGAAGAGACCATTCGCCCGGATGCAACGTTTGGCGACTGAGATAATCCGCTTCCCAATTGTCTATACCTGGGATATGAACCACAGAGATTAGACAGGAGCTGGATTCCACCCAAACCAGAATTCGAGATACTTCTTTCATAGCCAGAGGACTGTGAGTCCCTCCTTGATGATTGATGTATGCCACAGTTGTGACATTGTCTGTCTGAAAACAAATGAACGATTCTCTCTTCAGAAGAGGCCAAGACTGAATAGCTCTGAAAATTGCACGGAGTTCCAAAATATTGATCAGTAATCTCACCTCCTGAGATTCCCAAACTCCTTGTGCCGTCAGAGATCCCCACACAGCTCCCCAACCTGTAAGACTTGCATCTGTTGAAATTACAGTCCAGGTCGGAAGAACAAAAGAAGCCCCCTGAATTAAACGATGGTGATCTGTCCACCACGTTAGAGAGTGTCGTACAATCGGTTTTAAAGATATTAATTGAGATATCTTTGTGTAATCCCTGCACCATTGATTCAGCATACAGAGCTGAAGAGGTCGCATGTGAAAACGAGCAAAGGGGATCGCGTCCGATGCAGCAGTCATAAGACCTAGAATTTCCATGCATAAGGCTACCGAAGGGAATGATTGTGACTGAAGGTTTCGACAAGCTGAAATCAATTTTAGACGTCTCTTGTCTGTCAAAGACAGAGTCATGGACACTGAATCTATCTGGAAACCCAGAAAGGTTACCCTTGTCTGAGGAATCAATGAACTTTTTAGTGAATTGATCCTCCAACCATGATCTTGAAGAAACAACACAAGTCGATTCGTATGAGATTCTGCTAAATGTAAAGACTGAGCAAGTACCAAGATATCGTCCAAATAAGGAAATACCACAATACCCTGTTCTCTGATTACAGACAGAAGGGCACCGAGAACCTTTGTAAAAATTCTTGGAGCTGTAGCTAAGCCAAACGGCAGAGCCACAAACTGGTAATGCTTGTCCAGAAAAGAGAATCTCAGGAACTGATAATGATCTGGATGAATCGGAATATGCAGATATGCATCCTGTAAATCTATTGTGGACATATAATGCCCTTGCTGAACAAAAGGCAAGATAGTCCTTACAGTTACCATTTTGAACGTTGGTATCCTTACATAACGATTCAATATTTTTAGATCCAGAACTGGTCTGAAGGAATTCTCCTTCTTTGGTACAATGAAGAGATTTGAATAAAACCCCAGCCCCTGTTCCAGAACTGGAACTGGCATAATTACTCCAGCCAACTCTAGATCTGAAACACATTTCAGAAATGCTTGAGCTTTCACTGGATTTACTGGGACACAGGAAAGAAAAAATCTCTTTGCAGGAGGTTTTATCTTGAAACCAATTCTGTACCCTTCTGAAACAATGTTCTGAATCCAAAGATTGTGAACAGAGTTGATCCAAATTTCTTTGAAAAAACGTAACCTGCCCCCTACCAGCTGAGCTGGAATGAGGGCCGCACCTTCATGTGGACTTAGAAGCTGGCTTTGCTTTTCTAGAAGGCTTGGATTTATTCCAGACTGGAGATGGTTTCCAAACTGAAACTGCTCCTGAGGATGAAGGATCAGGCTTTTGTTCTTTGTTGAAACGAAAGGAACGAAAATGATTATTAGCCCTGTTTTTACCCTTAGATTTTTTATCCTGTGGTAAAAAAGTTCCTTTCCCACCAGTAACAGTTGAGATAATAGAATCCAACTGAGAACCAAATAATTTGTTACCCTAGAAAGAAATGGAAAGTAGAGTCGATTTAGAAGACATATCAGCATTCCAAGTTTTAAGCCATAAAGCTCTTCTAGCTAAAATGGCTAGAGACATAAACCTGACATCAACTCTGATAATATCAAAAATGGCATCACAGATAAAATTATTAGCATGTTGAAGAAGAAGAATAATATTATGAGAATCAGGATCTGTTACTTGTTGCGCTAAAGTTTCCAACCAAAAAGTTGAAGCTGCAGCAACATCAGCCAATGATATAGCAGGTCTAAGAAGATTACCTGAACACAGATAAGCTTTTCTTAGAAAGGATTCAATTTTCCTATCTAAAGGATCCTTAAACGAAGTACCATCTGACGTAGGAATAGTAGTACGTTTAGCAAGGGTAGAAATAGCCCCATCAACTTTAGGGATTTTGTCCCAAAATTCTAATCTGTCAGACGGCACAGGATATAATTGCTTAAAACGTTTAGGAGGAGTAAATGAATTACCCAAATTATTCCATTCTCTGGAAATTACTTCAGAAATAGCACCAGGAACAGGAAAAACTTCTGGAATAACCACAGGAGATTTAAAGACCTTATCTAAACGTTTAGATTTAGTATCAAGAGGACCAGAATCCTCAATTTCTAAAGCAATTAGTACTTCTTTAAGTAAAGAACGAATAAATTCCATTTTAAATAAATATGAAGATTTATCAGCATCAATCTCTGAGACAGAATCCTCTGAACCAGAAGAGTCATTAGAATCAGAATGATGATGTTCATTTAAAAATTCATCTGTATAAAGAGAAGTTTTAAAAGATTTTTTATGTTTACTAGAAGGAGGAATAACAGACATAGCCTTCTTGATGGATTCAGAAACAAAATCTCTTATGTTATCAGGAACATTCTGAACATTAGATGTTGATGGAACTGCAACAGGTAATGGTACATTACTAAAGGAAATATTATCTGCATTAACAAGTTTGTCATGACAATTAATACAAACAACAGCTGGAGGAATAGCTACCAAACGTTTACAGCAGATACACTTAGCTTTGGTAGTTCCAGCACCAGACAGCGATTTTCCTGAAGTATCTTCTGACTCAGATGCAACGTGAGACATCTTGCAATATGTAAGAGAAAAAACAACATATAAAGCAAAATTGATCAAATTCCTTAAATGACAGTTTCAGGAATGGGAAAAAATGCCAAGGAACAAGCTTCTAGCAACCAGAAGCAAAGAAAAATGAGACTTAAATAATGTGGAGACAAAAGCGACGCCCATATTTTTTTAGCGCCAAATAAGACGCCCACATTATTTGGCGCCTAAATGCTTTTGGCGCCAAAAATGACGCCACGTCCGGAACGCCGACATTTTTGGCGCAAAAGAACGTAAAAAATGACGCAACTTCCGGCGACACGTATGACGCCGGAAACAGAAAAGATTTTTTGCGCCAAAAAAGTCTGCGCCAAGAATGACGCAATAAAATGAAGCATTTTCAGCCCCCGCGAGCCTAACAGCCCACAGGGAAAAAAGTCAAATTTTTAAGGTAAGAAAAATAATTGATTCAAGTGCATTATCCCAAATATGAAACCGACTGTCTGAAAATAAGGAATGTTGAACATCCTGAGTCAAGGCAAATAAATGTTTGAATACATATATTTAGAACTTTATTAAAAAAGTGCCCAACCATAGCTTAGAGTGTCACAGAAAATAAGATTTACTTACCCCAGGACACTCATCTACATGTTTGTAGAAAGCCAAACCAGTACTGAAACGAAAATCAGCAGAGGTAATGGTATATATATATATAAGAGTATATCGTCGATCTGAAAAGGGAGGTAAGAGATGAATCTCTACGACCGATAACAGAGAACCTATGAAATAGACCCCGTAGAAGGAGATCACTGCATTCAAAATAGGCAATACTCTCCTCACATCCCTCTGACATTCACTGCACGCTGAGAGGAAAACCGGGCTCCAACCTGCTGCGGAGCGCATATCAACGTAGAATCTAGCACAAACTTACTTCACCACCTCCATAGGAGGCAAAGTTTGTAAAACTGAATTGTGGGTGTGGTGAGGGGTGTATTTATAGGCATTTTAAGGTTTGGGAAACTTTGCCCCTCCTGGTAGGAATGTATATCCCATACGTCACTAGCTCATGGACTCTTGCTAATTACATGAAAGAAATAGTACACACCGGTACCATTTAAAAAATAAAAAACTAAACCTAACACCTCACTTTACCTCTTCCTAGTATAACACAGGCAAAGAGAATGACTGAAGGTGGAGGGGAATGGAGGGGCTATATATACAGCTCTGCTGTGGTGCTCTTTGCCACTTCCTGTTAGCAGGAGGTTAATATACCACAAGTAAGGATGAAATCCGTGGACTCATCATATCTTTGTAAAAGAAACTACCTTATCTGAATGGAAAAAACTAAATTTATGCTTACCTGATAAATTTATTTCTCTTGTGGTGTATCCAGTCCACGGATTCATCCATTACTTGTGGGATATTCTCCTGCCCAACAGGAAGCTGCAAGAGGACACCCACAGCAGAGCTGTCTATATAGCTCCTCCCTTAACTGCCACTCCCAGTCATTCGACCGAAGACAAGCAAGAGAAAGGAGAAACTATAGGGTGCAGTGGTGACTGTAGTTTAAAAATAAAAAACACCTGCCTTAAAATGACAGGGCGAGCCGTGGACTGGATACACCACAAGAGAAATACATTTATCAGGTAAGCATAAATTTTGTTTTCTCTTGTAAGGTGTATCCAGTCCACGGATTCATCCATTACTTGTGGGATACCAATGCCAAAGCTATAGGACACGGATGAAGGGAGGGACAAGGCAGGCGCTTAAACGGAAGGCACCACTGCCTGTAAGACCTTTCTCCCAAAAATAGCCTCCGAAGAAGCAAAAGTATCAAATTTGTAGAATTTAGAAAAAGTATGAAGCGAAGACCAAGTCGCCGCCTTACAAATCTGTTCCACAGAAGCCTCATACTTAAAAGCCCATGTGAAAGCTACCGCTCTAGTGGAATGAGCTGTAATTCTTTCAGGAGGCTGCTGGCCAGCAGTCTCATAAGCTAAGCGGATTATACTTCTTAGTCAAAAAGAAAGAGAAGTTGCCGAAGCCTTTTGGCCTCTCCTCTGACCAGAGTAGACCACAAACAAAGCAGATGTTTGATGAAAATCCTTCGTAGCTTGTAAATAAAAATTTTAAAGCACGAACCACATCAAGATTGTGTAATAGACGTTCCTTCTTTGAAGAAGGATTAGGACATAGTGAAGGAACAACAATCTCCTGATTGATATTTTTATTAGATACCACCTTAGGAAGAAAACCAGGTTTGGTACGTAACACTACCTTATCTGCATGGAAAATGAGATAAGGGGAATCACATTGTAAGGCAGATAACTCCGAAACTCTTCGAGCTGAGGAGATAGCTACTAAAAACAGAACTTTCCAAGATAAAAGTTTAATATCTATGGAATGCAAAGGTTCAAACGGAAACCCTTGCAGAACCTTAAGAACTAAATTTAAACTCCATGGTGGAGCAACAGGTTTAAACACAGGCTTGATTCTAACTAAAGCCTGACAAAACGCCTGAACATCTGGAGTATCAGGCAGACGCTTGTGCAAAAGAATAGACAGAGCAGAAATCTGTCCCTTTAAGGAACTAGCTGACAATCCCTTCTCCAATCCTTATTGGAGAAAAGATAATATTCTAGGAATCCTGACCTTACTCCATGAGTAACCCTTGGATTCACACCAAAGAAGATATTTACACCATATCTTATGATAGATTTACCTGGTAACTGGCTTTCGAGCCTGAATTAAGGTATCAATGACCGATTCAGAGAAACCACGCCTTGATAAAATCAAGCGTTCAATCTTCAAGCAGTCAGACTCAGAGAAATTAGGTTTGGATGGTTGAAAGGACCCTGAAGTAGAAGGTCCTGCCTTAGCGGTAGGGTCCATGGTGGACAGGATGACATGTCCACCAGGTCTGCATACCAAGTCCTGCGTGGCCACGCAGGTGCTATCAAAATCACTGAAGCTCTCTCCTGCTTGATCTTGCCAATCAGACGAGGGAGCAGAGGAAACGGTGGAAACACATAAGCCAGGTTGAAGGACCAAGGCGCTGCTAGAGCATCTATCAGCGTTGCCTTGGGGTCCCTGGACCTGGTCCCGTAACAAGGAAGCTTGGCGTTCTGGCGAGACGCCATGAGATCCAGTTCTGTTTGGCCCAAAGTTGAATCAACTGTGCAAATAACTCCGGATGGAGTTCCCACTCCCCCGGATGAAAAGTCTGCCGACTTAGAAAATCCGCCTCCCAGTTCTCGACTCCTGGGATATGGATAGCAGATAGATGGCAAGAGTGAACCTCTGCCCATAGAATTATCTTTGAAACCTCCAACATTGCTAGGGAACTCCTTGTTCCCCCCTGATGGTTGATGTAGGCTACAGTCGTGATATTGTCCGACTGAATTCTGATGAACCTGTCCCCAGCTAGCTGAGGCCATGCCTGAAGAGCATTGAAAATCGCTCTTAGTTCCAGAATGTTTATCGGAAGGAGTGCCTCCTCCTGAGTCCACGAGCCCTGAGCCTTCAGGGAGTTCTAGACTGCACCCCAGCCCAGAAGGCTGGCATCTGTCGTTACTATAGTCCAATCTGGCCTGCGGAAGCTCATCCCCTTGGAAAGATGGACCTAAGATAGCCACCAGAGAAGAGAATCCCTGGTTTCTTGATCCAGATTTATTAGAGGGGACAAATCTGTGTAATCCCCATTCCACTGACTGAGCATGCAAAGTTGCGTTGAGATGTAGGCGGGCAACTGGTACTATGTCCATTGCCGCTACCATTAAACCGAATACTTCCATACACTGAGCCACTGAAGGACGAGAAGTGGAATAAAGAACACGACAAGAGTCTAGAAGTTTTGACAATCTGGCCTTCGTTAGGTAAATCTTCATTTATACTGAATCTATCAGAGTCCCTAGGAATGAAACTCTTGTTAGAGGGGATAGAGAACTCTTCGTCGTTCACCTTCCACCCATGGGACCTCAGAAATGCCAGAACAATGTCCGTATGGGACCTGGCGATTTGAAAAGTCGAGGCCTGTATCAGAATGTTGTCTAAGTAAGGGGCTACTGCTATAGCCCGCGGCCTTAGGACCGCTAGGAGGGACCCTAGAACCTTCGTAAAGATTTTTGGTGCCGTGGCCAACCCGAATGGAAGAGCAACAAACTGGTAGTGCCTGTCTAGAAAGGCAAACCTGAGAAAACAATGATGATCTTTGTGTATCGGGATGTGAAGATAAGCATCCTTTAAGTCTACGGTAGTCATATATTGACCCTCCTGGATCATAGGAAGGATGGTTCGAATAGTCTCCATCTTGAAGGATGGGACTCTGAGAAATTTGTTTAAGATCTTAAGATCTAAGATTGGTCTGAATGTTCCCTCTTTCTTGGGAACTACAAACAGATTTGAATAGAAGCCCTGCCCCTGTTCCTCCTTTGGAACTGGGTGGATCACTCCCATGACCAGAAGGTCTTGAACACAATGTAAGAATGCCTCTCTCTTTATCTGGTTTGCAGATAAATGTGAGAGATGAAATCTCCCTTTTGGGGGAGAGGTTTTGAATTCCAGAAGATAACCCTTGGACACAAATTTCAATGCCCAGGGATCCTGGACATCTCTTGCCCAAGCCTGGGCGAAGAGAGAGAGTCTGCCCCCTACTAGATCAGTTTCCGGATCGGGGGTTGCTCCTTCATGCTGTCTTAGAGGCAGCAGCAGGCTTTTTGGCCTGTTTCCCCTTGCTCCAAGCCTGGTTAGGTCTCCAGATCGGCTTAGACTGGGCAAAAGTTCCCTCTTGTCTTGTGTTAGAGGAAGTTGAAGCTGCGACACTCTTGAAGTTTCGAAAGGGCCGAAAACTAGACTGTTTGGTCCTTAATTTGTTGGACCTATCTTGAGGAAGGGCGTGACCTTTTCCTCCAGTGATGTCAGAAATGATCTCCTTCAGTCCAGGCCCGAATAGGGTCTGTCCTTTGAAGGGAATGTTGAGAAGTTTAGACTTTGAAGTCATGTCAGCTGACCAGGATTTAAGCCATAGCACCCTACGCGCCTGAAAAGCAAAACCTGAATTTTTAGCCGTTAGCTTGGTTAAAGGGACACTGTACCCAAAAAATTTCTTTTGTGATTCAGATTAAGCATGACATTTTAAGCAACTTTCTAATTTACTCTTATTATCAAATTTTCTTCATTCTCTTGGTGTCTTTATTTGAAATGCAAGAATGCAAGTTTAGATGCCGGCCCATTTTTGGTGAACAACCTGGGTTGTCCTTGCTGATTGGTGGATCAATTCATCCACCAATAAAAAAGTGCTGTCCAGAGTACTTAAACCAAACAAAAGCTTAGATGCCTTCTTTTTCAAATAATGATAGCAAGAGAACAAAGAAAAATTGATAATAGGAGTAAATTAGAAAGTTGCTTAAAATTGCATGCTCTATCTGAATTACAAAAGAAAAAATTTGGGTTCAGTGTCCCTTTAAATGAACAACGGCGTCAGAAACAAATGAATTGGCTAGCTTAAGGGCCTTAAGCTTGTCAATAATATCTTCCAACGGGGTTTCAACCTGTAGAGCCTCCTCTAGAGACTCAAACCAGAAAGCCGCAGCAGCAGTGACTGGGGCAATGCATGCAAGAGGCTGCAGAATAAAAGATTGTTGAATAAAAAATTTCTTAAGGTAACCCTCTAATTTACTGTAAATTGGAACTAGAAAAGCACAACTGTCCTCGACAGGGATAGTGGTACGCTTAGCTAGAGTAGAAACTGCTCCCTCCACCTTAGGGACCGTCTGCCACAAGTCCCGTGTAGCGGCGTCTATAGGAAACATCTTTTTAAAAACAGGAGGGGGAGAGAACGGTACACCTGGTCTATCCCATTCCTTAGTAATAATTTCAGAAAACCCCTTACGGATTGGAAAAACATCAGTGTAAGTAGGTACTGCATAGTATTTATCCAATCTACATAATTTCTCTGGGACTACAATAGCGTCACAGTCGTCCAGAGTTGCTAAGACCTCCCTGAGCAATATGCGGAGGTGTTCAAGCTTAAATTTAAATGTAGACATATCAGAATCAGGTTGAAGTGTCTTCCATTAATCAGAAAAATCACCCACAGATTGAAGCTCCCCTGCTTCGGCTTCAGTACATTGTGAGGGTGTATCAGACATAGCCACTAAAGCGTCAGAGAGCTCTGTATTTATTCTAGTCCCAGAGCTGTCTCGCTTTCCTTGTAATCCTGGCAGTTTAGATAATACCTCTGTAAGGGTATGATTCATAACTGCCGCCATGTCTTGTAAGGTATACGCAATGGGCGCGCTAGATGTACTTGGCGTCCCCTGAGCGGGAGTTATAGGTTCTGACACATGGGGAGAGTTAGACGGCATAACTTCCTCCTTGTCAATTTCTTCTGGTGATAAATTTTTTAAAGCCAGAATATGGTCTTTGTAATCTATAGTAAAATCAGTGCATTTGGTACACATTCTAAGAGGGGGTTCCACAATGGCTTCTAAACATAATGAACAATGAGTTTCCTCTATGTCAGACATGTTTAAACAGACTAGTAACGAGACCAGCAAGCTTGGAAAACACTTTAATAACTGTGAACAAGCAAAAAATAAAAACGGTACTGTGCCTTTAAGAGAAAAAAACAATCACAAACTGAAAAAACAGTGAAAAAAGCAGTAAAGTAAACTTGTAAATGGATGATTAACCCCTTAGTTTCAAAACCGGATCAAAAAAACGATATAACCGTTTTTAAACAGTCACAACCAACTGCCACAGCTCTACTGTGGCTCCTACCTGCCCATAACACGACTTTGGAAGGCACAAAAACCCTTTAGAGGCATCCTATATGTCAGGGGACTCCTTCAGGGAAGCTGGATGTCTCAAGCTGCAAAAACTACTGCGCAATTGGGGCGCGAAAATAGGCCCCTCCCGACCTGTACTCACAGTGAGAGGGCCTTAAAAACTATCCCTAGGAAAAATCTAGTCAGCCATGTGGAAAAACTGGGCCCCAGAATGAAGTTTTATCACCATTTGTAATAAACGTTTAAATACATCAAGCAAACGTTATATCAATTAAGTAATGAGAGCAAATAACAAGAATATTACCCTTTACAGCAAGCATGATACCAGTCGTTATTAAATCACTGTAATCAGGCTTACCGTAAATAAATCAGGCACGGTCAGTATTTTCTAACTTATCTCTCTAGAAAAATTTAAAACTGCACATACCTCAGAGCAGGTAATTCTGCACACCATTCCCCCAGCTGAAGTTACCCATCTCTTCAGTTATGTGTGAGAACAGCAGTGGACCTTAGTTACAAACCGCTAAGATCATCAAAAACCTCAGGCAGACTCTTCTTCTACTTTCTGCCTGAGGCCAAAATAGTACTACTCCGGTACCATTTGAAAATAATAAACTTTTGATTTGATAAACTACATTAAATCACCACACATCTCTTGATATTTCCTTGTCGAGAGCTGCAAGAGAATGACTGGGAGTGGCAGTTAGGGGAGGAGCTATATAGACAGCTCTGCTGTGGGTGTCCTCTTGCAGCTTCCTGTTGGGAAGGAGAATATCCCACAAGTAATGGATGAATCCGTGGACTGGATATACCTTACAAGAGAAAAGATAAGGCGCTTCGTACTGTAATGCAGAGAGCTCTGACACTCTCAAAGAAATAGCAACAAGAAATAAAACCTTCCAAAATAACTTAATACCCAAGGAATGCATAGGCTCAAACAGACTCCATGAAGGAGTAACTGGTTGAACAAAGGCCTGATCTTGATCCAGGCCTGACAAAATTATTGTACATCTAGGACATCCACCAGACGTTTCTGTAACCAAAAGGATAAGGCCGAGGTTTGACCCTTTAAGGAGGAGAGACAAAATTCTAGGAATCCTAACTACACCATGAGTAACCTTTGGATTCACATCAAAGAGATATTTATGCCAAATCCTATGGAAATCTTTCTATTTATAGGCTTACGGGTCTGAGACATGGTTTCAATCTCCAAGCAGTCCGTTTCAGAGAAACTAGATTTGGGTGAAGGAAGGGCCCTTGAATTAGAAGGTCCCTCCTCAACAGAAGTCTCCAAGGTGGCAGAGATTACATGTCTACCAGATCTGCATACCAAATCCTGCGAGGCCAAGCCGGTGCAATGAGAAAACACTGAGACAAAGAAAACGGAGGAAAAAGGTATGCTAGACTAAAGGTCAAAGGTACCGCCAGGGCGTCTATCAGTACTGCCTGAGGGTCCCTGGATCCCGAGCCATACCTTGGAAACTTGACATTCTGCCGAGGCGTCATAATTCCGGCTGACCCCACTTGAGAATCAGGCTGGAAAACATTTCCGGATGGAGTTCCCATTCCCCCAGATGAAAGGTCTGCCTGCTCAGGAGGTCCGCCTCCCAATTGTCCACCCCTGAGATGTGGATCGCCGACAGACAGCAATAGTGGGTTCCCGTCCACTGAATTATTTTGGTTAACTCTGTCATCACTAAGGAACTCCTCGTTCCTCCCTGATGGTTGATGTAAGCCACTGAAGTTATGTTGTCCAACTGGAACCTGATTAACTGGACCGAGGCTAGAAGGCTGGTTGTCACACTCACGAAGGAAGTCTGCCAAAGCAGGATCCCTGGGAAAGATTATCCAGAGACAACCATCATAGAAGAGAATCCCTTGTCTCCTGCTCCAGTAGCATTCGAGCAGACCAAAACCCGCACAATCTCAGTTCCATTGCCTGACCATGATAAACTGCAGAGGTCTGAGGCGTAACCGAGCCAACAGGATGAACCGCCACCATCAGCCCGATTACTGAGCCACTGAAGGCCAAGGAGTGGACTGAAGCACTAGACAAGTATTGATAATCTTTGATTTCCCGACTTCTGTCAGAAGAATTTTCATTGATAGGGAATCTATTATAATTCCTAAGAAAGTTACCCTTGTATCTGGGACTAAGGAACTTTCTTTACCATCCACCCGAGAGATCGCGGGAAGGATACCACAACGGCCATGTGGGATCTTGCTTGTTGTAAGGATGGCGCCTGGACTTGTCCAGATCGGGCTCCATTGTAATGCCCCGTAACCGAAGCACCGCCAACAGCGATCTCAGAACCCTAGTGAAAATTCTGGGAACTGTGGTAAAATAAATGGGAAGAACTCCGAATGAAAGACAAACCTTAGAACTCGAGATGATCCCTCATAATTGACCCTCCTGGGTCAAGGGAGAATGGAACGATAGCTTCCATCTTGAAGGACGGTACACTGAGAATTTTGTCTAGACTCTTGAGGTCGAAAATTGGCCTGAGGGTTCCCTCTTTCCTGGGAACCAAAAACAGATTGGAATAAATCACAGTCCCTGTTCCTAATTCGGAACAGGAACTATCACTCCCAGGTAGGAGAGATCTCCTACCTCTAAACAGTTTGCTAGCCCACATTCAAGGTGCAAATAGTTGTAGCTGGTTTCAAACTGCAAACCTTCCGCTTGCTAGACAGCAAAGCTAACCCATTAGTCTGAACTAGAGGAAGGAATGACTCACCTCCTTTCTGTGAAAACCATGTCCAAACAAGAAATTACCAAAAACTAGGCTAAATGACTCGTCCTTGGACAAAAATCTTAACCATAATGAGAGTCAATATGGTAAGCCTGAAAACTTAGTTCCCCGTTTAATGCCTGACGGGGAAAAACTGTAAGAAAGGAGTTGACCACATAAAGGTTCTTATCCTATTCTGGAATTTCTCGATGGGAGTGTCTGTCCGAAAATAACCAGACAACAGATGAAATAGTATGCTGTCGCCAAAAGGTAGCAAAGCCGAACCTAAGATGCCATCTTGAGCAATCCCACTACCCACTAATCCATGGGATCCTGAAAGGAACGACTATTCTCTATGGGAATAGAAGGTCTCCTGGCTTGTGTGCAAATTGTCCCACCTTGTGTACCAGCTGCCAAGACTCCTTGCGAAGTCCGCTAAGGGAACCTCTCTTTCAATATAGGAAACGGAGAAAAAAGGAAATACCCTTTCTCTCTCCTTCCTTCGCAATGATCTCAAAAGTTTGATCTTGTATATAAAATTACCAACCACCATGATGTCGTTCCAGAGTAGCTAAAATCTCCTTAAGTAATAGACGGAGATGGTCTAGCTTAAACCTGAAGATACGGCTTCAGTATCAGCAGGAGGAATCATACCGTCAAAATCTGAAATCCTACCTTCAGATACTGCCGAAGTATCCCCCTCCTCAGGAATTTGGGGGGGAACCTCTGAGAAAGCAACAAATGAGACAGAAGCCTTGTTCACTGAATGTTTAGTTTTCCTCATGCGTTCTCCCTTCAACATGGGAAAAACCGACAACGCACCCGAGACCGCCTCACAAGAGGGAAGCAATGTCTTGCAAGATAACTCCAAGAGGAGTCGTGGAGGAAACGCAGGGCACTGGATGAGTGGACGCTATGTTTTAAGGATACTTGAGAAGGCTGCGGAATATATTGAACATTGTCAGAATGCTTCTTGTCGCATCCGAGACAATGTTGGCTCTGAAAATAAAAAAGGATTATTTCAGAATTGTAAAATCCTCTCAATACATGAGGAACAGAAAAGTTTTGGCCGTCCCACGTTAGTATCAAGGCATATGTAACCTCTTTATTTGCATTTTGAACGAACAACATAATAAGGCTTACTGTGTCTTTAAATTCCTAAATGTGCTATACATTTATTCCATCAACATTGGATAAGCCAGTAATATGGCGGGGTCCACTTAGACTAGCAGAATTCACAATTTGATTAACTCAAATGGGATGGTACTGTGTATTTAAATGTTAAAAAACACTTTACATATATTCCGTTAATATTAGATAAGCTAATTAATATGGCGTAGGGCCACTATGAACCAACAGACATCACAAATTGATTAACTTAAAATTGGGTGATATTGTGTCTTTAAATGTTAAAACAGTGCTTTATTTTGTACAATATGGTTCCTTAACGTATAAGCAGAAAATCTCAGGGCCACTTGAACCAACAGACATCACAATTTGATTAACTTAAAATTGGGTGATACTGGGTCTTTAAATGTTAAAAAACGTTGCTTTAATTTGTACAATATGGTTCCTTAAAACGTATAAGCAGAAAATCTCAACTGGCAGAGATATCTGTCTACCACCGTAAGGTAGACTAACAAACAGCAGGCATCCGAACCACTTTGAGCGTTTCTTAGTATGCATGAGAAGCCTCCCTGCTGAATGTACCCAACGCAGCAGAGTAGACCCCTCTTCGCACTTCGTTTTACCGGGATTGTAAAAAAACAGTGCACACAAACAGTGTTGCGTAGCCTAGCTCCGCCCATCGTGGGCGGATCAAGCTGGAACTCCCGGGCGGCTAAATTGAGAAAATAGAGACGTCGGGAAAATTAACCCACCTCATAGTGTCTTAAAGACAAACCTCCTGATCGGCTAGAATTAAAATAAAGCCGTCGGGAGTAGGGAGATGAACTACCATGCGTAACACCTAACATGTACAATAAGGCCAAACCTCTTGTTGCGTTCTCCCTCCAAGTCAGCTATTAAAATAAAATAAGGCTTTTTATATTTGCTAGTATGGCGAAATCCCCCCCAAAAAAACATAATTTATGCTTACCTGATAAATTCCTTTCTTCTGTTGTGTGATCAGTCCACGGGTCATCATTACTTCTGGGATATAACTCCTCCCCAACAGGAAATGCAAGAGGATTCACCCAGCAGAGCTGCATATAGCTCCTCCCCTCTACGTCACTCCCAGTCATTCGACCAAGAATCAACGAGAAAGGAGAAACCAAGGGTGAAGTGGTGACTGGAGTATAATTTAAAAGATATTTACCTGCCTTAAAAAACAGGGTGGGCCGTGGACTGATCACACAACAGAAGAAAGGAATTTATCAGGTAAGCATAAATTATGTTTTCTTCTGTTATGTGTGATCAGTCCACGGGTCATCATTACTTCTGGGATACCAATACCAAAGCAAAAGTACACGGATGACGGGAGGGATAGGCAGGCTCATTATACAGAAGGAACCACTGCCTGAAGAACCTTTCTCCCAAAAATAGCCTCCGAAGAAGCAAAAGTGTCAAATTTGTAAAATTTGGAAAAAGTATGAAGCGAAGACCAAGTTGCAGCCTTGCAAATCTGTTCAACAGAGGCCTCATTCTTAAAGGCCCAAGTGGAAGCCACAGCTCTAGTAGAATGAGCTGTAATTCTTTCAGGAGGCTGCTGTCCAGCAGTCTCATAGGCTAAACGAATTATGCTACGAAGCCAGAAGGAGAGAGAGGTAGCCGAAGCCTTATGACCTCTCCTCTGACCAGAGTACACGACAAACAGGGAAGACGTTTGTCGAAAATCCTTAGTTGCCTGCAAGTAGAACTTGAGGGCACGAACTACATCCAGATTGTGTAGAAGACGTTCCTTCTTTGAAGAAGGATTCGGGCACAGGGAAGGCACCACGATCTCTTGATTGATGTTCCTGTTAGTGACTACCTTAGGTAAGAACCCAGGTTTTGTACGCAGAACTACCTTATCTGAATGAAAAATCAAATAAGGAGAATCACAATGTAAAGCTGATAACTCAGAGACTCTCCGAGCCGAAGAAATAGCCATTAAAAATAACACTTTCCAAGATAACAACTTTATATCAATGGAATGAAGGGGTTCAAACGGAACTCCTTGTAGAACGTTAAGAACAAGGTTTAAACTCCATGGCGGAGCAACAGTTTTAAACACAGGCTTGATCCTAGCTAAAGCCTGACAAAAGGCCTGGACGTCTGGATTTTCTGACAGACGCCTGTGTAACAAGATGGACAGAGCTGAGATCTGTCCCTTTAATGAGCTAGCCGATAAACCCTTTTCTAAACCTTCTTGTAGAAAGGACAATATCCTAGGAATCCTAACCTTACTCCAGGAGTAACCTTTGGATTCGCACCAGTATAGGTATTTACGCCATATCTTATGGTAAATCCTTCTGGTAACAGGCTTCCTAGCCTGTATCAGGGTATCAATAACCGACTCAGAAAAACCACGTTTTGATAAAATCAAGCGTTCAATTTCCAAGCAGTCAGCTTCAGAGAAGTTAGATTTTGATGTTTGAATGGACCCTGTATCAGAAGGTCCTGTCTTAGAGGTAGGGACCAAGGCGGACAGGATGACATGTCCACTAGATCTGCATACCAAGTCCTGCGTGGCCATGCAGGCGCTATTAGAATCACTGATGCTCTCTCCTGTTTGATTTTGGCAATCAATCGAGGAAGCAGCGGGAAGGGTGGAAACACATAAGCCATCCCGAAGTTCCAAGGTGCTGTCAAAGCATCTATCAGAACCGCTCCCGGATCCCTGGATCTGGACCCGTAGCGAGGAGGTTTGGCGTTCTGGCGAGACGCCATGAGATCTATCTCTGGTTTGCCCCAACGTCGAAGTATTTGGGCAAAGACCTCCGGATGAAGTTCCCACTCCCCCGGATGAAAAGTCTGGCGACTCAAGAAATCCGCCTCCCAGTTCTCCACTCCCGGGATGTGGATTGCTGACAGGTGGCAAGAGTGAGACTCTGCCCAGCGAATTATCTTTGATACTTCCATCATTGCTAGGGAGCTTCTTGTCCCTCCTTGATGGTTGATGTAAGCTACAGTTGTGATGTTGTCCGACTGAAACCTGATGAACCCCCGAGTTTTTAACTGGGGCCAAGCCAGAAGGGTATTGAGAACTGCTCTCAATTCCAGAATGTTTATTGGCAGGAGACTTTCCTCCTGATTCCATTGTCCCTGAGCCTTCAGAGAATTCCAGACAGCGCCCCAACCTAGTAGGCTGGCGTCTGTTGTTACAATTGTCCAGTCCGGCCTGCTGAATGGCATCCCCCTGGACAGATGTGGCCGAGAAAGCCACCATAGAAGAGATTTTCTGGTCTCTTGATCCAGATTCAGAGTAGGGGACAAGTCTGAGTAATCCCCATTCCACTGACTCAGCATGCACAATTGCAGCGGTCTGAGATGTAGACGTGCAAAGGGTACTATGTCCATTGCTGCTACCATTAAGCCGATCACCTCCATGCATTGAGCTACTGACGGGAGTTGAATGGAATGAAGGACACGGCATGCATTTAGAAGCTTTGTTAATCTGTCTTCTGTCAGATAAATCTTCATTTCTACAGAATCTATAAGAGTCCCCAAGAATGGAAGTCTTGTGAGAGGAAAGAGAGAACTCTTCTTTTCGTTCACTTTCCATCCATGCGACCTTAGAAATGCCAGAACTAACTCTGTATGAGACTTGGCAGTTTGAAAGCTTGAAGCTTGTATCAGAATGTCGTCTAGGTACGGAGCTACCGAAATTCCTCGCGGTCTTAGTACCGCCAGAAGGGCACCCAGAACCTTTGTGAAGATTCTTGGAGCCGTAGCCAATCCGAATGGAAGATCTACAAACTGGTAATGCCTGTCTAAGAAGGCAAACCTTAGATACCGGTAATGATCTTTGTGAATCGGTATGTGAAGGTAAGCATCCTTTAAATCCACTGTGGTCATGTACTGACCCTTTTGGATCATGGGTAAGATTGTCCGAATAGTTTCCATTTTGAACGATGGAACTCTTAGGAATTTGTTTAGGATCTTTAAATCCAAGATTGGCCTGAAAGTTCCCTCTTTTTTGGGAACCACAAACAGGTTTGAGTAAAACCCTTGTCCTAGTTCCGACCGCGGAACCGGATGGATCACTCCCATTAATAACAGATCTTGTACACAGCGTAGAAACGCTTCTTTTTTTATCTGGTTTGTTGACAACCTTGACAGATGAAATCTCTCTCTTGGGGGAGAGAATTTGAAGTCTAGAAGGTATCCCTGAGATATGATCTCTAGCGCCCAGGGATCCTGAACATCTCTTGCCCAAGCCTGGGCGAAGAGAGAGAGTCTGCCCCCCACTAGATCCGGTCCCGGATCGGGGGCCCTCGGTTCATGCTGTCTTTGGGGCAGCAGCAGGTTTCCTGGCCTGCTTGCCCTTGTTCCAGGACTGGTTAGGTTTCCAGCCTTGTCTGTAACGAGCAACAGCTCCTTCCTGTTTTGGTGCAGTGGAAGTTGGTGCTGCTCCTGCTTTGAAATTCCGAAAGGGACGAAAATTAGACTGTCTAGCCTTAGTTTTGGCTTTGTCTTGAGGCAGGGCGTGGCCCTTACCTCCTGTAATGTCAGCGATAATTTCTTTCAAACCGGGCCCAAATAAAGTTTGCCCCTTGAAAGGTATATTAAGTAATTTGGACTTAGAAGTTACATCAGCTGACCAGGATTTTAGCCACAGCGCCCTACGTGCCTGAATGGCGAATCCTGAGTTCTTAGCCGTAAGTTTGGTTAAATGTACTACGGCCTCCGAAATGAATGAATTAGCTAGTTTAAGGACTCTAAGCCTGTCCGTAATGTCGTCCAGCGTAGCTGAACTAAGGTTCTCTTCCAGAGACTCAATCCAAAATGCTGCCGCAGCCGTAATCGGCGCGATGCATGCAAGGGGTTGCAATATAAAACCTTGTTGAACAAACATTTTCTTAAGGTAACCCTCTAATTTTTTATCCATTGGATCTGAAAAGGCACAGCTATCCTCCACCGGGATAGTGGTACGCTTAGCTAAAGTAGAAACTGCTCCCTCCACCTTAGGGACCGTTTGCCATAAGTCCCGTGTGGTGGCGTCTATTGGAAACATCTTTCTAAATATTGGAGGGGGTGAGAACGGCACACCGGGTCTATCCCACTCCTTAGTAACAATTTCAGTTAGTCTCTTAGGTATAGGAAAAACGTCAGTACTCGCCGGTACCGCAAAGTATTTATCCAACCTACACAATTTCTCTGGTATTGCAACAGTGTTACAATCATTAAGAGCCGCTAAAACCTCCCCTAGTAATACACGGAGGTTCTCCAATTTAAATTTAAAATTTGAAATATCTGAATCCAATCTGTTTGGATCAGAACCGTCACCCACAGAATGAAGCTCTCCGTCCTCATGCTCTGCAAGCTGTGACGCAGTATCAGACATGGCCCTAGTATTATCAGCGCACTCTGTTCTCAGAGTGATCACGCTTGCCTCTTAGTTCTGGTAATTTAGCCAAAACTTCAGTCATAACAGTAGCCATATCTTGTAATGTTATCTGTAATGGCCGCCCAGATGTACTAGGCGCCACAATATCACGCACCTCCCGGGCGGGAGATGCAGGTACTGACACGTGAGGCGAGTTAGTCGGCTCGCTGTTTTGTGAAATTTGTTCAATTTGTACAGATTGGCTTTTATTTAAAGTAGCATCAATACAGTTAGTACATAAATTTCTATTGGGCTCCACCTTGGCATTGGAACAAATGACACAGGTATCTTCCTCTGAATCAGACATGTTTAACACACTAGCAATAACCTTGCAACTTGGTTACAATCTTATTTAACAAAAACGTACTGTGTCTCAAAGAAACACTAAACGATTAAATGACAGTTGAAATAATGAACTGAAAAACAGTTATAACATCAATCCTCAAAAACAACACAACTTTTAGCAAAGGTTTGTTCCCATTAGTAAAGTAACAATAATTAAATTTGAAACATAAAAATTACAGAGCAACGTTTTTAATCACAGTCAATATATAAGTTTCACAGCTCTGCTGAGAGAATCTACCTCCCTCCAAAGAAGTTTGAAGACCCCTGAGTTCTGTTAGAGATGAACCGGATCATGCAGGAAATACAAGAGTAACTGACTGGAAATTTTTGATGCGTAGCAAAGAGCGCCAAAAACGGCCCCTCCCCCTCACACACAGCAGTGAGAGAGAAACGAAACTGTCACAATTAAAACAAGCAACTGCCAAGTGGAAAAATAATGCCCAAACATTTATTCACTCAGTACCTCAGAAAATGCAAACGATTCTACATTCCAGCAAAAAACGTTTAACATAATAAAAACCTATTAAAAGGTTTAATGTACTTTTAACAGAGTAATTCCAGTGAAATACCATCCCCAGAATACTGAAGTGTAGAGTATACATACATGTCATTATAACGGTATGGCAGGATTTTCTCATCAATTCCATTCAGAAAATAAAAACTGCTACATACCTCAATGCAGATTCATCTGCCCGCTGTCCCCTGATCTGAAGCTTTTACCTCCCTCAGATGGCCGAGAAACAGCAATATGATCTTAACTACTCCGGTTAAAATCATAGTAAAAACTCTGGTAGATTCTTCTTCAAACTCTGCCAGAGAGGCAATAACACGCTCCGGTGCTATTGTAAAATAACAAACTTTTGATTGAAGTTATAAAAACTAAGTATAATCACCATAGTCCTCTCACACATCCTATCTAGTCGTTGGGTGCAAGAGAATGACTGGGAGTGACGTAGAGGGGAGGAGCTATATGCAGCTCTGCTGGGTGAATCCTCTTGCATTTCCTGTTGGGGAGGAGTTATATCCCAGAAGTAATGATGACCCGTGGACTGATCACACATAACAGAAGAAATAGAGCCACTTCTCCACGGCCTCCAATGCCTGTAATCACTGCCCAATAACTTATCTCTCCGGGATAATGTCATTAAGTGTCCAAGATATAATAAAGTGATAACAAATTTCTGTGTCCCCAGAAAATAAAACTTACCTTAGAAAACTGCCCGGCAGTAAGGCAGTTCACCCGGCTTGCGAGGTCCTCCCCCTCACATTGGCCTGTGGAAACAAAAAAGGGAAATTTATTCTTACCTGATAAATTTGTTTCTTTTACGATACGATGAGTCCACGGATTTCATCCTTACTTGTGGGATATCGCCTCCTGGTCAGCAGGAGGAGGCAAAGAGCTCCACAGCAGAGCTGCATAAATAGTTCCTCCCTTCCTCCCCAACCCAGTCATTCGACCGAAGTTAGGAAGAGAAAGGAAAAGCTAAGGAGCAGAGGTAACTGAACTTTAACAAAAATAGAGACCTGTCTCATAACAACAGGGAGGGCCGTGGACTCATCGTATCGTAAAAGAAACAAATTTATCAAGTAAGAATAAATTTCCCTTTTCTTTTACAAGATACGATGAGTCCACGGATTTCATCCTTACTTGTGGGATACAATACCAAAGCAATAGTACACAAATGAAACGGGAGGGACAAGACTGGGAACCTAAACGGAAGGCACCACTGCTCGAAGAACTTTCCTCCCAAAAACAGCCTCGGATGAGGCAAAAGTATTCAATTTGGAAAATGTTGAAAAAGTGTGAAGAGAAGACTAAGTCGCCGCTTTGCAAATCTGTTCAACAGAAGCATCATGTTTAAATGCCCATGAGGAAGCCACAGCCCTAGTGGAATGAGCCGTAATACGTTCAGGAGGTTGCTGTCCAGCAGTCTCATATGCAAAATGAATGATACTCTTCAACCAAAAAGAAAGAGAGGTAGAGTTGACCCCTACGCTTCCCAGAAAAACAAACAGGAAAGAAGATTGACGAAACTCCTTAGTCGCCTGTAAATAAAACTTCAAGGCATGGACCACGTCCAAATTATGTAACAGTCGCTCCTTCTTAGAAGAAGGGTTAGGACACAAGGAAGGAACAACAATTTCCTGATTAATATTTTTATTTGAAACAACCTTAGGAAGAAAAGCAGGTTTGGTACGCACCACTGCACCCTATAGTTTGCCGAAGCCTTTTGGCCTCTCCTCTGAGTAGACAACAAACAAAGCAGATGTTTGACGAAAATCCTTAGTAGCTTGTAAATAAAACTTTAAAGCACGAACCACATCAAGATTGTGTAAAAGACGTTCCTTCTTTGAGGAAGGATTACGACATAATGAAGGAACAACAATCTCCTGATTGATATTCTTATTAGATACTACCTTAGGAAGAAACCCAGGATTGGTACGCAAAACTACCTTATCTGCATGGAAAATCAGATAAGGGGAATCACACTGTAAAGCAGATAACTTCGAAACTCTTCGAGCCGAGGATATAGCTACTAAAAACAGAACTTTCCAAGATAAAAACATAATTTATGCTTACCTGATAAATTCCTTTCTCCTGTAGTGTAGTCAGTCCACGGGTCATCCATTACTTATGGGATATTAACTCCTCCCTAACCGGAAGTGCAAGAGGATCACCCAAGCAGAGCTGCTATATAGCTCCTCCCCTCTACGTCACACCCAGTCATTCGACCGAAAACCAAACGAGAAAGGAGAAACTATAGGGTGCAGTGGTGACTGGAGTATAATTTAAAATTTAGACCTGCCATAAAAAACAGGGCGGGCCGTGGACTGACTACACTACAGGAGAAAGGAATTTATCAGGTAAGCATAAATTATGTTTTCTCCTGTTAAGTGTAGTCAGTCCACGGGTCATCCATTACTTATGGGATACCAATACCAAAGCTAAAAGTACACGGATGACGGGAGGGACAGGCAGGATCTTTACACGGAAGGAACCACTGCCTGAAGAACCTTTCTCCCAAAAACAGCCTCCGAAGAAGCAAAAGTGTCAAATTTGTAAAATTTGGAAAAAGTGTGAAGTGAAGACCAAGTCGCAGCCTTGCAAATCTGTTCAATAGAGGCCTCATTTTTAAAGGCCCAAGTGGAAGCCACAGCTCTGGTAGAATGAGCTGTAATTCTTTCAGGAGGCTGCTGTCTAGCAGTCTCATAGGCTAAACGTATTATACTACGAAGCCAGAAGGAGAGAGAGGTAGCCGAAGCCTTTTGACCTCTCCTCTGTCCAGAATAGACGACAAACAGGGAAGAAGTTTGTCGAAAATCTTTAGTTGCCTGTAAATAAAATTTCAGGGCACGGACAACGTCCAGATTGTGCAGAAGTCGTTCCTTCTTTGAGGAAGGATTAGGGCACAATGAAGGAACAACAATCTCTTGATTGATATTTCTGTTAGTGACTACCTTAGGTAAGAACCCAGGTTTAGTACGCAGAACTACCTTGTCTGAATGAAAAATCAGATAAGGAGAATCACAATGTAAGGCTGATAATTCAGAGACTCTATGAGCCGAGGAAATAGCCATTAAAAACAGAACTTTCCAAGATAACAGCTTGATATCAATGGAATGAAGGGGTTCAAACGGAACACCCTGTAAAACGTTAAGAACTAAGTTTAAGCTCCATGGTGGGGCAACAGTTTTAAACACAGGCTTAATCCTGGCCAAAGCCTGACAAAAAGCCTGAACGTCTGGAACTTCTGACAGACGTTTGTGTAAAAGGATGGACAAAGCTGAGATCTGTCCCTTTAACAAACTAGCGGATAAACCCTTTTCTAAACCTTCTTGTAGAAAAGACAATATCCTAGGAATCCTAACCTTACTCCATGAGTAACTCTTGGATTCGCACCAATGCAAGTATTTGCGCCATATTTTATGGTAAATTTTCCTGGTAACAGGCTTCCTAGCCTGTATCAAGGTATCAATCACTGACTCCGAGAATCCACGCTTTGATAAAATCAAGCGTTCAATCTCCATGCAGTCAGCCTCAGAGAAATTAGATTTGGATGTTTGAAAGGACCCTGCACCAGAAGGTCCTGTCTCAGAGGTAGAGACCATGGTGGACAGGACGACATGTCCACTAGATCTGCATACCAGGTCCTGCGTGGCCACGCAGGCGCTATTAGAATCACCGATGCTCTCTCCTGTTTCATCCTGACAATCAATCGAGGAAGCATCGGGAAGGGTGGAAACACATAAGCCATGTTGAAGACCCAAGGTGCTGTCAGAGCATCTATCAGAACCGCTCCCGGGTCTCTGGACCTGGATCCGTAATAAGGAAGTTTGGCGTTCTGGCGAGACGCCATGAGATCCAGATCTTGTTTGCCCCAACGCTGAAGTATTTGGGCAAAGACCTCCGGATGAAGTTCCCACTCCCCCGGATGAAAAGTCTGGCGACTTAGATAATCCGCTTCCCAGTTCTCCACGCCTGGGATGTGGATCGCTGATAGGTGGCAAGAGTGAGACTCTGCCCAGTGAATTATCTTTGAGACTTCCATCATTGCTAGGGAACTCCTTGTCCCTCCCTGATGATTGATGTAAGCCACAGTCGTGATGTTGTCCGACTGAAACCTGATGAACCTCAGAGTTGCTAACTGAGGCCAAGCCAGAAGGGCATTGAAAACTGCTCTTAATTCCAGAATATTTATGGGAAGGAGACTCTCCTCCTGAGTCCAAGATCCCTGAGTCTTCAGGGAATTCCAGACAGCGCCCCAACCTATCAGGCTGGCGTCTGTTGTTACAATCGTCCAATCTGGCCTGCTGAAGGGCATCCCCTTGGATAGGTGTGGCCGAGAGAGCCACCATAGAAGAGAATTTCTGGTATCTTGATCCAGATTCAGCATAGGGGACAAATCTGAGTAATCCCCATTCCACTGACTTAGCATGCACAGTTGCAGTGGTCTGAGATGCAGGCGTGCAAAGGGTACTATGTCCATTGCCGCTACCATTAAGCCGATTACCTCCATGCATTGAGCCACTGACGGGTGTGGAATGGAATGAAGGACCCGGCAAGCATTTAGAAGTTTTGTTAACCTGACCTCTGTCAGATAAACCTTCATTTCTACAGAATCTATAAGAGTCCCTAAGAAGGGAACTCTTGTGAGTGGCAATAGAGAACTCTTTTCTTCGTTCACTTTCCACCCATGTGACCTTAGAAATGCCAGTACTAACTCTGTATGAGACTTGGCAGTTTGGAAACTTGACGCTTGTATCAGAATGTCGTCTAGGTACGGAGCTACCGATATTCCTCGCGGTCTTAGTACCGCCAGAAGAGAACCCAGAACCTTTGTAAAGATTCTTGGAGCAGTAGCTAACCCGAAGGGAAGAGCTACAAACTGGTAATGCCTGTCTAGAAAGGCAAACCTTAGATACCGGTAATGATCTTTGTGAATCGGTATGTGAAGGTAGGCATCCTTTAAATCCACTGTGGTCATGTACTGACCCTTTTGGATCATGGGTAAGATTGTCCGAATAGTTTCCATTTTGAACGATGGAACTCTTAGGAATTTGTTTAGGATCTTTAAATCCAATATTGGTCTGAAGGTTCCTTCTTTTTTGGGAACCACAAACAGATTTGAGTAAAACCCTTGTCCGTGTTCCGACCGCGGAACCGGGTGGATCACTCCCATTAGTAAAAGATCCTGTACACAGCGTAGAAACGCCTCTTTCTTTATCTGGTTTGTTGACAACCTTGAAAGATGAAATCTCCCTTTTGGAGGAGAAGTTTTGAAGTCCAGAAGATATCCCTGAGATATGATCTCCAACGCCCAGGGATCCTGGACATCTCTTGCCCAAGCCTGGGCGAAGAGAGAAAGTCTGCCACCTACTAGATCCGTTTCCGGATTGGGGGCCCTCACTTCATGCTGTCTTAGGGGCAGCAGCAGGTTTTCTGGCCTGCTTGCCCTTGTTCCAGGTCTGGTTAGGTTTCCAGCCTTGTCTGTAGCGAGCAACAGTTCCTTCCTGTTTTGGAGCAGAGGAAGTTGATGCTGCTCCTGCCTTGAAGTTACGAAAGGCACGAAAATTAGACTGTCTAGCCCTTGGTTTGGCTCTGTCTTGAGGCAGGGCATGGCCCTTACCTCCCGTAATGTCAGCGATAATTTCTTTCAAACCGGGCCCGAATAATGTCTGCCCCTTGAAAGGTATGTTAAGCAATTTAGATTTAGAAGTCACATCAGCTGACCAGGATTTTAGCCACAGCGCTCTGCGCGCCTGAATGGCGAATCCGGAATTCTTAGCCGTAAGTTTAGTTAAATGTACTACGGCATCAGAAATAAATGAATTAGCTAGCTTAAGGGCTTTAAGCTTGTGTGTAATCTCATCCAATGGAGCTGTGTCAAGGGTCTCTTCCAGAGACTCAAACCAAAATGCCGCCTCAGCCGTGACAGGCGCAATGCATGCAAGGGGTTGCAATATAAAACCTTGTTGAACAAACATTTTCTTAAGGTAACCCTCTAACTTTTTATCCATTGGATCTGAAAAGGCACAGCTATCCTCCACCGGGATAGTGGTACGCTTAGCTAAAGTAGAAACTGCTCCCTCCACCTTAGGGACCGTTTGCCATAAGTCCCGTGCAATGTTCCCTCTAAGGTGCGCGGCAGCGCGGGCGCGCACCTTCCCTCTCTGTGTAGCGCAGGCAGTACATAAGGCCGCGCAAAACACAGGAGGAATGTAGAAAGTTTTTTGTTTTTTTATTTCAGCACTGCTAGCCTCCAGGAAACGGCATGACAGAGGCACTGTTAAAAGAAAAGGTCCCTCCGGTGAAGCACAGCTTGATTTGTTTCCTGTGTGCTACACTGAGGGGGAAGACCTAAGCTGAGCAATGAGGACAGGCTGGGGGAAGTTGTTGAAGTAAGCAGCATGTGCACACAGTGCTCGTTACTTCCCTTAATTTTAAACACTAGCTGCAATTACTTTCAAAAGCTGTCCGCTCCTTCTCTCCCCCTTCTTCCTGCCCAAGCGCGGTTCTGAAATTCCTCCCTTCCGTTGAGACAGCTCACTGCATTCAGCCACAGGAGAAGAGACTCTGAGAGCAATGATATAGACGTAAGAGAGGCAGAGGTCAGCAGTAAATAAGGATTTTATTGTTAATGGAACAGTTTGTGTGTATGCTGCAGCTCCTTCACAGCAGGGCACAGCCTTTTAACCCCTTTTCTCCTAGAGCAGATGGGCTGCTTAATGTTTATATTCTCTGTTTAGGAAACTGTTTAAATGTGACATAACAGGGGGAAATCTTTCTATTATTTTGCTCTACTCTCCCTCTTATTTCTTCTTTCCTCATCACTCATCTCTCCTTCACTATCTAACCCCCTCTCCACTCTTCTCTCCCCCTGTCTCTTGTCTCTCTGTCTCCCACTTTCCCCTTTCACTTTTTTTTAATCATATTTTTCCTCTTCCTCCATTATTTCAATATTTCTGTTTTTTAATGTGGAAGATAACTTTCACCAGTATAGCTGTAAAGTGTGTGTGTGTAAGTCTGTGCATATGTGTGTGTGTGTGTGTAAGTCTGTGCATATGTGTGTGTGTGTGTGTGTGTAAGTCTGTGCATATGTGTGTGTGTGTGTGTAAGTCTGTGCATATGTGTGTGTGTGTGTGTGTGTGTAAGTCTGTGCATATGTGTGTGTGTGTGTGTGTGTGTAAGTCTGTGCATATGTGTGTGTGTGTGTGTGTGTGTGTGTAAGTCTGTGCATATGTGTGTGTGTGTAAGTCTGTGCATATGTGTGTGTGTGTGTGTGTGTGTGTAAGTCTGTGCATATGTGTGTGTGTGTGTGTAAGTCTGTGCATATGTGTGTGTGTGTGTGTGTAAGTCTGTGCATATGTGTGTGTGTGTAAGTCTGTGCATATGTGTGTGTGTGTGTGTAAGTCTGTGCATATGTGTGTGTGTGTGTGTGTGTAAGTCTGTGCATATGTGTGTGTGTGTGTGTAAGTCTGTGCATATGTGTGTGTGTGTGTGTAAGTCTGTGCATATGTGTGTGTAAGTCTGTGCATATGTGTGTGTGTGTGTGTGTGTGTAAGTCTGTGCATGTGTGTGTAAGTCTGTGCATGTGTGTGCATATGTGTGTGTGTAAGTCTGTGCATGTGTGTGCATATGTGTGTGTGTAAGTCTGTGCATGTGTGTGTGTGTAAGTCTGTGCATATGTGTGTGTGTAAGTCTGTGCATATGTGTGTGTGTGTAAGTCTGTGCATATGTGTGTGTGTAAGTCTGTGCATATGTGTGTGTGTAAGTCTGTGCATATGTGTGTGTGTAAGTCTGTGCATATGTGTGTGTGTAAGTCTGTGCATATGTGTGTGTGTAAGTCTGTGCATATGTGTGTGTGTAAGTCTGTGCATATGTGTGTGTGTAAGTCTGTGCATATGTGTGTGTGTAAGTCTGTGCATATGTGTGTGTGTAAGTCTGTGCATATGTGTGTGTGTAAGTCTGTGCATATGTGTGTGTGTAAGTCTGTGCATATGTGTGTGTGTAAGTCTGTGCATATGTGTGTGTGTAAGTCTGTGCAAGTCTGTGCATGTGTGTGTGTGAGTCTGTGCATATGTGTGTGTGTAAGTCTGTGCATATGTGTGTGTGTAAGTCTGTGCAAGTCTGTGCATGTGTGTGTGTGTAAGTCTGTGCATATGTGTGTGTGTAAGTCTGTGCATATGTGTGTGTGTAAGTCTGTGCATATGTGTGTGTGTAAGTCTGTGCATATGTGTGTGTGTAAGTCTGTGCATATGTGTGTGTGTAAGTCTGTGCATGTGTGTGTGTGTAAGTATGTGTATGTGCAAGTCTGTGCATGTGTGTGTGCATATGTGTTTGTGTGTAAGTCTGTGCATGTGTGTGTGTGTAAGTCTGTGCAAGTCTGTGCATGTGTGTGTGTGTATGTGTGTGTGTGTGTAAGTCTGTGCATATGTGTGTATGTGTAAGTCTGTGCATATGTGTGTGTGTGTGTGTGTGTGTGTGTGTGTGTGTGTGTGTGTGTGTGTGTGTGTGTGTGTGTGTGTGTGTAAGTCTGTGCATATGTGTGTGTGTGTGTGTAAGTCTGTGCATATGTGTGTGTGTGTGTGTAAGTCTGTGCATATGTGTGTGTGTGTGTGTGTGTAAGTCTGTGCATATGTGTGTGTGTGTGTAAGTCTGTGCATATGTGTGTGTGTAAGTCTGTGCATATGTGTGTGTGTAAGTCTGTGCATATGTGTGTGTGTAAGTCTGTGCATATGTGTGTGTGTGTAAGTCTGTGCATATGTGTGTGTGTGTAAGTCTGTGCATATGTGTGTGTGTGTAAGTCTGTGCATATGTGTGTGTGTAAGTCTGTGCATATGTGTGTGTGTAAGTCTGTGCATATGTGTGTGTGTAAGTCTGTGCATATGTGTGTGTGTAAGTCTGTGCATATGTGTGTGTGTAAGTCTGTGCATATGTGTGTGTGTAAGTCTGTGCATATGTGTGTGTGTAAGTCTGTGCATATGTGTGTGTGTAAGTCTGTGCATATGTGTGTGTGTAAGTCTGTGCATATGTGTGTGTGTAAGTCTGTGCATATGTGTGTGTGTAAGTCTGTGCATATGTGTGTGTGTAAGTCTGTGCATATGTGTTTGTGTGTAAGTCTGTGCATATGTGTTTGTGTGTAAGTCTGTGCATGTGTGTGTAAGTCTGTGCATGTGTGTGTAAGTCTGTGCAAGTCTGTGCATGTGTGTGTGTGTAAGTCTGTGCAAGTCTGTGCATGTGTGTGTGTGTAAGTCTGTGCAAGTCTGTGCATGTGTGTGTAAGCCTGTGCATATGTGTGTGTGTAAGCCTGTGCATGTGTGTGTGTGCGTAAGTCTGTGCATATGTGTGTGTGTGTGTGTAAGTCTGTGCATATGTGTGTGTGTGTGTGTGTGTAAGTCTGTGCATATGTGTGTGTGTGTGTGTGTGTAAGTCTGTGCATATGTGTGTGTGTGTGTGTAAGTCTGTGCATATGTGTGTGTGTGTGTGTGTGTGTGTGTGTGCAAGTCTGTGCATGTGTGTGTGTGTGTGCAAGTCTGTGCATGTGTGTGTGTGTGTGCAAGTCTGTGCATGTGTGTGTTTGTGTGCAAGTCTGTGCATATGTGTTTGTGTGCAAGTCTGTGCATATGTGTTTGTGTGCAAGTCTGTGCATATGTGTTTGTGTGCAAGTCTGTGCATATGTGTTTGTGTGCAAGTCTGTGCATATGTGTTTGTGTGCAAGTCTGTGCATATGTGTTTGTGTGCAAGTCTGTGCATATGTGTTTGTGTGCAAGTCTGTGCATATGTGTTTGTGTGCAAGTCTGTGCATATGTGTGTGTGTGTGTGTGTGTAAGTCTGTGCATATGTGTGTGTGTGTGTGTGTGTAAGTCTGTGCATATGTGTTTGTGTGCAAGTCTGTGCATATGTGTGTGTGTGTGTGTGTGTGTAAGTCTGTGCATATGTGTGTGTGTGTGTGTGTGTAAGTCTGTGCATATGTGTGTGTGTGTGTGTGTGTAAGTCTGTGCATATGTGTGTGTGTGTGTGTAAGTCTGTGCATATGTGTGTGTGTGTGTGTGTGTGTGTGTGTGTGTGTGTGTGTGTGTGCAAGTCTGTGCATGTGTGTGTGTGTGTGCAAGTCTGTGCATGTGTGTGTGTGTGTGCAAGTCTGTGCATGTGTGTGTTTGTGTGCAAGTCTGTGCATATGTGTTTGTGTGCAAGTCTGTGCATATGTGTTTGTGTGCAAGTCTGTGCATATGTGTTTGTGTGCAAGTCTGTGCATATGTGTTTGTGTGCAAGTCTGTGCATATGTGTTTGTGTGCAAGTCTGTGCATATGTGTTTGTGTGCAAGTCTGTGCATATGTGTTTGTGTGCAAGTCTGTGCATATGTGTTTGTGTGCAAGTCTGTGCATATGTGTTTGTGTGCAAGTCTGTGCATATGTGTTTGTGTGCAAGTCTGTGCATATGTGTTTGTGTGCAAGTCTGTGCATATGTGTTTGTGTGCAAGTCTGTGCATATGTGTTTGTGTGCAAGTCTGTGCATATGTGTTTGTGTGCAAGTCTGTGCATATGTGTTTGTGTGCAAGTCTGTGCATATGTGTTTGTGTGCAAGTCTGTGCATATGTGTTTGTGTGCAAGTCTGTGCATATGTGTTTGTGTGCAAGTCTGTGCATATGTGTTTGTGTGCAAGTCTGTGCATATGTGTTTGTGTGCAAGTCTGTGCATATGTGTTTGTGTGCAAGTCTGTGCATATGTGTTTGTGTGCAAGTCTGTGCATATGTGTTTGTGTGCAAGTCTGTGCATATGTGTTTGTGTGCAAGTCTGTGCATATGTGTTTGTGTGCAAGTCTGTGCATGTGTTTGTGTGCAAGTCTGTGCATGTGTGTGTGTGCAAGTCTGTGCATGTGCAAGTCTGTGCGTGTGCAAGTCTGTGCATGTGTGTGTGTGCAAGTCTGTGCATGTGTGTGTGTGTAAGTCTGTGCAAGTCTGTGCATGTGTGTGTGTGTAAGTCTGTGCAAGTCTGTGCATGTGTGTGTGTGTATGTGTGTGTGTGTGTAAGTCTGTGCATATGTGTGTGTGTGTGTGTGTGTGTGTGTGTAAGTCTGTGCATATGTGTGTGTGTGTGTGTGTGTGTGTGTAAGTCTGTGCATATGTGTGTGTGTGTGTGTAAGTCTGTGCATATGTGTGTGTGTAAGTCTGTGCATATGTGTGTGTGTGTGTAAGTCTGTGCATATGTGTGTGTGTAAGTCTGTGCATATGTGTGTGTGTAAGTCTGTGCATATGTGTGTGTGTAAGTCTGTGCATATGTGTTTGTGTGTAAGTCTGTGCATGTGTGTGTGTGTGTGTGCAAGTCTGTGCATGTGTGTGTGTGTGTGTGCAAGTCTGTGCATGTGTGTGTGTGTGTGTGTAAGTCTGTGCAAGTCTGTGCATGTGTGTGTGTGTAAGCCTGTGCATATGTGTGTGTGTAAGCCTGTGCATGTGTGTGTGTGCGTAAGTCTGTGCATATGTGTGTGTGTGCGTAAGTCTGTGCATATGTGTGTGTGTGCGTAAGTCTGTGCATATGTGTGTGTGTGCGTAAGTCTGTGCATATGTGTGTGTGTGTGTGTAAGTCTGTGCATATGTGTGTGTGTGTGTGTAAGTCTGTGCATATGTGTCTGTGCATATGTGTGTGTGTGTGTGTGTGTGTGTGTAAGTCTGTGCATGTGTGTGTGTGTGTAAGTCTGTGCATGTGTGTTTGTGTGCAAGTCTGTGCATGTGTGTTTGTGTGCAAGTCTGTGCATGTGTGTTTGTGTGCAAGTCTGTGCATGTGTGTTTGTGTGCAAGTCTGTGCATGTGTGTTTGTGTGCAAGTCTGTGCATGTGTGTTTGTGTGCAAGTCTGTGCATGTGTGTTTGTGTGCAAGTCTGTGCATGTGTGTTTGTGTGCAAGTCTGTGCATGTGTGTTTGTGTGCAAGTCTGTGCATGTGTGTTTGTGTGCAAGTCTGTGCATGTGTGTTTGTGTGCAAGTCTGTGCATGTGTGTTTGTGTGCAAGTCTGTGCATGTGTGTTTGTGTGCAAGTCTGTGCATGTGTGTTTGTGTGCAAGTCTGTGCATGTGTGTTTGTGTGCAAGTCTGTGCATGTGTGTTTGTGTGCAAGTCTGTGCATGTGTGTTTGTGTGCAAGTCTGTGCATGTGTGTTTGTGTGCAAGTCTGTGCATATGTGTTTGTGTGCAAGTCTGTGCATATGTGTTTGTGTGCAAGTCTGTGCATATGTGTTTGTGTGCAAGTCTGTGCATATGTGTTTGTGTGCAAGTCTGTGCATATGTGTTTGTGTGCAAGTCTGTGCATATGTGTTTGTGTGCAAGTCTGTGCATATGTGTTTGTGTGCAAGTCTGTGCATATGTGTTTGTGTGCAAGTCTGTGCATATGTGTTTGTGTGCAAGTCTGTGCATATGTGTTTGTGTGCAAGTCTGTGCATATGTGTTTGTGTGCAAGTCTGTGCATATGTGTTTGTGTGCAAGTCTGTGCATGTGTGTTTGTGTGCAAGTCTGTGCATGTGTGTTTGTGTGCAAGTCTGTGCATGTGTTTGTGTGCAAGTCTGTGCATGTGTTTGTGTGCAAGTCTGTGCATGTGTGTGTGTGCAAGTCTGTGCATGTGTGTGTGTGCAAGTCTGTGCGTGTGCAAGTCTGTGCGTGTGCAAGTCTGTGCGTGTGCAAGTCTGTGCGTGTGCAAGTCTGTGCGTGTGCAAGTCTGTGCGTGTGCAAGTCTGTGCGTGTGCAAGTCTGTGCGTGTGCAAGTCTGTGCGTGTGCAAGTCTGTGCGTGTGCAAGTCTGTGCGTGTGCAAGTCTGTGCGTGTGCAAGTCTGTGCGTGTGCAAGTCTGTGCGTGTGCAAGTCTGTGCGTGTGCAAGTCTGTGCGTGTGCAAGTCTGTGCGTGTGCAAGTCTGTGCGTGTGCAAGTCTGTGCGTGTGCAAGTCTGTGCGTGTGCAAGTCTGTGCGTGTGCAAGTCTGTGCGTGTGCAAGTCTGTGCGTGTGCAAGTCTGTGCGTGTGCAAGTCTGTGCGTGTGCAAGTCTGTGCGTGTGCAAGTCTGTGCGTGTGCAAGTCTGTGCGTGTGCAAGTCTGTGCATGTGCAAGTCTGTGCATGTGTGTGTGTGCAAGTCTGTGCATATGTGTGTGTGTGCAAGTCTGTGCATATGTGTGTGTGTGCAAGTCTGTGCATGTGTGTGTGTGCAAGTCTGTGCATGTGTGTGTGTAAGTCTGTGCATATGTGTGTGTAAGTCTGTGCATATGTGTGTGAATGTAATATATATGTGTGTGTGTGGGTGTGTGTGTGTAAGTCTGTGCATATATGTGTGTTTAAAGGGACACTCTAGTCAAAATTAAACTTTCATGATTCAGATAGGGCATGCAATTTTAAACAACTTTCCAATTGACTTATCATTAAATTTGCTTTGTTCCCTTGGTGGTATTTTTGAAAAGCTAAGCCTAGCTAGGCTCAAACTGATTTTAAACCGTTGAAAACCGCCTCTTAGCTCAGAGCATTTTGAAAATTTTTCACAGTTAGACAGAACTAATTCATGTGTGTCATATAGATAACATTGTGCTCACTCCCGTGTCTGTCAAAAGCACTGAGATAAGGGGCAGTCTGCAGAGGCTTAGATACAAGGTAATCACAGAGGTAGAGATTGGTAGAAGTGTATGTGTGTGTGTGTGTGTGTGTGTGTGTGTTTGGGGGGGGCATGGCGCGGGGGGCGGGGCTTCGCTTCGTCAGGGGGGGGGGGGAGGCGTCATTTTGACCTTGGACCCAGGCAGCACAATGTCTTGAGCCAGCCCTGATCTATACAATAGTTGAATTACAGGTCATATTCCTGGCTTCTACAATTTAAAGCAGCCTTTGTTATCCACTCTATTTACTAATAAATAATACTAATAGCCCAGTGCAGCAAAGACAAAGAGTTCATCTTACTATTCTTCTGTGTTAACATGTTAGCCTTTATCACCATACTCCCATTCTAAGAGCATGGCTGTCAGTCAAACTTATAACATGCAGATCACTATTTAACCCCTTGGCTACCAGAGAGGATTGCAGTGTATTCCTATACAATGCACTGTAGCCCTTTTTGGCAGGCATGGGGTTAAATTATGCCCACAAGCTGGTCTAGGCATCTCAGGAGATTATACAGGAGACTGAGGCTTGTCTGTGTCACAAACCAGTTTTTATATACAGTTTGAGCAATAATGTCTGTAGTACTGTGTAATGCTATTGCTGCTTTCACATGAGGATCTATTTAAGCAGTGTTGCTTAGCTATATGTGTGTGTGTGTATATATATATATATATATATATATATATATATATATATATATATATATATATATATATATATATATATATATACATATATACATATATACATATATACATATATATACTCAATGCCGCACACAAGCCCTATCAAACCCACACATAGAAAAAAATATAGGAGGGGGTGAGAAAGGCACACCGGGTCTATCCCACTCCTTGTTAACAATTTCAGTAAGTCTCTTAGGTATAGGAAAAACATCAGTACACGTCGGTACCGCAAAATATTTATCCAACCTACATATTTTCTCTGGGATTGCAACCGTGTTACAATCATTCAGAGCCGCTAACACCTCCCCTAGTAATACACGGAGGTTCTCCAGCTTAAATTTAAAATTTGAAATGTCTGAATCCAGTTTATTTGGATCAGATCCGTCACCCACAGAATGAAGCTCTCCGTCTTCATGTTCTGCAAATTGTGACGCAGTATCAGACATGGCCCTAGCATTATCAGCGCACTCTGTTCTCACCCCAGAGTGGTCTCGTTTACCCCTAAGTTCTGGTAATTTAGATAAAACTTCAGTCATAACATTAGCCATGTCTTGTAAAGTGATTTGTAATGGCCGCCCTGATGTACTTGGCGTTACAATATCACGCACCTCCTGAGCGGGAGATGCAGGTACCGACACGTGAGGCAAGTTAGTCGGCATAACTTTCCCCTCGTTGTCTGGTGAATTTTTCTTAACATGTACAGATTGGCTTTTATTTAAAGTAGCATCAATGCAATTAGTACATAAATTTCTATTGGGCTCCACCTTGGCCTTTGAACATATTGCACAAAGAGATTCCTCTGTGTCAGACATGTTTAAACAAACTAGCAATTAGACTAGCAAGCTTGGAAAATACTTTTCAAATGAATTTACAAGCAATATAAAAAACGTTACTGTGCCTTTAAGAAGCACACAAAAAAACTGTCACATTGAGATAACAATGAACCGGATTAGTTATAGCAATCAATTTTTCATATGAAATGCATTAATTTAGCAAAGGATTGCACCCATTAGCAAATGGATTATTAACCCCTTAATACAAAAAAACGAATAACAAATAAAATAAATACGTTTTTATCACAGTCAAAGCACAGTCTCACAGGTCTGCTGTGAGTGATTACCTCCCTCAAACTAGTTTTGGAGACCCCTGAGCTCTGTAGAGACGTCCTGGATCATGCAGGGAGAATAAGGAAGACTGTGACTGAATTTTTAATGCGTAGTAAAAGCGCCAAAATAGGCCCCTCCCACTCATAATACAGCAGTGGGGAAGCTCAGTAAACTGATTTTATTCAAAATAAACGACAGCCAAGTGGAAAATAATGCCCATAAATTTTTCACCAAGTACCTCAGAGAGAAAAACGATTAACCTGCCAGTAAACGTTTTAAATATATGAAATAATAATAAAAGCCTGTTGCTAGTCGCTATCACTGCAGAAAGGCTATGAGTTATATGTATACAGTATTTTCTTAGTGAAGTGCCATTCCCCAGAAATACTTTAGTGCCAACATACATACATAACAGCCTGATACCAGTTGCTACTACTGCATTTAAGGCTGTACTTACATTATATTGGTATTAGCAGTATTTTCTCAGTCAATTCCATTCCTTAGAAAATAATATACTGCAACATACCTCTTTGCAGGTGAACCCTGCCCGCTGTCCCCTGTTCTGAAGTTACCTCGCTCCTCAGAATGGCCGAGAACAGCAAATGGATCTTAGTTACGTCCGCTAAGATCATACACAAACTCAGGTAGATTCTTCTTCTAATACTGCCTGAGAAGAAACAACACACTCCGGTGCTGTTTAAAACAACAAACTTTTGATTGAAGAAATAAAAACTAAATTTAATAACCACACTCCTCTCACACATCCTATCTATTAGTTAGGTGCAAGAGAATGACTGGGTGTGACGTAGAGGGGAGGAGCTATATAGCAGCTCTGCTTGGGTGATCCTCTTGCACTTCCTATTAGGGAGGAGTTAATATCCCATAAGTAATGGATGACCCGTGGACTGACTACACTTAACAGGAGAAAGTTTAATATCTTTGGAATGCAAAGGTTCAAACGGAACCCCTTGAAGAACTTTAAGAACTAAATTTAAACTCCATGGCGGAGCAACAGGTTTAAAAACAGGCCTGATTCTAACTAAAGCCTGGCAAAACGCCTGAACGTCTGGAACCTCAGCCAGACGTTTGTGCAAAAGAATAGACAGAGCAGAAATCTGTCCCTTTAACCCCTTAATGACCACAGCACTTTTCCATTTTCTGTCCGTTTGGGACCAAGGCTATTTTTACATTTCTGCGGTGTTTGTGTTTAGCTGTAATTTTCCTCTTACTCATTTACTGTACCCACACATATTATATACCGTTTTTCTCGCCATTAAATGGACTTTCTAAAGATACCATTATTTTCATCATATCTTATAATTTACTATAAAAAAAATTATAAAATATGAGGAAAAAATTGAAAAAAACACACTTTTTCTAACTATGACCCCCAAAATCTGTTGCACATCTACAACCACCAAAAAACACCCCTGCTAAATAGTTTCTAAATTTTGTCCTGAGTTTAGAAATACCCAATGTTTACATGTTCATTGCTTTTTTTGTAAGTTATAGGGCCATAAATACAAGTAGCACTTTGCTATTTCCAAACCATTATTTTTCAAAATTAGCGCTAGTTACATTAGAACACTAATATCTTTCAGGAATCTCTGAATATCCATTGACATGTATATATTTTTTTTTAGTAGACATCCCAAAGTATTCATCTAGGCCCATTTTGGTATATTTCATGCCACCATTTCACCGCCAAATGCGATTAAATACAAAAATTTGTTCACTTTTTTACTAATTTTTTCACAAACTTTTGGTTTCTCACTGAAATTATTTACAAACAGCTTGTGCAATTATGGCTTAAATGGTTGTAAATTCTTCTCTGGGATCCCCTTTGTTCAGAAATAGCAGACATATATGGCTTTGGCGTTGCTTTTTAGTAATTAGAAGGCTGCTAAATGCCACAGCGCACTACACGTGTATTATGCCCAGCAGTGAAGGGGTTAATTATGGAGCATGTAGGGAGCTTTTAGGGATAATTTTAGCTTTAGTGTAGTGTAGTAAACAACCCCAAGTATTGATCTAGGCCAATTTTGGTATATTTCATGCCACCATTTCACCGCCAAATGCGATCAAATTAAAATAAAACGTTAAATTTTTCACAATTTTAGGTTTCTCACTGAAATCATTTACAAACAGCTTGTGCAATTATGGCACAAATGGTTGTAAATGCTTCTCTGGGATCCCCTTTGTTCAGAAATAGACATATATGGCTTTGGCGTTGCTTTTTGGTAATTAGAAGGCCGCCAAATGCCGCTGCATTTCACACGTGTATTATGGCTAGCAGTGAAGGGGTTAATTATGTAGCTTGTAGGGAGCTTGCAGTGTTAATTTTAGCTTTAGTGTAGAGCTCAGCCTCCCACCTGAAACATGAGACCCCCTGATCCCTCCCAAACAGCTCTCTTCCCTCCCCCACCCCACAATTGTCCCCGCCATCTTAAGTACTGGCAGAAACTCTGCCAGTATTAAAATAAAAGCTATATTTGGGCTTTTTTTGTGGGGGGGTTTTAGCATATTTACATATGCTGCTGTGTAGGATCCCCCCTTAGCTCCCAGCCTCACTGATCCCCCACCAAACCGCTCTCTAACCCTCCCCCTCTGCCTTAATGGGAGCCATCTTGGGTACTGGCAGCTGTCTGCCAGTACCCAGTTTAGTAAAAAAATGCCCTTCTCTGTAGTGTAGCTTTCCCCCCCCCCCCCCAAGATCAACCCCCCACCCCTTCCCGATCCCTTAGCTGTTTATTTACAGCTTTTAAAACTTTTTATTTTTTCACTTTTCACAGTTTATTTTTCTGTAGTGTAGCGGTTCCCTCCCGCTCCCGCCCCGTGCACGCCCGCCGCCCCCCCGTGCACGCGCGCGCTCCCGCCCGTCCCGCCCCCCTCCACTCCAATCGGCACATCGATGGCCGCCCACCCGCCTCCCAGACTTGCTCCCACCCACCAACGATACCGGCCACCGATGTCCGGTGCAGAGAGGGCCACAGAGTGGCTCTCTCTGCATCGGATGGCCAAGGGGGTTATTGCAGGATGCCTCAATATCGAGGCATCACTGCAATAACCGGAAAGCAGCTGGAAGCGAGCAGGATCGCTTCCAGCTTCTTTCCAGACCAAGGACGTACGCCACACGTCCTCGGTCATTAACTGTATTTTTTTTGAGGACGTGTGGCGTACGTCCTCGGTCATTAAGGGGTTAAGGAACTAGCAGATAATCCTTTCTCCAATCCCTCTTGGAGAAAGGAGAAGATTCTAGGAATCCTGACTTTACTCCATGAGTAACCCTTGGATTCACACAAGTGAAGATATTTTCACCATATCTTATAATAGATTTTCCTGGTGACAGGCTTTCGAGTCTGAATTAAGGTATCAATGACCGATTCGGAAAAACCACGCTTTGATAGAATCAAGCGTTCAATCTCCAAGCAGTCAGACGCAGAGAAATTAGATTTGGATGTTTGAAAGGACCTTGAAGTAGAAGGTCCTGCCTTAGCGGCAGAGTCCATGGTGGAAAGGATGACATGTCCACCAGATCTGCATACCAAGTCTTGCGTGGCCACGCAAGAGCTATCAAAATCACCGAAGCTCTCTCCTGCTTGATCTTGGCAATCAGCCGAGGGAGCAGAGGAAACGGTGGAAACACATAAGCCAGGCTGAAGGACCAGGGCGCTGCTAGAGCATCTATCAGCGCTGCCTTGGGGTCCCTGGACCTGGACCCGTAACAAGGAAGCTTGGCGTTCTGACGAGACGCCATGAGATCCAGTTCTGGTATGCCCCATAGTTGAATCAACTGGGCAAATACCTCCGTATGGAGCTCCCACTCCCCCGGATGAAAAGTCTGCCGACTTAAAAAATCCGCCTCCCAGTTCTCTACTCCTGGGATATGGATAGCTGAAAGATGGCAAGAGTGAACCTCTGCCCATAGAATTATCTTTGAAACCTCCAACATTGCCAGGGGGCTTCTTGTTCCCCCCTGATGGTTGATATAGGCGACAGTCGTGATATTGTCCGACTGAAATCTGATGAACCTGACCTCCGCTAGCTGAGGCCAAGCCTGAAGAGCATTGAATATCGCTCTTAGTTCCTTATCGGAAGGAGGGCTTCCTCCTGAGACCACGATCCCTGAGCCTTCAGGGAGTTCCAGACTGCGCCCCAGCCCAGAAGGCTGGCATCTGTCGTCACTATAGTCCATTCTGGCCTGTGGAAGCTCATTCCCCTGGACAGATGGACCCGAGATAGCCACCAGAGAAGAGAATCCCTGGTATCCTGATCCAGATTTAGCAGTGGGGACAAATCTGTGTAATCCCCATTCCACTGACTGAGCATGCAAAGTTGCAGCGGTCTGAGATGTAGGCGGGCAAACGGAACTATGTCCATTGCCGCTACCATTAAGCCGATTACTTCCATACACTGAGCCACTGACGGCTGAGAAGTGGAATAAAGAGCACAGCAGGAAGTTAGTAGCTTTGACAACCTGACTTCTGTCAGAAAAATCTTAATTTCTACTGAATCCGAGTTCCTAGGAAGGAAACTCTTGTGAGAGGGGAGAGAGAACTCTTTTCTTCGTTCACCTTCCACGCGTGAGACCTCAGGAATGCCAGAACAATGTCCGTATGGGATTTGGCGATTTGAAAAGTCGACGCCTGTATCAGAATGTCGTCTAGGTAAGGAGCCACCGCTATGCCTCGTGGCCTTAGAACTGCCAGTAGGGACCCTAGAACCTTCGTAAAGATTCTTGGTGCCGTGGCTAACCCAAAGGGAAGAGCCAAAAACTGGTAATGCCTGTCTAGGAAGGCAAACCTGAGAAACCGATGATGCTCTCTGTGTATCGGAATGTGGAGATAAGAATCCTTTAGATCCACGGTAGTCATGTATTGACCCTCCTGGATCATAGGTAGGATGGTTTGAATAGTCTCCATCTTGAAGGATGGGACCCTGAGAAATTTGTTTAGAATCTTGAGATCCAAGATTGGTCTGAAAGTTCCCTCTTTTTTGGGAACTATGAACAGATTTGAATAGAATCCCTGCCCCTGTTCCTCCCTTGGAACTGGGTGGATCACTCCCATGACCAGGTGGTCTTGAACACAACGTAAGAATGCCTCTCTCTTTATCTGGTTTGCAGATAATTGTTTGAGATGAAATCTCCCCTTTGGAGACAAGGCTTTGAAATCCAGAAGATATCCCTGGGAAAATCTCCAGAGCCCAGGGATCCTGGACGTCTCTTGCCCAAGCCTGGGCGAAGAGAGAATGTCTGCCCTCAACTAGATCCGGTCCCGGATCGGGGGCTACTCCTTCATGCTGTCTTAGAGGCAGCAGCAGGTTTTTTGGCCTGCTTTCCCTTGTTCCAAGCCTGATTAGGTTTCCAGCCTGGCTTGGACTGGGCAAAATTTCCTTCTTGTTTTGCAGCAGAGGAAGTTGAAGCTGCGCCACTCTTGAAGTTTCGAAAGGAACAAAAATTGGTCTGTTTGGTCCTTGATTTGTTGGACCTATCTTGGGGAAGGGACTTTGAAGTAACTTCAGCTGACCAGGATTTAAGCCATAGCGCCCTACGCGCCTGAATGGCAAAACCTGAATTCTTAGCCGTTAGCTTTGTTAAATGAAAAACGGCGTCAGAAATAAATGAATTGGCTAACTTAAGTGTTTTAAGCCTGTCTAGGATATCATCCAACGGGGTCTCCACCTGTAGGGCCTCTTCAAGAGACTCGAACCAGAAAGCTGCTGCAGCAGTGACTGGGGCAATGCATGCAAGAGGCTGGAGAATAAATCTTGTTGTATAAAGATTTTCTTAAGAAAAACCCTCTAGTTTTTTATCCATTGGATCTAGGAAAGTACAACTGTCCTCGACGGGAATAGTTGTACGTTTAGCTAGGGTAGAGACTGCTCCCTCCACCTTAGGGACCGTCTGCCACGAGTCCCGTGTAGCGGCATCTATGGGAAACATCTTTTTAAAGGCAGGAGGGGGAGAGAACGGTACACCTGGTCTATCCCATTCCTTCGTAATAATTTCTGAAAACCTCTTAGGGATTGGAAAAACAGTGTAAACAGGCACAGCAAAGTATTTGTCCATTTTACACAACTTCTCTGGGACTACAATGGTGTCACAGTCATCCAGAGTCGCTAAAACCTCCCTGAGCAACACGCGGAGGTGTTCAAGTTTAAATTTAAATGCTGTAATTTCAGACTCAGACTGAAGTAACGCCTTCCCTGAATCAGAAATGTCACCCACAGATAGAAGCTCTCCTGCTTCAGAGAGCTCTGTATTTATTCTAGCCCCAGAGCTGTCTCGCTTTCCTTGTAACCCTGGCAGTTTGGACAATACCTCTGTGAGCGTATGATTCATAACTGCCGCCATGTCCTGTAAAGTAAACGCAGTGGACGCGCCAGATGTACTTGGCGTCACTTGAGCGGGAGTTATAGGTTCTGACACATGGGGAGAGTTAGATGGCATAATCTCCCTTTTATCAGTCTGAGAAACCTCTGGTGATAAATCTTTAAAAGCCATAATATGGTCTTTATAACTTATAGAAAGGTCAATGCATTTGGTACACATTCTAATAGGGGGTTCCACAATGGCTTCTAAACATAATGAACAAGGAGTTTCTTCTATGTCAGACATGTTTAACAGACTAGTAATGAGACCAGCAAGCTTGGAAAACACTTTAATAAATGTGAAAAGCAATTAAACAAAAACGGTACTGTACCTTTAAGAGAAAAAACTACCATATAAACTGCAAATCAGTGTTAAAAAGCAGTAAACTCTACGAAATTTTTACAGTGTGTACAAGAGACTAAAGCAGCATTGCACCCACTTGCAAATGGATGATTAACCCCTTAGGCCCAAAAACGGATTAGAAAAACGATAACACCGTTAAAAAACAGTCAAACACACTGCCACAGCTCTACTGTGGCTCCTACCTTCCCTTAAACACGATTTTGCAGGAAAGAACCCCTCTATAGTGGTCCTAGATGCCAGAGGACTCCTTTAGAGAAACTGGATGACTCAGTCTGTATAACAACTGTGCATAAAGTGCGCGAAAATAGGCCCCTCCCACCATGCACTCACAGTCAGAGGGCCATAAAAAACTACTCCTAGGAGTAAAATAACAGCCATGTGGAAAACTAGGCCCCAAAATAAAGATTTATCACCCTCAGAGAAAAAACGTTTTTTCTGTTAAGTAATGCAAACGTTTTAACACTAAGTACTATGAGGGTTAACATAAAAATTACCCTTATGTTGTAAGCATGATCCCAGTCGCTGTTAAATCACTGTATCAGGCTTACCTCAAATATATCAGGCACTGTCAGCATTTTCTAGACCTTATCTCTCTAGAAAAAAATATACTGAACATACCTTAAATCAGGTGATTTGCCAACTGTCCCCCCAACTGAAGTTTTCTTTCCATACTCTTCAGTTATGTGTGAGAACAGGAATGGACCTTAGTTACAAACCGCTAAGATCATCAACCTCCAGGCAGATGATTCTTCCAATTTCTGCCTGAGAGTGAAACAGTACAACGCCGGTACCATTTAAAAATAACAAACTTTTGATTGAAGGTAAAACTACACCACATATCTCTTGATACTTCCTTTCTTGTCGAGAGCTTGCAAGAGAATGACTGGGGGTGGCAGTTAGGGGAGGAGCTATATAGACAGCTCTGCTGTAGGTGTCCTCTTGCAACTTCCTGTTGGGAAGGAGAATATCCCACAAGTAATGGATGAACCCGTGGACTGGATACACCTTTACAAGAGAGTGAAACAGTACAACGCCGGTACCGTTTAAAAATAAACTTTTGATTGAAGGTAAAACTACACTAAGTCACCACATATCTCTTGATACTTCCTTTCTTGTTGAGAGCTTGCAAGAGAATGACTGGGGGTGGCAGTTAGGGGAGGAGCTATATAGACAGCTCTGCTGTGGGTGTCCTCTTGCAACTTCCTGTAGGGAAGGAGAATATCCCACAAGTAATGGATGAACCCGTGGACTGGATACAACTTTACAAGAGAAATCAAGCGTTCAATCTCCAAGCAGTCAGCTGCAGAGAAATTAGATTCGGATGATGGAAGGGTCCCTGAATGAGAAGGTCCTGCCTCAATGGAAGCTTCCACGGTGGCAGAGACGACATGTCCACCAGATCGGCATACCAAGTCCTGCGAAGGCCACGCAGGAGCGATGAGAATCACCAAAGCCCTCTCCTGTTTGACTTGAGCAATCACCCGTGGAAGGAGAGCAAATGGAGGAAATACATAAGCTAGGTTGAACTGCCAAGGCATCTATCAGTTCGGCCTGAGGATCCCTGGACCTGGATCCATATCTCAGGAGCTTGGCATTCTGACAAGACGCCATGAGATCCAGCTCCAGCCTGCCCCATTTGAAAATCAAGCTGGGAAATACTTCCGGAGGGAGTTCCCATTCCCCCGGATGAAACGTCTGTCTGCTCAAAAAATCTGCCTCCCAATTATCCACTCCTGGGATGTGGATTGCTGACAGATAACAAGAGTGAGTCTCAGCCCACTGAATTATCCTGGATACTTCTGTCATCGCTAAGGAACTCCTTGTTCCTCCCTGATGATTGATGTAGGCTACAGTCGTGATGTCCGACTAGAATCTGATGAATTTGGTCGAAGCCAACTGAGGCCAAGCCAGAAGCGCATTGAATATTGCTCTCAATTCCAGAATGTTGATGGGAAGTAAAGACTCCGATCGAGTTCATACACCTTGAGCCTTCAAGGAATTCCAGACTGCTCCCCATCCTATTAGACTGGCATCTGTTGTCCCTATTTCCCATGAGGGCCTGCGGAGGCATGTCCCCTGAGACAGATGATCCAGCGACAACCACCACAGAAGAGACTCCCTTGTCTCCCGCTCTAGATCTATTTGAGGAGACAAATTTGCATAATCTCCATTCCACTGTTTGAGCATGTTCAGTTGTAGAGGTCTGAGATAAAAACGAGCAAACGGAATGATGTCCATTGCTGCCACCATTAAGCCAATTACCTCCATGCACTGAGCCATTGACGGCCGAGGATTGGACTGAAGATATCAGAATGTATTCAGAATTTTTAACTTTCTGACTTCCGTCAAAAAGATCTTCATGGATAGAGAGTCGAGTAGAGTTCCCAGGAAGGGAACCCTTGTCTGTGGAATTAGTGAACTTTTCTCGAGATTCACCTTCCACCCATGAGTCCTTAGAAAGAACAGAACAATATCGGTATGGCACTTTGCTAGCTGATAAGACGATGCCTGGATCAGAATATCATCCAGATAAGGCGCCACAGCAATGCCCCGCGGTCTTAGAACCGCCAGCAGAGACCCCAGAACCTTTGTGAAAATTCTGGGTGCCGTGGCCAGGCCGAAAGGAAGGGCCACAAACTGAAAATGTTTGTCCAGGAAGGCAAACCTCAGGAACTTGTGATGATCCCTGTGGATAGGTATATGAAGATACGCGTCCTTTAGATCCACGGTAGTCATATATTTACCCTACTGGATCAATGGAAGAATGGTCCGAATAGTTTCCATCTTGAAGGATGGAACTCTGAGAAATTTGTTTAGACTTTTGAGATCTAAAATGGGTCAAATATTCCCTCTTTTTTGGGAACTACAAAGAGATTTGAGTAAAACCCCTGCCCCTGTTCCTGAATTGGAACGGGGCATATTACTCCCATGAGGGAGAGATCTCTTACACAGTGTAAGAATGTCTATCTTTTTATCTGGTCGACAGATAATCGTGAAAGAAGAAACCTTGCCCTGGGGAAAGAGTTTTTGAACTCCAGCTGATACCCTTGAGACACGATTTCTAGTGTCCAGGGATCCTGAACGTCTCTTATCCAAGCCTGGACAAAGAGAGAAAGTCTGCCCCCTACAAGATACGGTCCCGGATCGGGGGCCGCTCCTTCATGCTGTCTTGGTAGCAGCAGCAGGCTTCTTGGGTTGTTTACCCTTGTTCCATACCTGGTTGGGTCTCCAGGTGGACTTGGCTTGATAAAAATTCCCTTCCTGTTTAGTGGAAGAGGAAGAGGGGATTCCCTTGAAATTTTGAAAGGAACGAAAATTACTCTGTCGTCCCCTTTGCTTAGATGTTTTATCTTGAGGGAGGAGATGACCCTTACCTCCCGTAATGTCAGAAATGATCTCCTTCAAGTCAGGCCCGAACAGGGTTTTTCCCTTGAAAGGAATAGCCAAGAGCTTAGATTTAGAGGACACATCCGCAGACCAAGATTTTAACCAGAAGGCTCTTCAAGTTAAGATGGAGAAACCTGAATTCTTAGCCGCCAATTTGGTGATCTGAAAGGAGGCATCCGTAATAAAATAATTAGCCAGCTTAAGGGCCTTAATTCTATCCTGTATTTCCTCTAAAGAATTTTCAGTCCTTAGAGACTCTTCTAGAGCGTCAAACCAAAAGGCAGCCGCAGTTGTGACTGTTACAATGCAGGCCTAAAAATTGCAATAGAAACCCTTGATGAACATATAGTTTTTTGAGAAGACCCTCCAACTTCTTATCCATGGGGTCTTTAAAAGCACAACTGTCCTCAATAGGGATAGTTGTACGCTTAGCCAGAGTAGAGATAGCTCCCTCCACCTTAGGGATCGTCTGCCAAGAATCCCGAACAGTGTCAGCTATAGGGTACATTTTCTTAAACATAGGGTAAGGGGAGAACGGGATACCCGGTCTTTCCCATTCTCTAGCAATAATTTCCAAAACTCTCTTAGGAACCGGAAAAACGTCAGAATAAGAAGGAACCTCCAAATATCTGTCCATCTTACTCAATTTCTCTGGAGGGACCACAATAGAGTCACAGTCGTCCAGAGTCATCAAAACCTCCCTAAGTAACAGGCAGAGGTGTTCAAGCTTAAACCTGAAAGACATCACTTCCAAATCTGTCAGGGGTAATGCACTTCCTGAGTCAGACAGTTCCCCCTCAGACAGAGCTGCCATACTCCCCAATTCAGAGCCCTGGGAGGGTACATTGGAGATTGCCATCAAAGCATGGTCGCCTGGACCACCTGGGCCTCTTTCCTACTGCGTTTGCCTTGCAAAACTGGTAACTTAGATAAAACCTCTGAAAGAGTGGATAACATAACTGCAGCCATATCCTGCAGAGTGAATGAAGCAGACGCAGTTGAAGAACACGGCGTCGCTTGAGCGGGCGTTAAAGGACGTGACTCTTGGGGAGAAAGTTGCGGCATACCCTGAATCTCATCAGTCTGAGAACATTCCTTAGATATATCTTTATTAAAGAAAATTTGTTCTTTACACTGTAAAGCCCTCTCAATACATGAGGGACAAAGCGTAACAGGGGGTTCCACAATGGCATCTAAACACATATGACATGTACTTTGTTCAATGGTATCCATGATAACATAAGCAAAGGCAAGCTTGGTCAAATTACTGATAATATATTGTAAAAATCAGTCCGATGAATTTATAATTAACAATTGGTGTACTGTGTCTTTAAGAAGAAAAAAACAACCTTCTGAATTAAAACTCGATATAGAAATAGGCAGAGAGTAAGCTGTTTAGTTTATACCAAACTCCCTGCATGTGAGCCTTAGCAAAATCACACTGGTATTCCAGAAAAATACAGCAGTCACCAAGCCAAAGCTCTGCTGCGGCTCCTACCTGCCTCCATGTGACCATTCTTATCCCCTCTAGGCCTGCGCACCTAAGATCGCCTGTAAGATATTACAACAAGCGGTCTTAGGAGCCGTGAGGAGAAGCTGCCAACTGGAACTCAGTCGAGTTTAAAAACTGTGTGGCTAAGCGCGCGAACCTAAGCCCCGCTCCTCGTGGGGGGAAAAATAATTAAGTACCGCCATGTACCGGAGTCCAGAAAAAAACACTTCCCCAACTCCGGCACTACCCCCAGCGTCAGTCATCTCTATGATACAATAAATTTAATAGAGCAAGCCCGTTACAGTTCAGGTGCATACCAACATAAATGTCCCAGTGCTTCTAGGCTACATTTTAAAATGCTAGAGTGTCTGGAGAATAAGCAGTATGTTGGTCCTCATTCTTCTCTTTATGGCTAATGAGAACCTACATACTGTCCAAAGGGAGCCCTTAGTTCATAGCCCCCAATATCAAAGGCAGAGTACAGTCGGTTCTGAGATATGCTGCAGAGCCCCAGAAATAAAAGACTGCACTTACCTCCATGCTGAGGAACAGCATGGCAATCTCACAGTGTCAAGAGGTCCACTCTTCCTCCTGAGGTCCTGTGAAGGCAGAAGGGTCTTAGTTAACATTCTCTAAGACCACACACAGAAGAGCAGCACAAGTATTGGGAGGCACAGTGAAGCTAAAACCCCACCAGTTCCCATAGCCTAAAAGGCTATCACTCCAGAGGCTGCCCTATAGTAAAATAGTACACTTTGGCACCATTTACCAATAAAAAACTCTTGATTGAAGAATCCAAACTAACACCTCACTTTACCTCTTCCTATCACTAACACAGGCAAAGAGAATGACTGGGTTGGGGAGGAAGGGAGGAGCTATTTATGCAGCTTTGCTGTGGAGCTCTTTGCCTCCTCCTGCTAACCAGGAGGCGATATCCCACAAGTAAGGATGAAATCCGTGGACTCATCCTATCTTGTAAAAGAAAGTACTGAGTATTTCTCCCTCAGACTTTCACAAACAGGGCAGCATAAATGTATGGGAGGCGCCGTGAGAATTATGTCCCACAAGTTCCCATTGCTCTAAAGCCACCAAAGCTCTACTGAAGAGACTGATATGGACTACAGCTACACCCTAGAACAAAGCAGCACAATCTTGCACCACTTTAAAAATAATAAACTCTTGATTGAAGAATCTATACTAACACCTCACTTTACCTCTTACTATCACTAACGTAGGCAAAGAGAATGACTGGAGTGGGAGGGAAGGGAGGAGATATTTAAAAGCTCTGCTGTGAAGCTCTTTGCCTCCTCCTGCTGACCAGGAGGTGAATATCCCATTAGTAATTAAGATGATCTGTGGACTCATTGTGTCATAAAAAAGAAAAGAACCCACCCTAAAATAAAAAAAAACCTTCTCTACAATAACCTAAGCTAATCACTGCCCTGAAAAGGGCATTTTTATGGGTATTTAGCTCTTTTACTGACCAGACCCTAAACTGAAAAAAAAAAAATCTTTAAAAAAAAAAACTAACACTTACCCCAAGACGATCCACTTACAGTTGTTGAAGTCCCGCTTGAAGGATCCATCCAGCCGGCTTAGTCCTCATCCTTGCGGCAAAAAGTCTTCATCCAGGCGGCCTCTTATATCTTCATCCAGCCGGTGCGGAGCGGGCCCATCCTGAAGACATCTGACTCTGAGCTCCTCTTCTTACGGTCACCGCCATAAACTAAATCTTCAAAGATGGCGTCCCTTGTATTCCTACTGGCTCAAAGATTTGAATCAGCCAATAGGAATTAGGGCTGCTAAAATCCTATTGGCTATTCAAATCAACCAATAGGATTTAAGCAGCTCTCATTCTATTGGCTAATTCTAATCAGATGGACCCGCTCCGCCCGGGCTGGATGAAGATATAAGAGGCCGTCTGGATGAAGAATTCTTGCTGCAATGGATAAGGACTTCGCCGGCTGGATGAAAATAGAAGAGACCGTCTGGATGAAGACTTCTTGCCGCAAGGATGAGGACTTCGCCGGCTGGATGGATCCTTCAAGCGGGACTTCAACAACTGTAAGTAGATCGTCTTGGGGTAAGTGTTAGGTTTTATAAGGGTTTTATGGGTGGGGGGGGGGTTTTAGTTTAGGGTCTGGGCAGTAAAAGAGCTAAATGCCCTTTTAAGGGCAATGCCCATACAAATGCCATTTTCAGGGCAATGGTTAGCTTAGGTTATTTTAGAGTTAGGATTTTTATTTGGGGGGTTGGTTGTGGGGATGGTGGGTTTTACTGTTGGTGGGGGGTGTTTGTATTTTTTTTTTTACAGGTAAAAGAGCTTTTGAGGGCCATTGGTAGTTTATTGTAGGCTAGGTTTTTTTTTCATTTTGGGTGGGCTTTTTTATTTTGATAGGGCTATTAGATTAGGTGTAATTCTTTTTTATTTTTGATAATTTATTTTTCGGAAATTAGTTTGTTTTTTGTAATTTATTTTTTATAGGTAGATACTTTTTTTTAATTTTTAGAGTAGTGTTAGGATTTTTATTGGTAGTTTAGTTTTATTGCATTGGTAGTTTCATTTTAGTTTAAAATTATTATATTTTATTTTTTTATTGAGGACAGTACAAAAGATGCATAAGCAGTACAATATGTTTACAAATCAAATATTTACATCATATCTGATAATGTGAAATGCATGAAGGATTCAGTCCTCATACTTTTCTTCCCCTGGAGCATAAAAGGCCACTTTTGGACCTATGGCATTATACGTCCAAGATAGAGGTTAACAGTAGATATAACGAACATAACAGAGAAACAACAAAAGCCATGACTGAGTTCAAAAGTATTGTGTATGACAGCGTAATCTGTGGGTTAACGCTGGATTTAAGGTAGATTAAATTGTGAGTAAAAGTTACTTAAGATAAAACTAGGCACTCTTACAGTACACAACTCATAGAAGTGAGCATATAACATTTGTTATTGTATATAAGGATCACAGAATCTGTCAGGGGTCTGACTTGACATGCTTACAAATTTATAACGAAAAATTTCTTAAACACAGAATGGGTAAGCTGACTGTGTCTGTGCAAATCATAAATAAACATTATTATGAGCCCCACGTGAGTGAAGAATATATAGGATATCTTGCGGTGCATAAAGGAAGCCCATAAACACTATTTTGGGATCCCACCCGCGGCCTTGGCCGTGCGGAGGACCCACATGTCAATTCTTTCCAATATATAGGGGCTATAATTTTGTGATGTAGTCAGACCCCCTTGCTAAACCGAAATGAAAGTAATTTCCCAGGGTCCCCCAACTAACCCCGCAGGAAATGTTAGAGCAACGGGGGTGATGCCTGCGTTTTTTTAACTGGCTGCTAGTTATAAAGCCTAATATGCGGTGCACAAGCAATAACTGTTACGCTATATGGGGTGTTTAGAAACTAAGCTAAAAGTTCCTTAGAGAAGAACATGGCTAGACTGACATAAACAGTAACATATGTGGTAAAGGGTGTGAATACATAGTCATTAATAGGTTAAACACAAATCATACAAAACATCACTGAGGGCTCAGAGGGATCGCTATTTTTTTTATATAGAGGGTAAGGCAACAGATCCGTCCTACATGTGTGATATCAGCCCCCCAAGTTTTTCAATAGATAGCCCACAGCCATGAATTTCGCAGTGGTCGCAGGCAGAGGTTGTGAAAATCTTATCGGCCGGTTAGGGTGTTTTATATTTGCATTGGCAGGAGGTGTCATTAAGAAGCTTGGGTGTCTGGATAAGTTTGGCCGTATATTACATGCTCCGGTCCGTGGCGTAGTGTTTGAAGCATCAACTGCATCCGTGATGAGCATTAAGAAATTTAGCGTTTCAATGGCTTTGGCTGCCCGGGAATCCCCCCTGCGCCCTTTTGGTAGTGACAGGAACACCGGTCTCTGCCCTGTCTGCAGGTATATCCTTGAAGAACCATCAGGGTCCAACATCGGCAGAGCTACAAGTTGTGTTCCCCTTACTCCTATGACAGGAATCATAGCCAATGAACCTGAAGTCTTCTCAGGAGGATTCCCTGTGTTAACAGGAAGCACCATTTTAAAGTGATCGCCATCGCGGTTCCAATTTAGAGTGTCTGGCTTGAGAGCGTGGTCTCTGAAAATGTATCAGTCACCGTTTAGTGTTTGTGATGCGGGAAGTCGGCGGTTTAGGGGTTAATAACTAGTATAGTGGTGACGATGTCGGGGAACAACGGAATAGGGGTTAATAAAAAAATCAGTGGCGGCGATATCGTAAGTGGCAGATTAGGAGTTAATAAATTTAATATACTGTTAGCAATGCGGGAGGGTCTCAGTTTAGGGGTTAATAGGTCGTTTATGGGCGTTAGTGTACGTTGTATCACTTTAGTGAGTTTTATGCTACAGCTTTATAACATAAAACTCATAACTACTGACTTTAGATGGCAGTACAGATCTTGTCATTTTAGGCTGTAATGCTCACTTTTTAGCCTCACTGCAAAACTCTTAATACCGGCGCTATGGGAATCCCATGAAAAAACGTTATTTTTACATGTGCGAGACCGACGTTGCGGTACAGGCTAAAAGGTGTGCGGTACACCTATACAGACAAGACTTGAAATAGCGGGGGTGCTGTTTTAACACTGAAAAAGCCATATTTTCAGCGTTACAAGCCGCAACGCAAAACTTGTAATCTAGCTGAATGTTAGCCATTTTAACGGGCACCGGGAAGGTCTGAGGCACCACCCTGTCCTCATATACTTTATCAAGCTTAGGAATCAAAGGTATCTCCTGTAGTTTCGGTTACAGAACCTCCAGTGTAGCAAGCATTTGTCTCAGCAAAAAGTGCAAATTTTACATCCTAAACCGATAGTCAGGCTCCTTCGCAGCCAGGGGCTTAGATGACATGGATTCCGACCCAGAAAGGAGTTCCTCCGAAAAATCGGAGGAGTCCTTGTCAGCGGATGCCTCTGATATATCCATAGGCATAAAAAAAAACCTGGGCCGGGCTGCCATGAAGTACCCTACGCTTGCGCTTAGCAGAACGTGGTTAAGCATTAATCACATTCAATATCGCCATTTGCAGTTGATCTGCAAAATCTGACAGCGAAGCTCTCCCGAAAGAGTAACGGTTGGACCCTGGGGCACTGCATGTGCAATCGGAGATGAAAACGGGGAACACACCTAACAGGACGGAGAACCCTCAGAGGTGGACGGCTAAGTAGTACTAGACATCCTCTTTTTTTCTAGATGTTGTAACTCTATTAAGGCAAGTGGAACATAGTTGAGCAGGCGGATCTACCAGAGCCTCCTCACAATAAACACAGGTATTAGACTATGTTAAAGAGGGCGTACCCTCTAACGCGTCAGAGTCCGCCATAGCTTGAGCTTTATTACGGACTAGATCAAATTAATAGAATGGCACTTTTATACCTCCAATGGCCGGGGCACTTACCACCTCCTATGACCCGGACTATAGAAACCGTTTCGTCTCCTGAGTCGCTGATCAAACAGAGGAAGTTGTATAGGCCACGCACGGTCACATGGGATGCCACGCAGGACCGCCCCTGCACTAGTGAGAAAAAACGTGCCAAATTGGCCGCGCAAATATTCCTGGAAAATAACCTGAAAGTTCCACCCATTGACAGAGCCTCATCTCGCACATAACGCAGCAATGACACAATAAACAATATTATGTATAAACCCCTGTTCAATAATCCCCATACCAGGAATATTAACCCTTGATTCTATAAAGATAAAATGTATCACACTGTGACCCTGTCTTCTTGTGTTATTATAGTATAATAAAAAAAAATGAAATGATCTTACCAGAATCTATGCCGTGGAACAGGAATACAGCCCTTCAAGTGTGACAGGGTAGTAGCATCGCTAATGACATGGACTTGAGTGTAGAGAGCAGGCAACAAAAGTAATCAACGCTGATTGCTTATGGAGCTGCTAATAATTTTGCAGAATTACTCTCCCTGCATCCCTGGACTCCAACTTTCACCCAGGCTCTCACTGAGAGGCTGACAGGACTACTTAAAACTCCAGTCCCATTGCGAAGAGTACTACCCTCCATAAGAGACGACTCAGAATCTTCAGACACTTCTCTGCCAACCTCCTGTGACAAAAGGCAAAGAATGACTGGGGGATGAGGGGAGTGGGAGAGGTATTTAAGCCACTGGCTGGGTTGTGTCTGCCTCCTCCTGGTGGCCAGGTTCTTAATTCCCACAAGTAATGAATGAAGCCGTGGACTCTCCTCCCCTTTATATGGAAAAAGAATAGACAAAACTGTTGAAAATCCTTAGTAGCATGAAGATAAAACTTTAATGCCTTGAAAACATCCAAATTATGTAACACCATTCCTTAGAATAGAGTGAGGAGTTCGCAACAATGCCTTATCCAGATGAAAAGCCATATAAGGAGAGTCACACTGGGGAGCTGACAACTCCAAAACCCTACGAGTAGAAGAAATCGCAAACAAAAACAGAACTATCCAGGAAAGTAACAATGTCTAAACAATGCATTGGCTCAAACGGAGCATGCTGAAGAACCCTTAAAACAAGATTATTACTCCATGGTGGAGCAAACGATCTGAAAACAGGCGGGAAACTTACCAGGGCCTGAACAAAGGCTTGAACATCAGGCAACTGTGTCAACCTCTTATGTAAAAAAAGAACCCAAAATTTCACCAATTTTCATACAACTGCATGTAAGACACTACTATAAAGAAAAATATGTGCAGATACTGAACTTAAAATCCAGTATAAAACCTTTTAAAAACTTACTTAGAAGTTCCCAGTTTAGCACTGTTGATAATGTTAGGCTGGGAAACCAAGTGAAAGGGCAGGGAAACAGAAACAGCAGACACTCTTCCCCCCCCCCCCCTACCCTGCATATGAAAAGATAGATTACACAAACAGGAGCCAGCAGGAGACTGTAAACACGGGTATACATCTGACACTTTGGGGCTTGGTTAGGAGTCTGAAAACTATATATTGTCGTTACAAAAACACTCCCAGATGTGATATATAAATGTATCATCAACAAAACATTTATGCAAAGAATGCATGTCCCTTTAATAGAGTTAGATGAGAGGCCCTTATTGAGTCCTTCGTAAAGAAACTGAAGAATATGCGGAACTCTAACCTTATTGCCAGGGAAAAACCCCTTTCCGCACAACACAACAAATAAACCCTTTCAGACCTTAAGATAAATATGTTTGGTAACAGGTGAATCAGAGTGAGTCAATGACCGACTCGGAGAAGCCACTCTGAGCCAAAATAAAAAAAACGTTCTATTTCCAAGCAGTCAGCCTCAGAGAATCTAGATTTTGATACAAGAACGGAGCCTGAGACAGCAGACCCTCTCTCAGAGGAAGAAGCCATGGGAAGAGCCGACGACATTTGAATGCGGTTTGCATACCAAGACCCAAAAGTAAGTGCTATTTTCCAAATGAATAGTAGTTCTCTTAGACAAATTAGAAATGGCTTTCTAACTTTAGTACCAAGTTACACAACTCCAGATGAGAATTTGGAACAGGAAACATCATCTTAAAGGAGGACAAAGGAGAAAAAAGTGTGGACATTTGTTACGTTAGGGTTTCCAGTACATCCCCCAGATATATTGTCCGGTGACAAATGTCTAACTTTCCTCTTGAGTTTGTCAGATGAAGTCATAGTACCCAATGAAGCCGATGCCGCTGTGATTCGGCTGAAAAGCCTGGCAGGAAGAGAAACTGATTGCTCTGGGGTACCAAAGTACTATTATTAAAAGCACTAGTGTGAGGGTATCAAGCTAAGAACAGGAAGTGGGTGGAGAGCGCTCGACAAGCAGCGCTGATAGCACAACACACATATTAAGCTTTATTAGGTAGGAGGCAGTCAAGGCTTTCCCATAAATGTGTGATAAGCATGACTCCCGTCAGGAGTCCCGCATTCCAGCACTAGCCATAAAAGCGGATATCCACAAGTCAGTATGAGGGGCCACTAGCCTACTAGCTGTACATATAGGACTCACCACTCAGCAAAGTTCAGGCAGTCCGAGAGTCCTACAATAAAAAATAAAAAAACACCCAGTGTTGGATCTCTGTCACTGACAGGGAGTTTAGATTGAAGAGACCAAATAAGGATCACTGAGCAATTTACTGGGGTGGTTAAGGAACTTCCTTGTGAAACCCAGAAATCATCCAGGGTATAGGCAGATTACAGTGACAGCTCTCACACCCTCTCTTGAAGGAACTATCCATTGAGAGATAACTTGAAGAAATCTTCTTTTAGAGCACCTCCATTCTCTGCCTACCTCCTTGACGAGGCAAACTACTGGGAGGGAAGGGGAAGCATACTTGAATGCTCTGGTAAGGGTGTATCTGCCTCCTCCTGGTGGCCATAAGTTGAATTCCCACTTGTAAGAATTGGATTTTGTGGACTCTTACTACCATTAGAAAGAAAAGAAAGAAAACAAATCTTCATCTTGAAGGTGGGGGGGACTTAATAGGACCTAACTTTCCTTCCTTTTTTGGAACTATGAAAAGACCTAAAGAAAATCATTGAGTTTTTTCTAATTCTGGAACTAAAACAATTACCCCATATGTTCCAGGTTTAGAAAACAATGGAAAAGGATCTTGCCTTTATTAGTTCCTTGGGAACATGTGAGAGGAGGAGCCTATTACAAAAAGGCCTGGATCAAAAACCTATTCTGTAGTCTAGAAAAAATATGCTTAGCATCCAAAGACCGCAAACTGATGTTGCCAAAGCCTTCTGAAAAAGGCTCAATCTACCCCTGCTAAAATTGAATCTGGGTAAGGGGCATGCCAATTTTGTAGAAGTGGCAGATTTCTTAGCTTGCTTGAAATCGTTCCAGGCTTTACCAGTGTTTAAATAAACTGGAGAAGTTGCCCATCACTCTTAAGATGCATGAACATAACAAGCCTTGCAAGAGCTTCAATTGCTGTGACCCCTTGGGGTCAATTAAGAAATAGGGCCTTAACATATAAACTATTTAGTGTGCAAATTCTAAAAGTATTGTCAAATGTGCTCATCCACTGGGTATAAATGTATGTGCTAAAATGTTAAGTCCCCTGGCTGTGATGTACACAGATGTACCTAATAGCCTGTGGGCTGTGTGAGTGCAAGGGTCTACTTACCTGACAGCACTCACTTTAGCATGCATAACAGGTTGCAGGATACCTGCTTTCAGCAGAATAGCCCATCCTGAGTAGAGAATACTGACCCAGGAGTACATGGAAAGTGCAAACAGGAGAAGGCTGTAGGATAAATACCAGTGACAAATATGGCAGGCTAGTGACAAACTAAGAGGAAGAATTACCCTCACTGCCCGTGCTAGCCTACACAACCTTCTGTCCTATTCCAGGCTGTCTAAGTGGAATAATGGGTCTCACAGAGGTCTGAGAATCACTATCTATAATTAGTCTGAAACACCAAGTTTTCACCTTCTCCTATGGAGGCAAAATATAAGACTGATGTAGTAAAAAAAAAAAGTCGGAGGGATTAAAAGCTCTTGGTATGTTGGGTATTTTTTTCCTCCTTTTAGTGTGCAGTAGTTAGAACCCCCATGTAGGCGCTTTAGCTTGTAGAAGGAAATAATTTCAACATTTTGACGGCCAGGAAACTGAAAACCCACTTGGAATGAGACGCAATCACGAGTTTGCTACAAACTTATGGATTTTGAGGTAGCTGGTGGTAAATTTCTTCTTTTTCGCATGCTAAATGTTATTTATACGATGTGCCTTGTAACACAGTAGCAGTAAAATGAACTTTGATTAATAATTTACATACAGGTGGAGAGGGAGAAGTTCTACTTCAACAAATAGGAAGTAGTCTCAATATATATCTATATCAGAGATCAAGAGAGGTTTATCCAGCCATTTGCCCTTATCGAGTAATCACAATTTTTTTAGTTACCTGAATGTTAAAATGATCAAGGATTGCCAACAGTTCTTCTTTTTTAGAAGAAACCAATGCCCCTAAAAAACAAGCCAATTACACACAATTAGTTTTTTATATTAAAAAAATAAAAACAATTATTAAAATATGAATTATAAATATAAAGAGATTTATTGTTAACAAAAGTAAATAATTGGTTGCTGATGCACTCCAGAATCTATGCATTGCAGATAAAAAAAAAAAAGTTAACACATGTAATGTAGTGTACCACTCATTTCATTACTAAAAAAAGAAATTGGGCATTAAAAATTAAATTAAAATACATTGCATAGATTTCTCTGCAGTGCTTCAACAACCTATTTTTTTTTACACAAATCAATATCTTTTTACTTAAAGTTGAACCAAAAAAAAAAATACTGGAAGATCAGGTAGATAGATATATATATAGATATATATAGATATATAGATAGATAGATATAAACACAAAGAGAAAGCCTAGAACTCACTTGCAAGTACTCAGCTAAGATTAAAAGCAAAACTGGAAGAGTTAGTTATCTGGCCAAATGGGACAAGCCATCCATTTACCTGATACAAAAATCTGATGGTGAAAATGTATATAAGCATGCAATGCAACTTAAACTGTATAAGGGCTCTTAAAGCCCTGTGTTGTTTTTTCATTATTTGTATTTTATTTTTCAGGTATATATGTATAGAACTTGTGAATCCTCAGTCTGTTCAAGATTCTGCCTTCAACTGTGACAGGATTTGAACAACTATACTGTGAATGACACTGCTATAAAAGGATCAAAAGAACCAGTCTTGGAACAGTTTGTTATTTGTTTGAACAATTCCTACACTCTAAGACTACCTCATATTATGCCTGTTATATTTATGCTTATTGGTTTTCATATAAATTGTTAAGTTGTCTAAGAAAATACATATATATTTTATTTTAGTTGTTAATATATTTTCTTGGACTATAAGGTTGCCTGACATATTTGATCCATATTATATTTTTATTATATTATTGCCACATAGTTTATTCTAACCATTTAATATGTTTTCTTTAAAAGCATGTGCATGTTGTTTTTTGACTATAATGCTTATCTGTTTTTGCTATTCTAATGTATTTGTTTCCCAAATAATTCATAATAAAGTAAGGAGTATACCACAGAATGATAATTCTACTAAACAATCTGATTATCAGCCTATGTTTCTTAAATCTCACTCCACAGCTGATACTAGTTTAATGACTCTGATGTTATCAAATTTTAATCGTCTTGTCCTTTCACCTTCAAGACCTATTTATCATATTTCCCATCCTTCTATTTCTCCTCAGTTTGTTGCACTTTTTGTTGCTAGTGTGAAAAAGTTTGATTATTTACAAGAATGGTATATTAATGCTTCTCATCTTATTATTCCAGGATTTGGTGGCATACCCCATACAGGAGTGAACATCTGTCTCCTATGCAGTATTGATTTACTTTCTTCTCCTGCAGGAATTCTACATGATGATAAACAAGTTCCTTTGGTTATGTCAGATAATATTTTATCTTGTGATACAAGTAGCACAGTAGATTTATTTAATGTTTCTTATATACCTGCTACTTTATTAATTAATCATTTGAATCCTTTTGATTCTGTAGGATTATGGCAATGTATGGACCATGGTATTTCACAATTTTCTGTTCATATTAGTTTATTTATACATACTACTACTTCACTTCCTTTGTCTAAACCTATTCCTACCTCTTTAGAAAAACCTTTTCATGAAGGTGATCCTATTCAGGTACGTTTAGATTCTGCGACACAAGTTGCTTATGATGTTGAATATCGTTTGGTTACTTGGCATCTTCAATTGTCAAGGTGGATGGTTTCTATACAATATTCAAACTGCACTCCCTTTGTGTCTGTACAAGAAAAATCATTCCAATGGTGGTTTCATGAAAGTTTACTGCAAAATGTTTCTCTTCGATCTAATCATAGACCTAGGAGAGATGTACTTGCGACTGGCTTGGGAGCATATGGTAGTATGATTGGCTCTACTGCACAAATAAATTCTGAAATATTAAGATATAAATTAGCAAATCTTGCCTCTCATGCAGCTACAGGCTTAGATATTCAATATGGAATTAACAATAATATTGCTAATCTCCAGCAACATCAAACTTATGTTATGGTGGATATTACTAATATTATTAAAAATAAATTTAATGTTTTAGTAAATGAATTATATAATTTTACACATGAGACAGCCTGGGCTATGTTATGCTCTCAAGTACAATCTGATCTATCTACTGACTTAAAGATTCAACTTCAAAGTTTATGGTCTGGAAAGTGGCCAGCTTCTTTAAGTTTAGCTGCATCAAAGTCAGTCACTAATTTTGCCATGACACATCTTTTATGGTGGGAAGTAATTTTATCTGACTGCACCACTGAATTTTGTATGATTCATACATTAATTCCTTGGTCTGGTAAAGATACTATTATTTATCGCTTAGCGACAATTGGTCTTCCTGCTAATGGTTCATTACTGTTTCCAGTATTGTCACATCAATGGGTGTCACATAACATTGATGAATCAAAATGGACACTTGTTGATGTATCATTGTGTCATTCCAATGCAAATTCGTTTATCTGTTCCCTTTCACAATTCCATACAACCAATGAAACATGTTGGGAAAATCAAAAGTCTTGTACCTTACAAAGTCATTTTAATGTACTTAGACCGGTATTTTATTTAGGATCTGACAGAGTTTGTTTTCATTTATTTAATTCTGATACTATTATATTCCAAACACAGGATAATGTATTTGCTAGTTCTCATTTATTACCTGGTACCTGGTGTAATACTATTCCACTTAAATATATTGCATCATCTAATTGGAATTTTACCATGCCCCAAACTCTTAATATTACTTTAAATTTAACATGGGACCATGTTATGAATTTTTCTGTTTATAATTTACCTTTGGGTATGGGATCACAAATGAAAAAATGGTTAACTGATTCTACTATAATTTCTTCTTTGTTACAAAATTTAAAACATATTTCTGTAGATACTAAAATTACAGTTGAACACGAACAAGGAATTTTAAAATCAGCTACTTCTAGTATTTTACAGGATGCAAATATATCTTGGTGGGAATCTGTATTTGGATATAGTAGTACAGCTACTCAGTTTTTTAATATTATGTTACACCCTGTTATTGTTTTCACTATTGTTCAAATTTTTATGTTTATTTTTATGTGTGGTTGTGTTTGTTATCAAAAGCATTTAAACAAAAAATTAGTTAGACAACTTACAACCCTGGAACATCTTAATTCACAACAAAAACGTTATGTACCTTTATATTCTGCTTATTCAGTTTCGCTTGATACAACTAGGCTTCCTAATCCAATTTGACTGACATATAGAATAATTTGATATCAATATTGTATACTTATACTTTCTTTTAATTTTTTTTTAGGATACTCCTATCTCTCTCTTTTCTTGGTGTCTGGATGGAATTCTTTTGATTTGCACTTGGGCTCTTCTGAATTGATCTGCCTGACTACTACTGGACATGCGGAGGCCTTGTGACAAGTTTACCTATGGTTGCTGCAATCGTTACCTGCAACTAACTGTGTTGTCTACTTGTTTCACCCTATGGTTCTTCCTTGGCCTTTTCAGTGGTTATATACACTATTTGCTCCTGTTTGTAAGCACTGTGAAGATTACACATGTTGTATTTCTTGATGGAACTGCTCCTACAGACTTTATTGCTTTCAATTCTGCAACAAATGTATCTTACTACTAAGGTAGTTATGAACTGAACTTTTTCTGCAATGACGCTGCTATTGATTTGATTCCTTCAATCAAGACTTGAACATCTTTATTTATGAACTATGTAATTATTGGAACATTCTTTACTGTAGTGTATGACGTCAAATCCACTGTCTATTGTTTGAAATATGTCTGGTATATGTCTGGTAGTTTCTTCTGTGTTGGCCCTTAGTGTTTAATCATTGGGATTGTGTCTGACATAAAGAAAAGAAAGTGGGGGAATGTGGAGTTATAAAATCATGATTAGAATAAATTATAAAATCATGATTAGGAAAATATACAATTTCAAAGAAGAATTAAACATTAAATATGTTATTCATAGATAAAACATTTAGATATAAATTAAGATATAGAATATGGAAGAGTTATAAATTAAATTAACTTAGATAGGATTAGTCAGTTTAGTTAGTAATGGGTTAAATAGTGTTTTAAAGACAATGTATTTAAAACTGTGACATTTACATTCAGTTGCTGTTGTCAATCAAAACACCTATACTGCTAGCTAGACACATAGTATTATTAACACTATAATACACTGCGCATGAACAAGTTAAAATAGTATTTTCTATATGTCAGCCAAAATTATAAAGTCTTTTAAGGAAGTTAAAATATACAAAGATAGCATTTTCATTTATGGTATGCTTTGATTTCATTGGCTTAAAATGTGTATATAAGCTTTGCCTATGTATGAGGCTATTGTTATCTTCTGCCTTAAGATCTCGAGGTATGTAATTAATCTTGCTGTGATTAATAAATAGTTTATGTCAACTAATATTTGATAAATATGAGTATTAATTTAATCTGTTAGATAACCCAGATTAAATATTTGTCTATAGTTAGGGTTTTGTCTAACGAAGGCATATAAAGTCATATAAGAATAATTCTTACAAGCATCTAATTTTTATCTTCTTTTGCGAGAATCATACATATACATCTGTTGCTAAACACTCATTTAGTGACAGCCCTTAGACTAAAGAGGTATATACGACACCACGTAATCTTAGCTGAGTACTTGCAAGTGAGTGCTAGACTTCCTCTATGTTGTATTAATTAGTTTTGTAATTTTCCCTATGGCCTTACAGCTCCCTGTGAGTGCTATTGAGCACCAATGGCTGTGCTTACAGTATTAAAGAATAATTTGCTATGACGTTTCGGAGCAATGCCAACCCTTCTTTAGACCCTTCTTCGTTGGTCTGAAGAAGGGGTGGCTTAGCTCCGAAACGTCACAATATTAAAGTAAAATTTGCTATAAGTCCAGTGAGTGCAGATCTTGTATTTTTTGGATGGCATGGAGTACATAAAACTTAAAAAATGTCATAACATGATTACAGCAAGATATCACCTTACGCGTTTCGGCAAAAAAAAAAATCAGCCTTAATCAGACATATTGATGAAGCGCAAGTCAATGGTTAAATAGCCCAAAGACCGCTCATCAATTAACACAAGTATATCCTAAGAGGTATCCACACTAACTGACATTGAGAGAGTAACAATGTATCAACTTCTCCCTAGCTTTAACTCATGTGCGCAAGTATTGATACTTGTTTTCCAGCAATAATTAAATACAAAGAGATTGGCAAATTGATGATACAGAATAAAAGGAGACATTATTCAGAAACAGTAAGAGTGAGGATCTTTAGTAAAGGGGAACCACTATCTTTTGTAAGTTAACTATTTGTTAGTACATTTTAAAGCAAAGACATATGCATAAAAAAACAATTTGTATAAACCACCAATGGAAGTCTTGAACTAGACTTATAAGAATGTTTTTCGAAATAATTATTGTAATCTTTAGTATAATTAATGTGACAATATGATTTGTTACCTATCATTGTAAATCCTTATTTGTTGTGTTGCCAGAAATTAATCTTATCTCCATCAATATTGAAACCATAAGGTTTCCCCGTTTTTAATTGGAATATCCAGAAAGCTTCTCTGTAAAGAAGTTTACTATCAGTATCCCCTCCCCTCACTGGAGCTCTAATCTGTTCTATAATCTGCCAGGAAAAACTAGTAACATTTTTCTTGTGGTGATTAATGAAATGTCTGGCCAAGTCTGAACATTCAATGCCTTTATCTATATTGTTATGGTGCTCTCTGATATGGAACCGTACTTCTCTAGAAGAACAACCTACCTACTCTTTTTCACAAACTGTACATTCTACTAAATATATCACATTAGCAATTTGTACAACTGGTAAGGTCATACACCCTTTGGGTTACTTTAGACTGAAAATTTTGAAATACCCCTGTATATCAACAAGCAATACATTTATTAAAATGGCATTTATAGTGGCCTTTAGTACTTAAACTACTTGTGTTCGACTTCTATGTCCTTAGCATGCTTGGGGATAACATGTACCCTTTTCTGACAACAAAATTACAGCTATTATTTACACAACTCCTAAGGCTGTCCTCTGCTGTCAGAATTGGAAAATTGTTTTCAATAATACTACATAGTTCCCTAAACTGTGAACTATAAGTGGTAATGAGTTTGGAGTTATCAAATTTATTTTGATGTGTATTAGTTTGGGTGTCTTAACATAAGACATACACACATACATTATATATATATATATATATATATATATATATATATATATATATATATATATCATAATTTATGTAAGAAATTACCTGATAAATTCATTTCTTTCATATTGGCAAGAGTCCATGAGCTAGTGACGTATGGGAGATATACAATCCTACCAGGAGGGGCAAAGTTTCCCAAACCTCAAAATGCCTATAAATACACCCCTCACCACACCCACAATTCAGTTTAATGAATAGCCAAGTAGTGGGGTGATAAAGAAAGGAGTAAAAAGCATCAACAAAGGAATTTGGAAATAATTGTGCTTTATACAAAAAAATCATAACCACCATAAAAAAAGGGGGTGGGCCTCATGAACTCTTGCCAATATGAGAAAAAAATGAATTTGGTAAGTTCTTACATAAATTATATTTAATTTCATTTAATTGACAAGAGTCCATGAGCTAGTGACGTATGGGATAGCAATACCCAAGATGTGGAACTCCACGCAAGAGTCACTAGAGAGGGAGGGATAAAAATAAAAACAGCAATTTTGTTGAAAAAAATTAATCCACAACCCAAATATAAGTTTATTCTCAAAAAAGAAAAACTTAAAACATAAGCAGAAGAATCAAACTGAAACAGCTGCCTGAAGAACTTTCCTACCAAAAACTTCTTCCGAAGAAGCAAATACCTCAAAATGGTAACATTTAGTAAATGTATGCAAAGAAGACCAAGTTGCTGCTTTGCAAATCTGATCAACTGAAGCTTCATTCTTAAAAGCCCAAGAAGTGGAAACTGATCTAATAGAATGAGCTGTAATTCTCTGAGGCGGGTCTTTACCCGACTCCAAATAAGCTTGATGAATCAAAAGCTTTAACCATAATGACAAAGAAACGGCAGAAGCATTCTGACCTTTCCTGGAACCAGAAAAGATAACAAATAGACTAGAAGTTTCCCTGAAATCTGTAGTGGCTTCAACATAATATTTCAGAGCTCTCACCACATCCAAAGAATGTAAAGATCTCTCCAAAGAATTCTGAGGATTAGGACACAAAGAAGGGACAACAATTTCTCTATTAATGTTGTTAGAATTCAAAACCTTAGGTAAGAATTTAAATGAAGTCCGCAAAACTGCCTTATCCTGATGAAAAATCAGAATCACAAGAAAGAGCAGATAATTCAGAAACTCTTCTAGCAGAAGAGATGGCCAAAAGGAACAACACTGTCCAAGAAAGTAGTTTAATGTCCAAAGAATGCATAGGCTCAAATTGAGGAGCCTGTAAAGCCTTCAAAACAAAATTAAGACTCCAAGGAGGAGAGATTGATTTAATGACAGGCTTGATACGAACCAAAGCCTGTACAAAACAATGAATATCAGGAAGTTTAGCAATTTTCCTGTGGAATAAAACAGAAAGTAGAAACAGAGAGGGCACAGCATAGGTACTGCAATAATCAGTGTGCACGCTCCCAGGTTCTGCCAAAACCTTAAATCCAACGATAATCCAAAAGAAGGAACAGCACCACAATAATAATGCTTAAGTAGTATTTATTGGGACATCATACAAACACACCACGACGTTTCGGTCCTAATAGACCTTAATCATGTGACATAAAACATGACCTAACACCATACATATATACCCCTTGGGGGAGGAGACTTCTACCTATCACAGGTGTATATCTAATACATTAACTTATTCAGATATATACAAAACATGCTCACTGCTCCATCTAGTGGTGAAGAGAGGTCATCACTTCCAATATTTAGTGACCTAAAAGAATGCAAGTACAAAAAATTAAAAACAAATATATGGGTAGTTAACCCATTATAGTTAAATACTAACTCTTAATATGTACAGTGATTGGCTCTTGTGGGAATATACAGATTTCAAGAATATATTTAAATCATAACAAATAATTATAAGTTTTACAGAGTAACCCCCCAGTCAATTTCTTTATTCATCCCTATTGGGATAAGGGATTGTAAGGTGTAGATCCAATATGTTTCCCTACACTTCAACATTCTCCGTCTATCTCCACCCCTTCTTGTTTTTTTAATTTGTTCAATAACTTGGTACCTAAGTTGGGATATGCTATGGCCAGATTGTAAGAAGTGATTAGAGACAGGGGCATCCTTGTTGCCACAAAGTATGTTAGATTTGTGTTCATTAATCCGGTCTCTAATCATTCTTGTTGACTGACCAATATAAATTTTTGCACATGGGCATTTTATAAGGTACACAATATATTCTGAATTGCATGTAAAATAACCTGGAATCCTGCAGATAATTCAGAAACTCTTCTAGCAGAAGAGATGGCCAAAAGGAACAACACTGTCCAAGAAAGCAGTTTAATGTCCAAAGAATGCATTGGCTCAAATTGAGGAGCCTGTAAAGCCTTCAAAACAAAATTAAGACTCCAAGGAGGAGAGATTGATTTAATGACAGGCTTGATACGAACCAAAGCCTGTACAAAACAATGAATATCAGGAAGTATAGCAATTTTCCTGTGGAATAAAACAGAAAGAGCAGAGATTTGTCCTTTCAAGGAACTTGCAGGCAAACCTTTATCCAAACCATCTTGAAGAAACTGTAAAATTCTAGGAATTCTAAAAGAATGCCAAGAGAATTTATGAGAAGAACACCATGAAATGTAAGTCTTCCAAACTCAATCTTTCAAGAAACAGATTTACGAGCCTGCAACATAGTATTAACCACTGAGTCAGAGAAACCTCTATGACTAAGTACTAAGCGTTCAATTTCCATACCTTCAAATTTAATGATTTGAGATCCTGATGGAAAAACGGACCTTGAGATAGAAGGTCTGGCCTTAATGTAAGTGGCCAAGGTTGGCATCTGGACATCCGAATAAAATCTGCATACCAAAACCTGTGAGACCAGGCTGGAGCCACAAGCAGCACAAACGATTGCTCCATGATGATCTTGGAGATCACTCTTGGAAGAAGAACTAGAGCCGGGAAAATATAAGCAGGTTTATAACACCACAGAAGTGTCAATGCACCCACTGCTTCCGCCTGAGGATCCCTGGAACTGGACAGGTAACTGGGAAGTTTTTTGTTTAGATGAGATGCCATCAGATCTATTTCTGGAAGCCCCCACATATGAACAATTTGAGAAAACACATCTGGGTGGTGTGGCCATTCTCCCGAATGTAAAGTCTGACGACTAAGATAATCAGCTTCCCAATTGTCTATACCTGGGGTATGAACCGCAGAAATAATGAGCTGGATTCCGCCCAAACAAGTATCTGAGATACTGCTTTCATAGCTTGAGGACTGTGAGTCAAACCCTGATGATTGACATATGCCACAGTTGTGATATTGTCTGTCTGAAAACAAATTAATGGTTTTCTCTTCAACAGAGGCCAAAACTGAAGGGCCCTGAGAATTGAGTTCCAAAATATTGATTAGTAATCTCGCCTCTTAAGATTTTCAAACCCCTTGTGCTATCAGAGATCCCCAAACAACTCCCCAACCTGAAAGACTTGCATCTGTTGTGATCACAGTCCAGGTTGGACGAACGAAAGAGGCCCCTAGAATTAAACGATGGTGATCTAACCACCAAGTCAGAGAAAGTCGAACATTGGGATTTAAGGATATTAATTGTGATATCCTTTTATAATCCCTGCACCATTGGTTCAGCATACAAAGCTGGAGAGGTCTCATATGAAAACGAGCAAAGGGGATAACGTCCGATGCTGCAGTCATGAGACCTAAAACTTCCATGCACATATCTACTGAAGGGAATGACTGAAGGGAATGACAGACTGAAGGTTCTGACAGGCTGCAACCAATTTTAAACGTCTCTTGTCTATTAGAGACAACGTCATGGACACTTAATTTATCTGGAAACCTAAAAACAAAATGTATGCTTACCTGATAAATTTCTTTCTCTTGTGGTGTATCCAGTCCACGGGTTCATCCATTACTTGTGGGATATTCTCCTTCACAACAGGAAGCTGCAAGAGGACACCCACAGCAGAGCTGTCTATATAGCTCCTCCCCTAACTGCCACCCCCAGTCATTCGACCGAAGACAAGCAAGAAAAAAGGAGAAACTATAGGGTGCAGTGGTGACTGTAGTTTAAATATATTATAAATATAAATATATATATATATATATAGTTTAAATATATATATATAGTTTAAATATATTATAATTATATATAGCTTCTCCCTTCTCTCCACCCCCAGTCATTCGACCGAAGGTACAGGAAGAGAAAAGAAAAGCTAAAAGGTGCAGAGATGACTGAAGTTTTGAAAACAAAAAAATAATCTGTCTAAAATGACAGGGAGGGCCGTGGACTCGTCTTATCATAGAAGAAATCAATTTATCAGGTAAGCATAAATTTCCTTTTCTTCTACTAGAGACGACGAGTCCACGTAGTCATCCTTACTTGTGGGATACAATACCAAAGCAACAGGACACGGATGAACAGGAGGGACAAGACAGATACCTAAACGGAAGGCACCACTGCTTGAAGAACTTTTCTCCCAAAAATAGCCTCCGAAGAAGCAAAAGTATCAAATTTTGAAAATTTGGAAAAGATATGAAGGGAGGGCCAAGTCGCAGCCTTGCAATTCTGTTCAACCGAAGCATCGTTTTTAAAAGCCCATGGGGAAGCCACCGCTCTAGTAGAATGAGCCGTGATTTTTTCAGGAGACTGCTGTCCTGCAGTCTCATATGCCAAGCGGATGATGCTTTTCAGCCAAAAAGAAAGAGAGGTAGCCGTAGCTTTTTGACCCCTACACTTTCCAGAATAAACAATGAATAGAGAAGATGTTTGACGGAAATCCTTGGTTGCTTGTAAGTAAAACTTCAAGGCACGAACCACGTCCAAGTTACGTAACAGACGTTCCTTTTTAGAAGGATTAGGACACAAGGAAGGAACAACAATTTCCTGATTAATATTCTTATTTGAAACAACCTTAGGAAGGAATCCAGGTTTAGTACGCAAAACCACCTTATCAGAATGGAATATAAGATAAGGCGAATCACATTGTAACGCAGAAAGCTCAGAAACTCTTCAAGCAGAAGAGATAGCAACTAAAAACAAAACTTTCCAAGATAAAAGCTTAATATCTATGGAATGCATGGGTTCAAACGGAACCCCTTGAAAAACATTGAGAACTAAATTCAAACTCCATGGCGGAGCAATAGGTTTAAACACAGGCTTGATTCTGATCAAAGCCTGACAAAAAGACTGAACGTCTGGGACATCCACCAGACGCTTGTGTAGTAAAATTGACAAAACTGAAATTTGTCCCTTTAAGGAACTAGCTGATAATCCCTTCTCCAATCCTTCTTGGAGAAAGGACAAAATCCTAGGAATCCTAACCCTACTCCATGAGTAGCCCTTGGATTCGCACCAATAAAGATATTTACGCCGTATCTTATGGTAAATTTTTCTCGTGACAGGCTTGCGAGCCTGAATCAAAGTATCAATGACCGACTCAGAGAATCCACCCTTAGATAAAATCAAGCGTTCAATCTATAGGCAGTCAGCTGCAGAGAATTTAGACTTGGATGTTGGAAAGGACCTTGAGGTCCTGCCTCAATGGTAGTTTCCACGGAGGTAGAGACGACATGTCCACTAGATCCGCATACCAAGTCCTGCGTGGCCACGCAGGCGCTATTAGAATTACTGAAACTCTCTCCTCTTTGATTCTTGCAATCACACGAGGCAGGAGAGGAAATGGTGGAAACACATAAGCCAGGTTGAACGACCAAGTTACTGCTAGAGCATCTATCAGTACAGCCTGTGGATCCCTTGACCTGGACCCGTAACGTGGAAGCTTGGCATTCTGTCGAGATGCCATTAGATCCAATTCCGGTATGCCCCATTGTTGAATCAATGATGCAAACACCTCCGGATGGAGTTCCCACTCCCCCGGATGAAAAGTCTGACGACTTCGAAAATCTGCTTCCCAGATCTCTACTCCTGGGATATAGATTACTGATAGATGACAAGAGTGAGTCTTAGCCCATCGGATTATCCTTGATACCTCTATAATCGCTAGAGAACTCCTTGTTCCCCCCTGATGATTGATATATGCCACAGTCGTGATATTGTCCGACTGGAATCTTTTGAATTTGGCCAGAGCCAACTGAGGCCACGCCTGAAGCGCGTTGAATATTGCTTTCATTTCCAGAATATTGATCGGTAATTGAGACTCCATCGGAGTCCAAGTACCCTGAGCCTTCAGGGAATTTCAGACGGCACCCCAGCCCAAGAGGCTGACGTCCGTTGTCACTATATCCCATGATGGCCTGCGGAAGCACATTCCCTGGGACAGATGATCCTGTGATAACCACCAAAGAAGAGAGTCTCTGGTCTCTTGATCCAGATTTATCTGAGAAAATAAATTTGCATAATCCCCATTCCACTGCCTGAGCATGCACAGCTGCAGTGGCCTGAGATGAAAGAGAGCATACAGTGAGCCTCTGATTGCCGAGAAATGGACTGAAGAGCTCGGCAAGTATTTAGAATCTTTGATTTTCTGACCTCCGTCAGAAATATTTTCATGTCTACCGAGCCTATCAGAGTTACCAAGAATGGAACTCTTGTTTGTGGAAAAAGTGAACTCTTATCTACATTCACTTTCCAACCGTAAGTTCTTAGGAAAGACAACACAATGTCCATGTGAGATTTGGTCAGATGATAAGTTGACGCCTGGATCAAAATATCGTCCAGATAGGGCACCTCTGCTATGCCCCACGGCCAGAGAATGGCTAGAAGGGACCCTAGCACCTTTGTGAAGATTCTGGGAGCTGTGGCCAACTCAAAGGGAAGGGCCACGAACTGATAATGCTTGACCAAAAATGGCAAACCTTAGAAACTGATGATGATCCTTGTGGATAGGAATGTGAAGATACGCATCCTTTAGGTCCACGGTGGTCATGTATTGACCCTCCTGGATCATTGGTAAGATTTTTCGTATAGTCTCCATCTTGAACGATGGGACTCTGAGAAATTTGTTTAGACATTTTAGTTCTAATAGGTCTGAAAGTTCACTCTTTTTTGGGAACCACGAAAAGGTTCGAGTAAAACCCCTGTCCCAGCTCTGGAACTGGACAAATTACTCCCATGGTATAGAGGTCTTTTACACAATGTAAGAACGCCTCTCTTTTTGTCTGGTCTACAGACAAACGTGAAAGATGAAATCTCCCCCTTGGGAGAAATTCCTTGAATTCCAACTGATACCCCCTGGGTCACAATTTCCAATGCCCAGGCATCCTGAACATCCCTTGCCCAAGCCTGAACAAAGAGAGAAAGTCTGCCCCCTACTAGATCCGGTCCTGGATCGGGGGCTGCCCCTTCATGCTGTCTTGGTAGCAGCAGTGGGCTTCTTGGCTTGTTTACCCTTATTCCAGGCCTGGTTAGGTATCCAGACAGACTTGGATTGAGCAAAATTCCCTTCCTGTTTAGTGGAGGAAGGGGAAGAAGAGGGTACTCCTTTGAAATTTCGAAAGGAACGAAAATTATTTTGTTTACCCCTCATCTTAAGAGGTTTGTCTTGAGGTAGGGCGTGACCTTTACCTCCAGTAATGTCGGAAATTATTTCCTTCAATTCAGGGCCGAATAGGGTCTTACCCTTGAACAGAATAGCTAAAAGTTTAGATTTTGAGGATACATCAGCAGACCACAATTTTAACCATAGCGCTCTGCGCGCCAAAATGGCAAAGCTTGCATTTTTCGCCGCTAATTTAGCAATCTGAAAAGCAGCATCTGTGATATAGAAATTAGCTAGAATGAGAGCTCTAATTCTGTCCAAAATGTCCTCTAAGGGCGTCTCTACCTTCAGAGACTCCTCAAGGGAGTCAAACCAGAAAGCCGCCGCCATAGTTACTGGAACAATGCAGGCAGTAGGCTGTAACAAGAAACCCTGGTGAATAAATAACTTCTTTAGAAGACCCTCTAACTTTTTATCCATAGGGTCTTTGAAAGTACAACTGTCCTGCTAGAGTAGATATTGCTCCCTCCACCTTAGGGACCGTTTGCCAAGAGCCCCTGATGGTGTCTGATATAGGAAACATTTTCTTAAAATTAGGAGGGGAGAGAACGGTATACCTGGTCTATCCCATTCCTTTTTAACAATTTACGAAATTCTTTTTTGGGAACTGGAAAAACATCAGTGTAAGTAGGTACTTCTAGATATTTATCCATCTTACACAATTTTTCTGGAGGAATTGTAATAGGTTCACAATCATCCAGAGTCGCTAAGACCTCCCTGAGCAACAGGCGAAGGTGTTCAAGTTTAAATTTAAAGGACACTAAGTCCGAATCTGTCTGAGGTAACACAATCCCTGAATCTGAAAGTTCTCCATCAGACAATAATTCCCTGACCCCCAATTCAGAGCACTGTGAGGGTACATCTGAAATGGCTAATAAAGCATCAGAGGGTTCAGTATTTACATTAATACCTGGCCTACTGCGTTTACCTTGCAAAACTGGCAGTTTAGATAATACCTCAGTGAGGGTAGTTGAGATAACTGCAGCCATATCTTGCAGAGTAAAAGAATTAGACGTACTAGAGGTACTAGGTGTCGCTTGTGTGGGTGTTAAAGGTTGTGACACTTGGGGAGAATTGGATGGCCTATCCTGATTCTCTTCAGACTGAGAATCATCCTTAGACACACATTCATTTCCTAAAAACAGAATTTATGTTTACCTGATAAATTTCTTTCTCCTACGGTGTATCTGGTCCACGGCTTCATCCTTACTTGTGGGATATTCTCAATCCCTACAGGAAGTGGCAAAGAGAGCACACAGCAGAGCTGTCCATATAGCTCCCCTCAGGCTCCGCCCCCCCCAGTCATTCGACCGACGGTTAGGAGAAAAAGGAGAACCATAGGGTGCAGTGGTGACTGTAGTTTACAAAAATAAATTTAAACCTGACTAAAATGCCAGGGTGGGCCGTGGACCGGATACACCGTAGGAGAAAGAAATTTATCAGGTAAACATAAATTCTGTTTTCTCCTACATTGGTGTATCCGGTCCACGGCTTCATCCTTACTTGTGGGAACCAATACCAAAGCTTTAGGACACGGATGAAGGGAGGGAACAAGTCAGGTAACCTAAACGGAAAGCACCACTGCTTGTAAAACCTTTCTCCCAAAAATAGCCTCCGAAGAAGCAAAAGTATCGAATTTGTAAAATTTGGCAAATGTATGCAGAGAAGACCAAGTCGCTGCCTTACAGATCTGTTCAACAGAAGCCTCATTCTTGAAAGCCCATGTGGAAGCCACAGCTCTAGATGAGTGAGCTGTAATTCGTTCAGGGGGCTGCCTTCCAGCAGTCTCATAAGCCAACCGGATGATGCTCTTCAACCTGGATCAGGGTATCTATAACCGATTCCGAAAACCCACGCTTAGCTAGAATCAAGCGTTCAATCTCCAAGCAGTCAGTTGCAGAGAAACTAGGTTTGGATGTTCGAAAGGACCTTGAATTAGCTTCCATGGTGGAACCGATGACATATTCACCAGGTCTGCATACCAAGTCCTGCGTGGCCACGCAGGAGCTATCAGAATTACCGAAGCCTTCTCCTGTTTGATCCTGGCTACTAGCCGGGGGAGAAGGGGAAACGGTGGAAAGACATAAGCTAGATTGAACGACCAAGGGATACCTGGACCCGTAACGTGGAACCTTGGAATTCTGACGTGACACCATCAGATCCAGATCTGGAATGCCCCATAGTTGGGTTAACTGGGCAAAAACCTCTGGGTGAAGTTCCCACTCCCCCAGATGGAAAGTCTGACGACTCAGATAATCTGCTTCCCAGTTGTCCACTCCTGGGATGTGAATTGCTGATAGATGGCAGGAGTGATCCTTTGCCCATTTGATGATTTTGGATACCTCCCTCATCGCCAGGGAACTCTTTGTTCCCCCCTGATGATTGATGTACGCCACAGTCGTCATGTTGTCCGACTGAAATCTGATGAATTTGGCCTCCGCTAGTTGAGGCCATGCCTGGAGCGCATTGAATATCGCTCTCAATTCCAAAATGTTTATCGAGAGAAGAGATTCTTCCCGAGACCATAGACCCTGAGCCTTCAGGGACTCCCAGACCGCGCCCCAGCCTAGGAGGCTGGCGTCGGTCGTGACAATGATCCACTCCGGTCTGCGGAAACTCATTCCCTGAGACAGGTGATCCAGAGACAACCACCAGAGGAGTGAGTCTCTGGTTTTCTGGTCCATTTGAATCTGGGGAGACAAATCTGCATAATCCCTATTCCACTGTTTGAGCATGCACAGTTGCAATGGTCTTAAATGAATTCGAGCAAATGGAACCACGTCCATTGCTGCAACCATGAGTCCTATTACCTCCATGCACTGAGCTATGGAGGGTCGAGGAATGGATTGAAGAACTCGACAAGTGTTCAGAAGTTTTAACTTCCTGACCTCTGTCAGAAAGATCTTCATTTCTACTGAGTCTATTATTGTTCTCAGGAAGGGAACCCTTGTGAACGGGGACAGAGAACTTTTTTCTATGTTCACCTTCCAACCGTGAGACCTTAGAAAGGCTAGAACAATGTCTGTATGAGCCTTTGCTTTGTGAAAGGACGACGCTTGTATTAAAATGTCGTCTAGGTAAGGTGCTACTGCAATGCCCCTTGGCCTTAGCACCGCTAGAAGGGATCCTAGCACCTTTGTGAAAATTCTGGGAGCAGTAGCCAATCCGAAGGGAAGAGCCACGAACTGGTAATGCTTGTCCAGAAAGGCGTACCTCAGGAACTGATGGTGATCTTTGTGGATAGGAATATGCAGGTACGCATCCTTTAAGTCCATGGTAGTCATATATTGACCCTCCTGGATCATTGGTAAAATTGTCTGAATGGTTTCCATTTTGAATGATGGAACTCTGAGGAATTTGTTTAGGATCTTTAAGTCCAGAATTGGCCTGAAAGTTCCTTCCTTTTTGGGAACTACAAACAGGTTTGAGTAAAATCCCAGTCCTTGTTCTGCTGTTGGAACTGGGTGTATCACTCCCATTTTTTAAAAGGTCTTCTACGCAATGTAAGAATTCCTGTCTCTTTATCTGGTCTAAAGATAAGCGAGACATGTGGAACTTCCCCTTGGAGGAAGGTCCTTGAATTCTAGAAGATACCCCTGAGAGACAATTTCTAGTGCCCAGGGGTCCGGAACATCTCTTGCCCAGGCCTGAGCAAAGAGAGAAAGTCTGCCCCCTACTAGATCCGGTCCCGGATCGGGGGCTACCCCTTCATGCTGTCTTGGTAGCAGCTGCAGGATTTTTGGCCTGTTTACCCTTGTTCCAGCCTTGCAATGGTTTCCATGCTGGTTTGGGCTGGGGTGCGTTACCCTCTTGCCTAGTGGCTGTAGAGGTAGAAGCCGGTCCGTTCATGAAATTGCGAAAGGAACGAAAATTAGACTTGTTTTTAGCTTTGAAAGGTCTATCCTGTTGGAGGGCATGGCCCTTTCCCCCAGTGATATCTGAAAAAATTTCTTTCAACTCTGGCCCGAATAGGGTCTTACCATTGAAAGGAATATTAAGCAATTTTGTTTTGGACGACACATCCGCCGACCACGATTTTAGCCAAAGCGCTCTACGCGCCACTATTGCGAAACCAGAATTTTTCGCCGCTAATTTAGCTAACTGAAAAGCGGCATCTGTAATGAAAGAATTAGCCAACTTCAGGGCGTGAATTCTATCCATGACTTCATAAGAAGTCTCCTTCTGGAGCGAGTTTTCTAATTCCTCAAACCAAAAAGCAGCTGCAGTGGTTACAGGAATAATGCAAGAAATTGGTTGAAGAAGAAAACCTTGTTGAACAAAAATTTTCTTAAGTAAACCTTATAATTTTTTATCCATCGGATCTTTGAAAGCGCAACAGTCTTCTATTGGTTTAGTTGTGCGCTTAGCCAGCGTTGAAACTGCCCCCTCTAACCTTAGGGACCGTCTGCCCCGCGTCCCTTCTAGGGTCAACAATTGGGAACATTTTCTTAAATATAGGAGGGGGAACAAAAGGTACACCTGGCTTCTCCCACTCCTTAGTCACGATATCCGCCACCGTCTTAGGTATCGGAAATGCATCAGTGTGTACTGGGACCTCTAAGAATTTGTCCATTTTACACAATTTTTCAGGGATCACCAAAGGATCACAATCATCAAGTGTAGCTAGGACCTCCTTAAGTAGGGCGCGGAGGTGTTCTAGCTTAAATTTAAATGCTATGGCATAAGGCTCTGCCTGCTGAGAAACTTTTCCTGTGTCAGAAATTTCTCCCTCAGACAGGCCCTCCCTCACCGCCAAGTCAGATTGATGTGAGGGCACTACAGATAAATTATCCTCTGCGTCTGCTTGCTCATTTTCTGTGTTTAAAACTGAGCAATCACGCTTCCTAGGAAAGGCTGGCAGTTTGGATAAAAATGCTGAGAGAGAATTATCCATTACTGCCGCTAACTGTTGCATAATAATCACAATTGGTGCGCTAGATGTACTGGGCATCGCTTGCGCGGGCATGGCTGGTATTGACACAGAAGGAGAGGATAGCGAACTATCTTAACTACCTTCAGCTAAAGAATCATCTTGGGCTATATTTTTAAGTGTGATTGTATGGTCCTTAAGCTGCTTGGACGCTATGGCACACTTCACACATAAATTTAACGGGGGAACCACCTTTGACTTTGAGCATACAGAACATAGGCTATCTGAAGATTCAGACATGTTTGACAGACATAAACAGAACTTCAATGCAATATAAATTATTTTTGACAAAAACGTTACTGTCTCTTTAAATAATAAAAGTGCACACTATTACTGAAACATCAAAAAACCATCAAATAAACATCCGATTTTAATGAAATTTTCACCACAGTGTCTTAATGCTTTGAAAAGATTGCACACAAATTTTCAGACCAATTAACCCCTTAATGCCCAAACCGGAGCTAATAGCAGATATTAACCGGTTAACACATTACAGCACCATGCCACAGCTTCCACTGTGGCCTTTACCTTCCTTAGGGATTATTTTGGTAGGAAAACAGAATTTATGTTTACCTGATAAATTACTTTCTCCAACGGTGTGTCCGGTCCACGGCGTCATCCTTACTTGTGGGATATTCTCTTCCCCAACAGGAAATGGCAAAGAGCCCAGCAAAGCTGGTCACATGATCCCTCCTAGGCTCCGCCTACCCCAGTCATTCGACCGACGTTAAGGAGGAATATTTGCATAGGAGAAACCATATGAGACCGTGGTGACTGTAGTTAAAGAAAATAAAATATCAGACCTGATTAAAAAACCAGGGCGGGCCGTGGACCGGACACACCGTTGGAGAAAGTAATTTATCAGGTAAACATAAATTCTGTTTTCTCCAACATAGGTGTGTCCGGTCCACGGCGTCATCCTTACTTGTGGGAACCAATACCAAAGCTTTAGGACACGGATGAAGGGAGGGAGCAAATCAGGTCACCTAAATGGAAGGCACCACGGCTTGCAAAACCTTTCTCCCAAAAATATCCTCAGAAGAAGCAAAAATATCAAACTTGTAAAATTTGGTAAAAGAGTGCAGTGAAGACCAAGTCGCTGCCCTACATATCTGATCAACAGAAGCCTCGTTCTTGAAGGCCCATGTGGAAGCCACAGCCCTAGTGGAATGAGCTGTGATTCTTTCAGGAGGCTGCCGTCCGGCAGTCTCGTAAGCCAATCTGATGATGCTTTGAATCCAAAAAGAGAGAGAGGTAGAAGTTGCTTTTTGACCTCTCCTTTTACCAGAATACACAACAAACAAGGAAGATGTTTGTCTAAGATCCTTTGTAGCATCTAAATAGAATTTTAGAGCGCGAACAACATCCAAATTGTGCAACAAACGTTCCTTCTTCGAAACTGGTTTCGGACACAGAGAAGGCACGACTATCTCCTGGTTAATGTTTTTGTTAGAAACAACTTTTGGAAGAAAACCAGGTTTAGTACGTAAAACCACCTTATCTGCATGGAACACCAGATAAGGAGGAGAACACTGCAGAGCAGATAATTCTGAAACTCTTCTAGCAGAAGAAATTGCAACGGAATGTAAGGGTTCAAACGGAACCCCCTGAAGAACTGAAAGAACTAAGTTGAGACTCCAAGGAGGAGTCAAATGTTTGTAGACAGGCTTGATTCTAACCAGAGCCTGAACAAAGGCTTGAACATCTGGCACAGCTGCCAGCTTTTTGTGAAGTAACACAGACAAGGCAGAAATCTGTCCCATCAAGGAACTTGCAGATAATCCTTTTTTCAATCCTTCTCGAAGGAAGGATAGAATCTTAGGAATCTTAACCTTGTCCCAAGGGAATCCTTTAGATTCACACCAACAGATATATTTTTTCCAAATTTAGTGGTAAATGTTTCTAGTTACAGGCTTTCTGGCCTGAACAAGAGTATCAATAACAGAATCTGAGAACCCTCGCTTTGATAAGATCAAGCGTTCAATCTCCAAGCAGTCAGCTGGAGTGGGACCAGATTCGGATGTTCGAACGGCCTTGAACAAGAAGGTCTCGTCTCAAAGGTAGCTTCCATGGTGGAGCCGATGACATATTCACCAGATCTGCATACCAAGTCCTGCGTGGCCACGCAGGAGCTATCAAGATCACCGACGCCCTCTCCTGATTGATCCTGGCTACCAGCCTGGGGATGAGAGGAAACGGCGGGAATACATAAGCTAGTTTGAAGGTCCAAGGTGCTACTAGTGCATCTACTAGAGTCGCCTTGGGATCCCTGGATCTGGACCCGTAGCAAGGAACCTTGAAGTTCTGACGAGAGGCCATCAGATCCATGTCTGGAATGCCCCACAGTTGAGTGATTTGGGCAAAGATTTCCGGATGGAGTTCCCACTCCCCCGGATGCAATGTCCGACGACTCAGAAAATCTGCTTCCCAATTTTCCACTCCTGGGATGTGGATTGCAGACAGGTGGCAGGAGCGAGTCTCCGCCCATGAATGATTTTGGTCACTACTTCCATCGCCAGGGAACTCCTTGTTCCCCCCTGATGGTTAATGTACGCAACAGTCGTCATGTTGTCTGATTGAAACCGTATGAACTTGGCCCTCGCTAGCTGAGGCCAAGCCTTGAGAGCATTGAATATCGCTCTCAGTTCCAGAACATTTATCGGTAGAAGAGATTCTTCCCTAGACCAAAAACCCTGAGCCTTCAGGGATCCCCAGACCGCGCCCCAGCCCATCAGACTGGCGTTGGTCGTGACAATGACCCACTCTGGTCTACGGGAGGTCACCCCTTGTGACATGTTGTCCAGGGACAGCCACCAACGGAGTGAGTCTCTGTATAGTCCCCATTCCACAGACTGAGCATACACAGTTGTAATGGTCTTAGATGAATGCGCGCAAAAGGAACTATGTCCATTGCCGCTACCATCAAACCTATCACTTCCATGCACTGCGCTATGGAAAGAAGAGGAACGGAATGAAGTATCCGACAAGAGTTTAGAAGTTTTGTTTTTCTGGTCTCTGCCAGAAAAATCCTCATTTCTAAGGAGTCTATTATTGTTCCCAAGAAGGGAACTCTTGTCGACGGAGATAGAGAACTCTTTTCCACGTTCACTTTCCTCCGTGAGATCTGAGAAAGGCCAGGACTATGTCCGTGTGAGCCTTTGCTTGAGGAAGGGACGACGCTTGAATCAGAATGTCGTCCAAGTAAGGTACTACAGCAATGCCCCTTGGTCTTAGCACCGCCAGAAGGGACCCTAGTACCTTTGTGAAAATCCTTGGAGCAGTGGCTAATCCGAAAGGAAGCGCCACGAACTGGTAATGCTTGTCCAGGAATGCGAACCTTAGGAACCGATGATGTTCCTTGTGGATAGGAATATGTAGATACGCATCCTTTAAATCCACCGTGGTCAAGAATTGACCTTCCTGGATGGAAGGATTGTTCAAATGGTTTCCATTTTGGACGATGGAACCTTGAGAAACTTGTTTAGGATCTTGAGATCTAAGATTGGTCTGAACGTTCCCTCTTTTTTGGGAACTACGAACAGATTGGGGTAGAACCCCATCCCTTGTTCTTATAATGGAACAGGATGAATCACCTCCAGAAGATAACCTTGGGAGACTATTTCTAGCGCCCAAGGATCCAGAACATCTCTTGCCCAAGCCTGAGTGAAGAGAGAGAGTCTGCCCCCCACCAAATCCGGTCCCGGATCGGGGGCCCGCATCTCATGCTGTCTTGGGAGCAGTGGCAGGTCTCTTGGCCTGCTTTCCTTTGTTCCAGCCTTGCATTCTCCAGGCTGGATTGGCTTGAGAAGTATTACCCTCCTGCTTAGAGGACGTAGCACTTGGGGCTGGTCCGTTTCTGCGAAAGGGACGAAAATTAGGTTTATTTTTGGCCTTGAAAGACCTATCCTGAGGAAGGGCGTGGCCCTTGCCCCCAGTGATATCAGAGATAATCTCTTTCAAGTCAGGGCCAAACAGTGTTTTCCCCTTGAAAGGAATGTCAAGCAATATGTTCTTGGAAGACGCATCCGCTGACCAAGATTTTAACCAAAGCGCTCTGCGCGCCACAATAGCAAACCCAGAATTTTTCGCCGCTAACCTAGCCAATTGCAAGGTGGCGTCTAGGGTGAAAGAATTAGCCAATTTAAGAGCACGAATTCTGTCCATAATCTCCTCATAAGAAGAAGAATTACTAATAATCGCCTTTTCTAGCTCATCGAGCCAGAAACACGCGGCTGTAGTGACAGGGACAATGCATGCAATTGGTTGTAGAAGGTAACCTTGCTGAACAAACATCTTTTTTAGCAAACCTTCTAATTTTTTATCCATAGGATCTTGGAAAGTACAACTATCTTCTATGGGTATAGTGGTGCGCTTGTTTAGAGTAGAAACCGCCCCCTCGACCTTGGGGACTGTCTGCCATAAGTCCTTTCTGGGGTCGACTATAGGAAACAATTTTCTTTAAATATGGGGGGAGGTACGAAAGGTATACCGGGCCTGTCCCATTCTTTATTAACAATGTACGCCACCCGCTTGGGTATAGGAAAAGCTTCGGGGGGCCCCGGGGCCTCTAGGAACTTGTCCATTTTACATAGTGTTTCTGGAATGACCAGATAATCACAATCATCCAAATTGGATAACACCTCCTTAAGCAGAGCGCGGAGATGTTCCAACTTAAATTTAAAAGTAATCACATCAGGTTCAGCCTGTTGAGAAATTTTTCCTGATCTGAAATTTCTCCCTCAGACAAAACCTCCCTGGCTCCCTCAGACTGGTGTAGGGGCCCTTCAGAAACAAAATCATCAGCGTTCTCATGCTCTTCAGTATTTTCTAAAACAGAGCAGTCGCGCTTTCGCTGATAAGTGGGCATATTGGCTAAAATGTTTTTGATAGAATTATCCATTACAGCCGTTAATTGTTGCATAGTAAGGAGTATTGGCGCGCTAGATGTACTAGGGGCCTCCTGTATGGGCAAGACTGGTGTAGACGAAGGAGGGGATGATGCAGTACCATGCTTACTCCCCTCACTTGAGGAATCATCTTGGGCATCATTTTTTCTAAATTTTTTATGACATAAATCACATCTATTTAAATGAGAAGGAACCTTGGCTTCCCCACAGTCAGAACATAATCTATCTGGTAGTTCAGACATGTTAAACAGGCATAAACTTGATAACAAAGCACAAAAAACGTTTTAAAATAAAACCGTTACTGTCACTTTAAATTTTAAACTGAACACACTTTATTACTGCAATTGCGAAAAAGTATGAAGGAATTGTCCAAAATTCACCAAAATTTCACCACAGTGTCTTAAAGCCTTAAAAGTATTGCACACCAAATTTGGAAGCTTTAACCCTTAAAATAACGGAACCGGAGCCGTTTTTATATTTAACCCCTTTACAGTCCCTGGAATCTGCTTTGCTGAGACCCAACCAAGCCCAAAAGGGAATACGATACCAAATAATGCCTTCAGAAAGACTTTTCTATGTATCAGAGCTCCACACACATGCAGCTGCATGTCATGCTGTTCTCAAAAACAAGTGCGCCATACCGGCGCGAAAATGAGGCTCTGACTATGATTAGGGAAAGCCCCTATAGACTAAAACAGTGCCTGCCGATATTATTTTACAAAAAATACCCAGATTAAATGATTCCTCAAGGCTAAATATGTGTAAATATGATCGATTTAGCCCAGAAAATGTCTACAGTCTTAATAAGCCCTTGTGAAGCCCTTATTTACTATCTGAATAAAAATGGCTTACCGGATCCCATAGGGAAAATGACAGCTTCCAGCATTACATCGTCTTGTTAGAATGTGTCATACCTCAAGCAGCAAAAGACTGCTCACTGTTCCCCCAACTGAAGTTAATTCCTCTCAACAGTCCTGTGTGGAACAGCCATGGATTTTAGTAACGGTTGCTAAAATCATTTTCCTCATACAAACAGAAATCTTCATCTCTTTTCTGTTTCAGAGTAAATAGTACATACCAGCACTATTTTAAAATAACAAACTCTTGATTGAATAATAAAAACTACAGTTAAACACTAAAAAACTCTAAGCCATCTCCGTGGAGATGTTGCCTGTACAACGGCAAAGAGAATGACTGGGGTAGGCGGAGCCTAGGAGGGATCATGTGACCAGCTTTGCTGGGCTCTTTGCCATTTCCTGTTGGGGAAGAGAATATCCCACAAGTAAGGATGACGCCGTGGACCGGACACACCTATGTTGGAGAAATAAGTCTCTCTGGAGTCCTTTTCTGAGCCTTTGGACTCCCCACGTGAAGCTGCATGAACTGCCTAGGCAAAACCACTGCGCAATTGAGTCGCGAAAATGAGGCCTCCTCCCTCTTCATTCCAGAGTGGAGGGGCCTTTCTGACTAGATTAGGTGTCTAAATAAGTGCCAGGCGCAAATTAAACCCCAAAAGTGTTTTAAAGTTTGGAAAAACACCTTATTATAGCCAAAAACATGCTAAAAAGCAATCGATTAAGACCACAATAGTGTCAACCAGCATAGAGCCCTTAATATAAGCCATCATTTTATACAGAGTCTAAGAAAAATGGCTTACCTATCCCAGAGGGAATTTCTGACAGTCTTCTAGCATTACATGGTCTTGTTAGAAAAATGACTGATCATACCTGAAGCAGTTAAGCCTGCAAACTGTTCCCCCCAACTGATGTTCTCTGGTTTCAACAGTCCTGCGTGGGAACAGCCATGGATTTTAGTTACTGGTGCTAAAATCATATTCCTCTTAGCAGAAATCTTCATCACTTTCTGCTGCAGAGTAAATAGTACAAGCTGGCACTATTTTAAAATAACAAACTCTTGATAGAAGAATAAAAAACTACAACTAAACACCACATACTCTTTACCACCCCCGTGGAGATGCTACTAGTTAGAGCGGCAAAGAGAATGACTGGGGGGGCGGAGCCTGAGGGGAGCTATATGGACAGCTCTGCTGTGTGCTCTCTTTGCCACTTCCTGTAGGGATTGAGAATATCCCACAAGTAAGGATGAAGCCGTGGACCGGATACACCAATGTAGGAGAAATATGTTCTTTACAGTTTAAGGCTCTATCAGTACAAGAGGTACACAATGTAAGTGGGGGTTCCACAATGGCTTCTAAACACATAGAGCAATGAGTTTCCTCAATGTCAGACATGTTTAACAAAGTAGTAATAAACCACAACAGTTGGTAAACACTTTATTTATTGAAAAAAACAATTTTGCAAAAAAACGAATACTGTGCCTTTAAGGGATAAAAGCGCACAATTTTTCCAAACACACTTAACGTCTATAAACGTTCAAAAACTAGGTATGGATATACAGAGATGCCAAAAATGATTGCATCCCACATGCAAGAGCAGACATTTACCCTCTACAGGGACATAAAGCAAAACAAAACTCAATTTGCTAAATAATGACCCCTGCACCTCGCCACAGCTCTTCTGTGGCGCCTACCTGCCCCCAGATAACTGCCAAACGACTCGACACCAATCCAGATAGTATAACACACAGATAGGGCCCAACCGAAGCTAATGTCTGCTGTCTCCTTCAGAGTAAACTGCGCGTCTGATGGCATTTAGTACCCACTAAATTACAGAAGCTATACCCCGATCACTCTCCCATGTGCTGGCGAGAATGTGGAGAACGGGGCACCCCGACCACACATCTGGTGGTCATGCCCAAAACTGATAGGCATCTGGAAAAGGGTGGAAACCTTATGTAAAGACCTTGAGCTAGTGGAAACACTTGGACCAGCTCTAGCGATCCTGCATTTGGGAGTGGACTTGCTCCCTAGAGCTAAACGGAACCTACTTATATACATCCTCATTTCCACCAAATTACTTGTAGCCAGAAACTGGAAGAAAAGTCAGCCCCCCAAATGGCAGGGAGTAGTAGAATGCGTGAATTACATTAGAAGTATGGAAACCTATGTGTATGGAGAACGCAAGAAACTGACTGATTTCTGCCTTATTTGGGAACCGTGGGACACTCTCATGTCCTATAAAATACATAACTAGACTACACGACGCTTGACGTTACCAAAATACCCTTAAAGACCTTTCCACACACTCTGCTATGCAATGAAGCCAGACACGGGGTGCTCAAGAGAGCCAATGGCTGGATTATTATGGCCTCTCTTGACCCCCACTTAACACACGATGCAATGCCTGAATTCTCATGTTCCTGCACTCCCACCGTGCCTGCAGCATTTACCTGTTTAATAGTCCTAACGACCCTATTTATTCACTTAAAAGCCGTCCCAGTTACATACCCGCTAGAATGAGCCAATAAGTTCTATATTGTCCAATAAGATTCTAAATGACGGCCTCTGTAAAAACGAGGTACGTGTACCAACCGAGGTGCTAATGCGCCTCATGTTACAAAGTTTATGCACCATGTTATTTTATTATTTACTCTGTTATAATGCATAAGCTGTATGTCATTTGATTTAACTCAATAAAAACTATTTTTAAAATAAAAACTGCGCGTCTGAGGCGTGAAAATAGGCCCCGCCCATAATGGACGTTGCACTATTTGATTAACCTACCGCATGGGAAGCATTTACAAACAGCCATGTGGTCCCCAAACATATAAGCACAACATAAAGTCCTCTTTATCAATAAACTTATTTTATGCCATAATTTTGTAAAATACCCGTGTCAATATTATATGCTGCGCATCTAATTGCTGCAATAATGTCAGTAAAACACCCAGTAGGACAGTAACACCCTATTCATTTACAGGACTACTGCTTACCCTGTTCCCATGATAAGGAACCAAATCAGCCAATTCTGATATACTAAGTTTCCTCAGAAGAAAAGGGCTGAAACATACCTCAAATGCTGCTTGCTGCATGAGACCGTCCTCCACACTGAAGAGTTTTCTCATATTACCTTCAGATCTGTGGGAACCATAATTGATCTTAGTAACTGCTGCTAAGATCATCAATTTCAGGGAAAAATCTTCTTCCATATCCTCCCCTGAGAAAAATAGTACTCACCGGTACCATTTAAAATAAAAAACTTCTTGATTGAAGAAATTAAAACTATCATTTTATCACCACTATCATTTTACCCTTCCTATTACAAGCATAGGCAAAGAGAATGACTGGGGGGTGGAGTCAAGGGAGGAGATATATATACAGCTCTGCTGTGGTGCTCTTTGCCACTTCCTGTTAGCAGGAGGAGAATATCCCATAAGTAAGGATGAATCCGTGGACTCGTCGTATCTTGTAGAAGAAATAAAGTTAGCACTTACCTTTAGACTTCTAGCAGGCCGCACGGCAGCTCACTAGGTTTGAGAAGGCCAGTTCCCTCACATGGACCTGTGGATAAAAACAAAGACTGAGTAATCCTACTCAGGCTTGCACGATTAGGGCAGTATTAAATACACGGGAGGCGCAGTGAGGATTGTACCCCACAAGTTTCCATTGCTTGAAAGCCATCACTGCTCTACTGAAGACACTGATATGGACTACGCCTACACCCTAGGACAAAGCAGTACAATCTTTCACTGCTAAAAAATAATAAAATCTTGATTGAAGAATCTTCTAACACCTACATTTTACCACTTCCTAGCTCTGACGTAGGCAAAGAGAATGACTGAGGTTGGAGGGAAGGGAGGTGATATTTAAAAGCTTTGCTGTGGTGCTCTTTGCCGCCTCCTGCTGAGCAGGAGTGATATTCCCAATAGTAATTAGATGATCCGTGGACTCACCGTGTCATTAGAAAGAAAAATATATAAGTGGAATAGTAAAAATCTGTCCCTGGGCCATACATACACATAGATCAACATAGTTAAAGGGACTGTCAAGTCAAAAATCATGATTCAAATAGGGCATGTAATTTTAAACAACTTTTCATTTTATTTTTATCACCAATTTTGCTTTGTTCTCTTGGTATTCTTAGTTGAAAGCTAAACCTAGGAGGTTCATATGCCAATTTCTAATTTCTTAGACCTTGAAGGCCGCCTCTAATCTGAAGGCATTTTGACAGTTTTTCATCATTAGAGGGCATGAGTTCATGTGTTTCATATAGATAACATTGAGCTTGCGCATGTGAAGTTACCTAGGAGTGAGCACTGATTGGCTAAAATGCAAGTCTTTCAAAAGAACTGAAATAAGGGGCAGTTTGCAGAGGCATAGATACAACGTAATTACAGAGGTAAAATGTGTATTATTATAACTGTGTTGGTTATGAAAAACTGGAGAATGGGTAATAAGGCGATTATCTATCTTTTTAAACAACAAAAATTCTGGTGTTGACTGTCCCTTTAAACTCTCTAACATAAGTTAAAAAGTGCCTAGATAAAAATACAAACATACCTATAGACAATCGTTCACTAATAGCAGACAGCCAAACCAGTACTGAAACATATAAGTGGAGGTAATTGAATAGGAGTTGATCTGTAAAGGGAGGCAGAAGATGAATCCCTGCAACCAAATTTACATAGAGGCCATGAAAAGATTTCCTGTGAGGCAAAAACATGGTGACATGACGCAGTACTCCCTTCACATCCCTCTGATAAGAACTGCACTTTGAGGGGAACCGGACCTCTATATGCTCTGAAGCGCCTTTCACTGAAGAAATCAAGCACATCATCATACTTCAACCACCTCCAAAGGAGGCAAAGTTTAAAACGGGATGTATGAGGGGGGGGGGTTTTATAAGTTTGAGGTTTGGCAAACTTTGCCGCCTCCTGGTAGGAATATATATCCCATACGAAAGCTCGTGCACTCTCGCCACCTATATGAATGAAAAGGTACATGAGACACGGAAAACCGATTCAGGCACGCAAACTGGTAGCGCCAAGGGTAACTAATATGAAAAGAGCCAGCATGCACTTTAGTAGCTCTAACAACAACAAAAAGTTTAAACAAATATATCATAAATATATTATTTTAAAAAAAATATGTATCACCCTTTAAAAACATTCGGTTGTCAGATGTACAAAAAAAAAAAAATTCTGAGAGAATCTCTAATGCCCCTATATGTTCTCCAGCCAGTATTACTAGACTAAAATGTATTGAGTCTAGAGAAAATGTGGTAGTGTCTGTATAGTAAAATGTCCCCTGGCTATACAATATGTACCTGCTTGAAAATGTCCTTGCTTACCTGAAAATACAACCATTCCACTGTGCTTACCAGCAGCAGAAATAACTGCTTCAAGTAGAGAACCCATCCAGTGCTGGGCACATTACAGAAGACAATCCATTTGTGGAGTACATCAATAACTAAACAGGAGGAGGTTATGGGACCAGTCCCCAACGGGTGACTAACTCCTTCACTGGGAGTAATTCTGTCACCACCTAATACTCCAATCTCTCCGCTGTCTCTAAGAAGCTATTTTATAAGGGGGGAAATGGGCCTTATATCAGTCTGAGGATCCCTCTCAATTTATCTGGAGCACATCAATTATTCACCTTCCTCCTGGGAGATAAAGATAAGACTTGCATACCAGAGAGGTGGGAGGAATTAAGTACTCTGAGCCAGGAGTTGAATCCCAGGGATAATGGCTCGTGGACTCATTAACTTATGCAAGAAAAGAAAGACTTTAAAGGGACATCAAGCACTAAAACAAATAATTGCTTGAATGATATAGTCAGAGCAAAGATTAGCCTGAGAATAATTTGTACCAGTATTTTTAAAAATGACATAAACTTTTTAAATATTGATAAAGGGTAAAGTTAATGTCCTTAAATACCTGCTGAACTTTTAAGTTTGTAACTTCTATTGCCATCCGTAGTGAAGTGCTGTTGAACAATAATTGAGTTTCCATAAACCTCTGGTTTGAATGCATCTTGTCCCCGATTTCGTAAGGTAACAGAAACATCAGCAGATCTATATACAAAGCAAAATACAAATAAAATATAAGTCACCGTAATTTAAAATAACACAAAGCAAGACTAAATAATAGCTTATAGGTGTAGAAATTGGTTTAACTTTAATTAACTATCACTAACATATAGGGTAACAATGCTATGTGCGTCAGATACTAAAAAGAACCATTTTTCAGGGTATTTCTCAGCTGCGTCCATTAAAGGCTGTGGTAGCTACCTAAAATTTTGACTGTCTATGTAGATTTAATGGTCATCTTCCTTTCAAAAGATGCAGATTTTTTCCTAAAATGTATACTTCATGGAGATTTGAGGCTTACTGCTCAGAGAAACGGACAGCCTCTAATTTATTCGCTACAGTTACGTGGTCTTTGGATCCCACTTCATAGCAGGTATATCTAGCTATATCGATCACTTTTACAGTTTTGTCGTACCCAAAAACTGATGCCTGAGATTCCAAGGCACACTGAGACAGGTGATTAAATTCTGATTTACTCAAGAGTGTCTGCTTCCCTTAAAAGGAATATTAAAAGGGACACTGAACACAAATTTTTTCTTTAGTGATTCAGATAGAGCATGCAATTTTAAGCAACTTTTTAATTTACTCCTAATATCAATTTTTCTTTGTTCTCTTGCTTTCTTTATTTGAAAAAGAGGGCATCTAAGCTATTTTTTGGTTCAGCACCATGGAATTTATCCACCAAACAGCAAGAACAACCCAGGTTGTTCACCAAAAATGGGCAAGTATCTAAACTTACTTTCTTGCATTTCAAATAAAGATACCAAGAGAATGAAGAAAATTTGATAAAGGAGTAAATTAGAAAGTAGCTTAAAACTGCATGCTCTGTCTGAATCACGAAAGAAAAAAAATTGGGTTCAGTGTCCCTTTAAACCCTATGAGATTGTAATATAAAGGTTAAATTAGGTGTAGATAAAAACCATTTATAATTTATTTTGTCACCTTTTCCTGAATTTTTTTAAATTTCACTGAGTTTCTGTAACTTCATTGGATGCCTCCGTGTCTAAACTTAAGCTTATATATAAAACGGGCAATAAAAAAAGACAAACACAAAGTTGTGTAAGATTCCACAAAACTCTACTGGATTTTCTGGTTTGGAAATCTATCCCTAAGTATTCTCCACAGAAGACAGAAATAAACCGAAAACAATTTCAAACATAGCAGCCCCCATTACTTTATAGAAACTAAACCTTTACACTTACATCATTAATATTTAAACAATATAATGGTAACAAATACTGCTACATATTTTTCTAAGGCTAACGTTTGTTTTGAATATATCATTATTTATGTATATCAAGTATTTACAGTTTAATATCCCTTAAAGGACCACTCAATGCAGCAGAAACAAGGCAATAGCACTTACTCTGAATTTCAAAAAAAATTCTAACAAAATTTATTGTTTCTCCCATTTTCTGGCCCCCCTGTATCATGTGACAGACATCCGCTAATGACAGACTAGTATACGTATACCATGTGAGCTTGTACACATGCTCAGAATGATCTTGTTACCCAGAAAATGCCAATATAAAAAGCCTGTGCAAAATGTGATAATGGAAGAAAATTGGGAAGTGTCTTAAAACTGCATGCTGAATGCTGCTCCTTCATTCCATTACCTACACCTGTTTAAAGCTTTATATACTAATCTAACCAAGAGTTAGTAGCCAAGGTGCAGATGGTGCTGTTTCTAATGCAAAGTGAATGAGATTGTTGATCGAGCCTGTGGAACAGATTGCAGCAGATTGATGCCTTCTAGGGGGATATTTTCACTAAACAATGTTGCCGAAAAAGTAGCCAAAAACACACACATTTATGTGTGTGTGTGTGTGTGTGTGTATGTATATGTGTATGTGTGTGTGTATGTGTGTGTGTATGTGTGTGTGTGTGTGTGTGTGTGTATGTATATGTGTGTGTATATGTGTGTATGTGTGTATGTGTGTATGTATGTGTGTGTGTGTGTGTGTGTGTGTGTGTGTGTGTGTGTGTGTGTATATGTGTATGTGTGTGTATATGTGTATGTGTGTATATGTGTGTGTGTGTATGTGTATGTGTATGTGTATGTGTGAGTGTGAGTGTGAGTGTGAGAGAATTTTAAAAAATTTGGGAAACAAATTGTTTACTATAAATAAATGTGATTTAATAATAGGAATGTTAACATAAGAGGTTAAATCAAAGTGAAAGTAATATAAAATAAACTAAAAAATGCAGGGACGACTCCCTTGAATGCTCGGCCGCGGTTTTAAAATGTTTCTGTACATACACACTATTTCTTTTCAGTCTTTATAAAAATCCCAACACCACCTATGCGGTAAGTAAAAGCTGTGTATACTATGTACACTATTCTTCTGGCAAATAGGTTTTCCAGAGATGTATTCAAACCGATTAGATGTGTTATTATGTTAACCAGAATTGCCAAAGTATCTCACAGTACCTTCGAATGTACAGTTCATTCAGTGACTATCACCTGGTCTCGGATAAGCCTCCTCTGACAGTTCACCACGTCGAGTTTTGCCTCCCGATTCCTCCGTGTACGTTTCCTCAACGTATTACAGTCTACTTCCGTGCCGGTACAATTCCCAACAAGTACTTGTAATACAGCATACAAATTGGGTATGGACACCCTAAATGATTCGTTGACTGGTTTGGCTCGTTATTTTGGTCTTTATTCAAGTTACATCCCCTCATGGCAGACAATTTTAATACTACTCTTTCATTAGAAACCATATTGGAGAAGAGTTTAGAACACCATTTTTAATGTCAGAGAACCTGGCTACACTTAGTGCAAGATTTATCACTTTGCTTGCGAACATGTCCACATCTGATCACAAATTGTGGTGCAAATTTGTTACACATATTTATCATTGCAAGAGGGAATACTTGAGCGTGTTTTAACCTTTGATGATGGTATTTATTGTATGCCACTGGTTAAATTGATCACTATTGGGGATAATTGAAAAGAAAATCTCTTACTTAAAGGGAGAGTCTAGTCCAAAATAAACTCATGATTCAGATAGGGCATGAAATTTTAAACAATTTTCCAATCTACTTTTATCACCAATTATGCTTTTTTTTTTTTTTTTTTTTTTTAATATTTTTATTAAGATTCATTTCAGGGCAAACAAAACAAAAATCTCCGTACAATTTATACAGATAAGTCATATTAACACACCAGAAAAGCATAGCATAGATATGAGACAGTTGCAAAATTAGAAAACAAAATTTTTGCCCATTGACATTATCAGCCCTCGGATCAACCTATGAGGCCACTCTTGGGCCTCTGATGGTCATAGAAAAGATTTAACGTGAAGAAGGCTATCAGAAGTTGTAGGAGGACCACTTTTGGATCCCAAATGATGAATCTTTGTTTTTAAACTTTTTAGCATAACATACAGCCTATAATTGTTAACCCCTAGAACTAAATAAAACTTATTGACAGAAAATCCCCATACACAAAGGTAAAGACAAAAGAAATAAAACAATAAACTCTCTTATAAGCTTAGCATTAATACAAACTTGTGGGGGAAACGTATAGGGGATATGCATCAAGTGACAAACGTACTGGGCTGTCTTTAGACCCTTAGAATTATGTATAATGTAATTTGAGGTAGGCCATTTTTGGACCTTAAATGATGTAGCAAATAGATGTACATGGAGCCAATTTACCTACTAAGTATGGAGATTATGTAGAAAGATATGTTGGGGGACATTACGTATATTCAGAACTCCATATTATGCTAGGAAAAGTATATCCATATCTTGGGAGGATCAACAGCAATATATCAGGAGTATCAGTAAAAACAGGTCAACTAGTGCCATAAGAGAGGACATATTATAATCAGAAGGAGTATTATGTAACTTTAAATATACATCTGAGGAGAGCTAACATGCTATAAGCCTGAACAATAAAGTGTGCAAGCAAGTATTTGTAAGCTATGCCACTCGTGTATAAACACATCTCAGGATAGAAACTGAACTTTGTGTCTATTATCAGGGGTAGCCGATTTAGTTTTATCCCACTCCATCAAGATAAAAAAGCATTAACATTCAAATGTTCAGTAGGCTTTACTTGGTAATTAATATCTTCTTTGGGGCAGTGCCTCTGTGAACTGGGTCTCCAAAATTTTTGGAGTCAAGATTAAATCTATAGGCTTAAACATTGAATGCCTATTATATTAATTCCTATGTCGTACCGCACCGCCTCGGCCGCTGGCTACACAGCACAAACACAGTGAGCAGGCTGGGGAGTATGGGAAAAGTTAAGGACTAGATGTAGCGCCCCCTAAAGAAAAAAAACAAAAAACAAAACAGAACATGTATACAAAGTAGGGGGGGGGGCCCTATAATTTAATAGATACTATCATCTGGCTAAATTACTAAGGATAGGGTCTAAAATATATCAGCTATACAGCACTGGGAAATAAAGGATATATCATAAACAGTAACGAATATCAGGAGGGTACAATGAAGAGTAGTCTTGTGTCTGAATAGAGTATAGTCAGTTACATATCAACCTCATTTCTCTGATCTTAGAATCATCACAAAGAGAGCACACAAAACAGAGTGCAAGCATAAATTGTTCAAATTGAGGTGTCACCCTACTCCCATCCGACTGTTCATACATACATGTTGTGAACACCGATGTCAAATCAGTATACATGTCCCAGACTTGGTCCGGCAAGCAGACTTTTCTAGCCAGCTATGACTCTGTAGCAATAACACCAGGAAGTTGTCTATCTGAGCATGCCTCCCCCCCTGGATCAAAAAGTATCCGTTTCCACTCACTGATCGTTAAAGGAGGCATCAAGCATAGCAAACTCCTGTTTAGTCTGCTACCATACCCTAGGGTACAGTCCGGTGCTAGTCCTACCAACATGGAGCCGTTAATGTTGTGGGTGAGGGGCCGCTTGCCACTCGAGCCTCTCCTTGCTGCCTCAAACGTAACAGGCTTCCCATCTCCAACAAAGATTTCAGTTTGTCCCCTGTATTCATCTATTCCCATCTCTCGGGTGTCCCATGTGATGTCAAATGCCTCTGTCAATACCATATTAGGCTCCATATCTATCTCACAGCCCTGCCGGTGGTTAGGCGTTAGCTTTAGGTTGCCTGTCGCGGCATTCTCCTGATGATCGTCTCTGATAAATTTCACACAGTTGGGCTCTTTTATTGTGTAGTGGCCGATAAGAAAGGTTGAATCAGCCCAGCCGGTGCAAACAAGTTGCCCAGTAGTATCTCTCATAGGGACTGCCATAGCTCCGGGACTGAAGAGTATTCTACACAGTTCTTCTTCTAATCTCCGGAAATGATTATTTAGGAGCTGCGTCACTGTGCGTTCCCACTTGTCCACGGCCTCCATGATTGAGACAGTATTTGTACAGTTCGTCCAACACATGAAACACTTAAGGAAATCTTAACAAATTGGCTCCCTTCTGTAATATAGTGAACAGTCTATAAAGGACTGGTATACCCCGATTACGGGGGAGGGAGTCAGGATCTTGTAGAGAGGCCGCCGCCTAAGATCTCAACGGGCTCACCAATTATGCTTTGTTCTCTTGGTATTCTTAGTTGAAAGCTAAACCTAGGAGGTTCATATGCTAATTTTTAAGCCCTTGAAGGCCGCCTCTTCTCTCAGGGCATTTTGACAGTTTTTCTTTTTTTGTTTTAAATAATCTTTATTAGTCTTAGCCACTTAAAAATAAAAATGGCATGTACTCAACATATTCTGAGTCATGCAGGACCAACATATATCATAAATACAAACATAACTAACAATTTTTTTTTTACATTGGCAAAATTAAAAAGATATACTGTACAAACTAAAATTTCATATCAGAATCACCTTTATCTATTTATCCAATTCGTACTGAACTAAAGTGGCTAATTTTCAACTGTCTTTACATCAAACCAAGGAGCAGACAGAAAAATGTAAAAAGAAAATAAGAAGAAAACTCAAGAAGAGGGAAGGGACAGAAAAAATGAGAAATAAGGGGGGGGGGGGGGGGAAGAAGAAAAAAAAAACAACACACAAAGGGAAACCCCCCCCTCCCCCACCTCCAGGATCAAATGTATACCAGAGAACCTCTGGAGTATCAATTCTTGATCGCAACTAGTCTATATCCAATCTATTTCTAATCCAGGTATCTGGAAAAACCTGGTGTATCACTAATTACGCAAAACTTATTGAGACCACAAACGGCCTTAAAATCTGCCATTGCAGGCAACTTGGATATAACTTAATAACCGGGGCCAAGCCTACCAAAAACGCCTTCATTTTTTTTTCAGATACTTTCTGCAAGTGAAAGGATTCAAAAATGATCTGAGCTTGAATATCTCTTAAAACTAGTGACAAACTCTGAGAGCTCTTTGCTATCCATTTTTTTAAAGATGTTATATCTCACTATTAATATAATAGTATTTAAAATGCGCATTCTTACGCTCCCACTCGGCTCTGGAAAAAGTAACACAATATCCTCAAAGGAAAAAGAGATGGAGCTTTCAAAGACTATTATACCAGAATTGGACTTTCAACCATAATTGGGAGATTTTAGGACATGCCCATAACATATGACGGAGATCCGCCCGTGTATATGAGTAATGCTCACATCTAAACATTTTGTCAGGAAAAAGTTTAGACAATAAAGCCGGTGATAAATAATAATTATTTAGTAATTTTAAATGAGATTCTTTCCAGCTCACTGGGACCGGGAATCTGGCCACTATCGAAAGGCTATAACGTACTTTCTCACGATCTATTGAAGGAATATATGGGAGCCAGAATTTAATTAATTTATCCTCCTCTAGCACCCCTTGCTTGGTCAACATGATGTCATATATTAACGAGATTGACGCATCACCAATGATTTATTTTTTAACACAAATCTTAACCTCAGACCAATCACAACTCCTACCAGAGAACCAATTCTGAGAGCTAACAAAATGCTGAATCTAAAAATAAGCAAAGCGATTCAACCTAGTAAGAGAATACTGCTCCCCAATTATCTCCCATGGAAGCATCTGTAGTTCGTCATTAAGTAGTTGGTGTACATATTCTAACCCTTTAACCTGCCAATCATAGAAACATTTCTGGTCTATACCTGGAGAGAATAGAGGGTTCCCCCTAATGGGTAAATATTCAGAGAAAGATGGATCAATTTTAAGCAGTTTACAGAACCTATGCCAAGCCGCAATTATATTCCTAAAAGACAAAAGAGAGGATACCCCCAATGGTAAAGAATGTGGGGCACAATGTAAAAAGGCTTTCAAGGACCACGGTTTAATCATATATGATTCAAGATCATAAGTAGTGACCAAATTAGTCTGGGAGACCCAATCAATTGCCACCTAACTCAATGATGCACAATTATAGAGTCTAATACTGGGTAGAGCAAACCCCGCATCCGTATATTTTTGAGAGAGCCTATTTAGCGATAGTCGCGGTTTTTTAGATTTCCAAATAAACTTTGAAAACCAAGATGACAACTTCTTGAGGTCCTTGTTTAAAATCAAAAGTGGGAGATTTTGCAAGTGATAGAGAATTTTTGGAAAAATTATAGTTTTGATCAGGTTGATTGAAGCTGAAAGCGATAATGGAAATGCAGCCCATATCTTAAGATCATCTTGGATTGTCTGGAAAAGCCACCCAAAATTGGCCTGATGCCACATTTTCGAGTTTCTATTGATCTCTAACCCTAGATACTTAACAGTGTTCACTTTCTGAAAAATTGTATTGGGGTAGTCTGAACTGAAAAAACACAATTTATGCTTACCTGATAAATTTATTTCTCTTGTGGTGTATCCAGTCCACGGATCATCCATTACTTGTGGGATATTCTCATTCCCAACAGGAAGTTGCAAGAGGACACCCACAGCAGAGCTGTTATATAGCTCCTCCCCTAACTGCCATATCCAGTCATTCGACCGAAAACACGCAGAGAAAGGAGAAACCATAGGGTGCAGTGGTGACTGTAGTTTAAATGAAAAAAATGACCTGCCTTAAAATGACAGGGCGGGCCGTGGACTGGATACACCACAAGAGAAATAAATTTATCAGGTAAGCATAAATTGTGTTTTCTCTTGTAAGGTGTATCCAGTCCACGGATCATCCATTACTTGTGGGATACCAATACCAAAGCTAAAGTACACGGATGAAGGGAGGGACAAGGCAGGTACCTAAACGGAAGGTACCACTGCCTGTAAAACCTCTCTCCCAAAAATAGCCTCAGAAGAAGCAAAAGTATCAAATTTGTAGAATTTTGAAAAAGTATGAAGCGAAGACCAAGTCACCGCCTTGCAAATCTGTTCAACAGAAGCCTCATTTTTAAAGGCCCAAGTGGAAGCCACAGCTCTAGTAGAATGAGCTGTAATCCTTTCGGGAGGCTGCTGTCCAGCAGTCTCATAGGCTAAGCGGATTATGCTTCTTAGCCAAAAAGAAAGAGAGGTTGCCGAAGCCTTTTGACCTCTCCTCTGACCAGAGTAGACCACAAACAAAGCAGATGTTTGACGAAAATCTTTAGTAGCTTGTAAGTAAAACTTTAAAGCATGAACCACGTCCAGATTGTGTAATAGACGTTCCTTCTTTGAAGAAGGATTAGGACACAAGGATGGAACAACAATCTCTTGATTGATATTCTTGTTAGATACCACCTTAGGTAAAAACCCAGGTTTGGTACGCAGGACTACCTTATCCGAATAGAAAATCAGATAAGGAGAATCACATTGTAAGGCAGATAACTCAGAGACTCTGCAAGCCGAGGAAATAGCTACCAAAAAAATAACTTTCCAAGATAAAAGTTTGATATCTATGGAATGAAGAGGTTCAAATGGAACTCCTTGAAGAACCTTAAGAACCAAATTTAAGCTCCATGGCGGAGCAACAGGTTTAAACACAGGCTTGATTCTAACTAAAGCCTGACAAAATGCCTGAACGTCTGGAACCTCTGCCAGACGCTTGTGCAAAAGAATAGACAGCGCAGAAATCTGTCCCTTTAAGGAACTAGCTGACAATCCTTTTTCCAAACCTTCTTGGAGAAAGGATAATATCCTGGGAATCCTGACTTTACTCCATGAGTAACCCCTGGATTCACACCAATAAAGATATTTACGCCATATCTTATGATAAATTTTCCTGGTAACAGGCTTTCGTGCCTGTATTAAGGTATCAATGACTGACTCGGAGAAGCCACTCTTTGATAAAATCAAGCGTTCAATCACCATGCAGTCAGTCTCAGAGAAATTAGATTTGGATGGTGGAAAGGACCCTGAAGTAGAAGGTCCTGTCTCAGAGGCAGAGTCCATGGTGGAAAGGATGACATGTCCACTAGATCTGCATACCAGGTCCTGCGTGGCCACGCAGGCGCTATTAAAATCACTGATGCTCTCTCCTGCTTGATTTTGGCAATCAGTCGAGGGAGCAGAGGAAACGGTGGAAACACATAAGCCAGGTTGAAAGACAAGGGCGCTGCTAGAGCATCTATCAGCGTCGCCTTGGGATCCCTGGACCTGGATCTGTAACAAGGAAGCTTGGCGTTCCGTCGAGACGCAGATGAGATCCAGTTCTGGTTTGCCCCAACGATGAATCAATTGTGCAAACACCTCCGGATGGAGTTCCCACTCCCCCGGATGAAAAGTCTGTCGACTTAGAAAATCCGCCTCCCAGTTCTCTACACCTGGGATATGGATAGCTGATAGGTGTCAAGAGTGAATCTCTGCCCAGTGAATTATTTTTGAGACTTCTAACATCGCTAGGGAACTTCTTGTTCCCCCTTGATGGTTGATATAAGCCACAGTCGTGATGTTGTCAGACTGAAATCTGATGTACCTCAGAGTTGCTAACTGAGGCCAAGTCTGAAGAGCATTGAATATCGCTCTCAGTTCCAGAATATTTATTGGAAGGACTGTCTCCTCCTGAGTCCACGATCCCTGAGCCTTCAGGGAGTTCCAGACTGCACCCCAACCTAGAAGGCTGGCATCTGTTGTTACAATTGTCCAATCTGGCCTGCGAAAGGTCATACCTTTGGACAGATGGACCCGAGATAGCCACCAGAGAAGAGAATCCCTGGTCTCTTGATCCAGATTTAGTAGAGGGGACAAATCTGTGTAATCCCGATCCACTGACTGACAATGCATAGTTGCAGCGGTCTGAAATGTAAGCGTGCAAACGGCACTATGTCCATTGCCGCTACCATTAAGCCGATTACTTCCATGCACTGAGCCACCGAAGGGCGCGGAATGGAATGAAGAACACGGCAGGAATTTAGAAGCTTTGATAACCTGGACTCCGTCAGGTAAATTTTCATTTCTACAGAATCTATCAGAGTCCCTAGGAAGGAAACTCTTGTGAGTGGGGATAGAGAACTCTTTTCCTCGTTCACTTTCCACCCATGCGACCTCAGAAATGCCAGTACTATTTCCGTATGAGACTTGGCAATTTGGAAGTTTGATGACTGTATCATCGTCTAAATAAGGGGCCACTGATATGCCCCGCGGCCTTAGGACCGCCAGAAGCGACCCTAGAACCTTCGTGAAGATTCTTGGGGCTGTAGCTAATCCAAAAGGAAGAGCTACGAACTGGTAATGCCTGTCTAGAAAGGCAAACCTGAGAAACCGATGATGATCTTTGTGTATCGGAATATGAAGATAAGCATCCTTTAGATCCACTGTAGTCATATATTGACCCTCCTGGATCATAGGTAGGATGGTACGAATAGTTTCCATCTTGAATGATGGAACTCTGAGGAATTTGTTTAAGATCTTTAGATAAAAAATTGGTCTGAAGGTTCCCTCTTTTTTGGGAACCACAAACAGATTTGAGTAAAATCCCTGTCCCTGTTCCTCCTTTGGAACTGGATGGATCACTCCCATAACTAGGAGGTCTCGTACACAGTGTAAGAATGCCTCTCTCTTTATCTGGTTTGCAGATAATTGTGAAAGGTGAAATCTCCCTTTTGGGGGGGAAGCTTTGAAGTCCAGAAGATATCCCTGGGATATAAATTCCATCGCCCGGGGATCCTGAACATCTCTTGCCCACGTCTGGGCGAAGAGTGAGAGTCTGCCCCCTACTAGATCCGTTACCGGATAGGGGGCCGTTCCTTCATGCTGTCTTAGAGGCAGCAGCAGGCTTTTTGGCCTGCTTACCTTTGTTCCAGGTCTGGTTTGGCCTCCAGACCGTCTTGGACTGAGCAAAAGTTTCCTCTTGTTTTGCATTAGAGGAAGTTGATGCCGCACTTGCCTTGAAAGGCACGAAAATTAGACTGTTTGGCCCTTGATTTGGACCTGTCCTGAGGAAGGGCATGACCTTTTCCTCCAGTGATATCAGCAATAATCTCCTTCAAACTAGGCCCGAATAGGGTCTGCCCCTTGAAGGGAATGTTAAGCAGCTTAGATTTTGAAGTCACGTCAGCTGACCATGATTTAAACCATAGCACCCTACGCACCTGTATAGCAAAACCAGAATTCTTAGCCGTTAGTTTAGTCAAATGAACAATGGCATCAGAAACAAAAGAATTGGCTAGCTTAAGTGCTCTAAGTTTGCCAAGTATGTCATCCAATGGAGTCGCTACCTGTAAAGCCTCTTCCAGAGACTCAAACCAGAACGCTGCAGCAGCAGTGACAGGAGCAATGCATGCAAGGGGCTGTAGGATAAAACCTTGTTGAATAAACATTTTCTTAAGGTAACCTTCTAATTTTTTATCCATTGGATCTGAAAAAGCACAAGTGTCCTCGACAGGGATAGTAGTACGCTTTGCTAGAGTAGAAACTGCTCCCTCCACCTTAGGGACTGTCTGCCATAAGTCCCGTGTGGTGGCGTCTATTGGAAACATTTTTCTAAAAATAGGAGGTGGAGAGAACGGCACACCTGGCCTATCCCATTCCTTAGTAATAATGTCTGTAAACCTTTTAGGTATTGGAAAAACATCAGTACACAATGGCACTGCAAAGTATTTATCCAGTCTACACAATTTCTCTGGCACTGCAATTGTGTCACAGTCATTCAGAGCAGCTAAAACCTCCCTGAGCAATACGCGGAGGTGTTCAAGCTTAAATTTAAATGTAGAAATATCAGAATCAGGTATCTTTCCTGAGTCAGAAATATCACCCACAGACTGAAGCTCTCCTTCCTCAGCTTCTGCATATTGTGAGGCAGTATCAGACATGGTTCTTAAAGCGTTAGTATGCTCTGCATTTCGTCTAACCCCAGAGCTATCTCGCTTACCTCTAAATTCAGGTAGCCTGGCTAATACCGCTGACAGTGTATTATCCATGACTGCCGCCATGTCTTGTAAAGTAATCGCTATGGGCGCCCTAGATGTACTTTGCGCCATTTGAGCGTGAGTCCCTTGAGCGGGAGTCAAAGGATCTAACACGTGGGGAGAGTTAGTCGGCATAACTTCCCCCTCGTCAGATTCCTCTGGTGATACATTTTTTAAAGACAGAATATGATCTTTATTGCTTAAAGTGAAATCAGTACATTTGGTACACATTCTAAGAGGGGGTTCCACCATGGCTTTTAAACATAATGAATAAGGAGTTTCCTCTATGTCAGACATGTTTGTACAGACTAGCAATGAGACTAGCAAGCTTGGAAAACACTTTAAATCAAGTTAACAAGTAAATATAAAAAACGGTACTGTGCTTTTAAGAGAAACAAATTTTGTCAAAATTTGAAAAACAGTGAAAAAAGGCAGTAAATCAAACGAAATTTTTACAGTGTATATAATAAGCTAACAGAGCATTGCACCCACTTGCAAATGGATGATTAACCCCTTAGTTCAAAAAACGGATCAAAAAAACGACAAACGCTTTTTAACAGTCACAATCAACTGCTACAGCTCTGCTGTGGCCCTACCTTCCCCAATAAACGACTTTAGGCCCTTTTGATATGTCCTGTAGCATTCAGGGGACTTCTAAAGGAAAACTGGATGTCTCAGTCTGTAATTTTAACTGTGCAAAAAAAGCGCTAAAATAGGCCCCTCCCACTCATACTACAACAGTGGAAAGCCTCAGGAAACTGTTACTAGGCAAAAATAAAGCCAGCCATGTGGAAAAAACTAGGCCCCAATAAGTTTTACCACCAAAGCATATATAAAAACGATTAAACATGCCAGCAAACGTTTTATATTGCATTTATATAAGGGTATTACTCCTGAGAGTAAGCATGATACCAGTCGTTATTAAATCACTGTATTCAGGCTTAACTTACATTAATCCGGTATCAGCAGCATTTTTCTAGCATTTCCAATTCTAGAAATTTTTTTAACTGCACATACCTCATAGCAGAGTAAACTGCACGCCATTCTCCCGCTGAAGTTACCTCACTCCTCAGACATATGTGAGAACAGCAATGGATCTTAGTTACAACCTGCTAAGATCATAGAAAACTCAGGCAGATTCTTCTTCTATTTCTGCCTGAGATAAAATAGTACAACTCCGGTACCATTTAAAAATAAACTAACTATTTTTCACCACTACCTCCATGCGTGTTGAGAGTTGCAAGAGAATGACTAGATATGGCAGTTAGGGGAGGAGCTATACAACAGCTCTGCTGTGGGTGTCCTCTTGCAACTTCCTGTTGGGAATGAGAATATCCCACAAGTAATGGATGATCCGTGGACTGGATACACCTTACAAGAGAAAGCAGTTTTTCACCCCTAGAGGGTGTTTGTTCATGTATGTCATATAGAAAACGCCTAGGAGCCAGCACCGATTGGCTAAAATGCATGTCTGTCAAAAGAACTGAAATAAGTGGGCAGTTTGCAGATGCTTAGATACAAGATAATCACAGAGGTTAAAAGTGTATTCATATAACTGTGTTGGTTATGCAAAACTAGGGAATGAAAAATAAAGGGATTATCTATATTTTAAAACAAACAATTCTGATGTAGACTGTCCATTTAAAGCAGCGGTTCCTAACCTTTTTTCTCTCCCGTACCCCTTGATTAGGCTTTTCATTTAGGAGTACCCCCTCTCTTCATTACCCCCACCCATCCCTCAAAATAATGGAAGCGCTTTTTTTATAGGGGAGGTAAGCTATACCTGAATGGCAAACGACTGTACGTGTATCAACAGGTTTAAAGCTCAGATATTTTCATCAGGAGGAGCACTCTTGTGTGGCTGGCGCCCCTTAGTTAGTAGTGAAGCAATCTGAATCAAGCAAGCATTAGCAGCAGTACTTTACTTACCAGCACTGACTATAACTTATTTGGGGATGTAGACCCGCCTCGCCTGTGTGACTCGCAACCTCCACGGCTCTACCACACGTGTCCACGCACCTATGCTGCTGCAGTGCTACTTCTAACTGCGCACTCGCAGTCAAAATTTTGTGCACGGGGGTGAGTGGAGCAGGAGGCTAAGCTGCCTGGTGACACAGGGTGATCATTAATATGTGGACCTGAGTCATCCACACCCGGCCACATATCTCAGGTGCAGGGGCTCCCATCTGGCTACATGCCAGGCCAGGACTTAACTTGTCACTTTCCGGCTGAGCGCTCCTTCCTTCCACAGTTCCACGATGGTTATTAGTTGATGACCCATTTAGAGTGCCCCCCCACCGACCCTCACCCCGCATCTTCCGCCATTACATCTTCGCATACCCCCAAACAGGCTGCCAAGTACCCCCAGAGGAACACGTACCACAGGTTGGGAACCGCTGCTTTAAAGGGAAAGTCTAGTCCAAAACAAACTCATTCAGATAGGGCATGTAATTTTAAACAATTTTCAAATGTAAATCTATCACCAATTTTGCTTTGTTCTATTGGTATTCTTAGTTGAAAGCTAAACCTAGGAGGTTCATATGCTAATTTCTAAGCCCATGAAGGCCGACTCTTCTCAGGGGCGTTCGACAGTTTTTCACCACTTGTGGGTGTTAGTTCATTTCTTTCATATAGATAACACTATGCTCATGCATGTGGAGTTCCTAGGAGCAAGCACTGATTGGCTAAAATGCAAGTCTGTCAAAAGAACTGAAATAAGGGTCAGTTTGAAGAGGCTTAGATAAAAAGGTAATTAAAGAGGTAAAAAGTGTATTAATATAACTGTTAGATATGCAAAACTAGGGAATGGGTAATAAAGGGATTATCTATCTTTCTTTCCTAAGATATGGTGAGTCCACGGCTTGAGTAATTACTGTTGGGAATATCAATACTGGCCAGCAGGAGGAGGCAAAAAGCACCACAGTTAAACTGCTAAGTATCACTCCATTACCCACAACCACCAGTCATTCTCTTTGCCTTCGGTGCGTAGAGGAGGTGAAGTTTAGGGGTCTGAAGAAAAATTTTGATTTCACCTACAAGCAAGTTTTGGGGTACAGCCGTATTCCACGTCATTCCTTGCCGTCGGGTAGTGGTGGCTTTAAAGCAGTTAGGAACCTGTAAAGAGGTACTTACTGCATTTTCCTAACAATTACTGCCCTAGTTTAGAAAGTCAGAATTGGCTACTCTGTTCTTTCTTTTGCAAAGGTCTATTTGAGGAACTGTGTCCTCTCATAACTGTCTACATGCCGGACAGTGGAGCAGGCAAGTGCTTTTTCTTCCAGTTGGGGAGACAATGCACTTAAATTAAAAGACACTGCTTTTTTATTGGGACATAGATAATCCTGTTGTATGGGTTACACTGGGTCATGAAGCAGGCACTGTAGCATGTGTGAGACTAATATTTAAACTCTTTTAAAAAGAAAGGGTAAAATATTTTTAATAGGCTTTATTTTCTGACAAATATTTACTTGATAAAAAAAATACAAGTTTAAACTGAAAGTAAGGCTGAATTTTGTATTTCAGCAGCTTATTCATTTCCCCTTTGCTTTAAAATAAAACAATGCAACATTTTTAAACTGTCAGGTTTAAAAAAAATGGTTATTTCTGGTACTCAGCATGCCAGGAAGAAGTGCCACTCTGTGTCGCAGCAGTAATTTGAGCTCGGCAGATGCGGTCACATGACCGGCTTTCCTTCATAATGTTTCTGAGGAAAAAACTAAATTTATGCTTACCTGATAAATTTATTTCTCTTGTGGTGTATCCAGTCCACGGGTTCATCCATTACTTGTGGGATATTCTCCTTCCCAACAGGAAGCTGCAAGAGGACACCCACAGCAGAGCTGTCTATATAGCTCCTCCCCAAACTGCCACCCCCAGTCATTCGACCGAAGACAAGCAAGAAAAAAGGAGAAACTATAGGGTGCAGATGTGACTGTAGTTTAAAAATAAAAAACAACGGGGGAGGAGCCATCAATGGAGCTGAACGGTCGCATCTCTCTGTAGCTCCGGCTACAATATATACATAGAACAAATTCAACGGCCGCTCAAGCTCCCTCATTTCAATCACAGCTAGATCTCGTAGGACCAGTGCCTTTGATGCTAAAACCAAGCAACATTGCAGGTTGTAGATACCTCCAGTCCTCACTGACGCTCGCCTAGCTGCTCGGAGTATTAAGCAGCGGCCATCTTATAATCCACGTGGTGAGCAACCACAGAGGCAAAAAGCTGACTATCAATAGCTTTATAACTTTTTACAATGGCAGCTATCGTGGGTGATAACATAGTATCGGCGACATTTATTCTCAGAGAGCTAAGTAAACTCCTGGATAACTACCGAGCTGCATTTACACACCCGTCTCAGAAGGCGGCTCATCCAGCCGATGCAAATTCTACAGGACCTGACGACTCACACTATGTCCCCAGAACCGCTTGGGACTTGAATAATACTATGGGGCCTTTGTGCCCATTGCCCATTCCACATAGCATGTGGAGAGACATGGAAGTGTGCCCCATGAACACTGTACCTTCGGCTGACGAGCTGGCTGACAATCCGACCCGACATGAGGAGGCGGACATAATTTCCCCACTGCATATATATGGGACTAGGGACACAGATCTCTGCACAGCCCCTGCAACTGCCCAAACATCTCCCAAGATCAAAGATCAGAGATACCTTTTGTCGCTAACAGAGTTGTCAGCTAAAGAGTCCCTACGGGAAGCCTATCTGCCTATTACCGCAACAGAAGAGAACTACACAGGGCCACCATCAAGCCCGGAGTTAGCGATCCCCAGAGTATTACTGCAAAGGCCAAAAAAGTTAGCGAGGACAGGCTTCTTTCCGGACGAATGGATATTGCAAGCTGCTCTATTGCCTCTGCGGTCTCCAGCGCACGCTCTTAAAGTCGGAGTTGGCTAAGAGAATCACCTTTACATTAAGTTCCTTATGTTCTCACAGTGACTTATATATCCTTATAGTAATATTCTCCCCTGCATATGCGATAGTAGATTCTAGCATTTGACACAACCTACAAACTGAGTGGCTTATATATCAAGTTTGGTCTGTACTATGTATACCTGTGCATTGCTTTAAAGACCCCATATGTTAAAACGGATGTTGAGTTTTAATATCACTACCTACAGGTTACCAGGTTAATTATGCTTGTTTATATAGTTGGTTAAAACAGATCATATTGGTTTGTATGTACAAATGTCTTTTGCACTGTTCAATATTCCCCTGTTTGAGGATCCATCCTCCCATATCTATGATATGTTTCTCTCTACATCCTATCTCTACCAGCAAGCGGATGGTGGGCTGGCAGTTATACCACTTGCATATAACATATATTTAAGCCTTTGCATTGCCCTGGTTTTAACTGTGACATTCTAAGCTTTTGAACTATACACTGCTCCACTTTCCTGTGACTGAGGAGTGCACCTTTCCCTACTACTATACCGGTCTTCTAGACCGTTATTTATGTACTTTCAATGCTAACTAGGGGTAATATAAAAGTGTTTCTGTTTCTCTGCTATCATAAGCCTAATATGTGTAGATATGCTATTAGATAATAGATGGTATACCAGTCACAGACAGTTACTTTATCTCATCTCTACCTCTTATGCACGCAAGCTGGTTTGTTGCTAACGTTTGACTCACGCATGTTAACCTAGTTTTATTTAATAGAGTACCTAAAGGTTTTATAGATATATAATAATTATGTGTTTTGCATCTCACCCTGTTACAGTTATGCAATTGTTTAAGAGATTATGTTACTCAGCTTGTGCTCGATTGCATGTTGGATTTATATATCTAATACTGCAGAGCATAGGGCCCATGCCCTGTGGTAGATCTATTATCTCTTTGTCCACCCATGTAATCACGATGTAGCCTATCAGAGATTGTCTTACTTATAAGTCTCTTTTATGAGAATCCTACATATGTGTTATGGTGTCTGAACTAATACTAATCCCTGTGGTGAACTAATACTGAGATAGCCAAATACATAGGAGCTAACATTATATCTAAAAACTCCTACTATAATTGGCTTCCACCATTTTATCATGAAGTGAATACTTATGTTATATTACAGACCAGTCTAACATGTTTCAAATGTCTGTGTATCTTCTTAAGCTTCCTTACCTGCTGAGCAATTCCTTCTGTACTATCAACAATTATTCCCTTGCCATAGCTTTTAATTTATATCACCAATCACATTCAAATGACCACCTCCTGCCCCCCACTCCTACCCCTATTTCTATATAATGTACCTCCTTGTTTAGGAGAGCCACTCACGCGGTTTATCTGACTTGTACCGCAACTCTAAATATTAAAAGTATTAATGTGACATTCCTTAATCTCGCCTACATTGTGTCACTAGTTATATATGTCTATGGAATGTCTCAAAGTATAATAAAGATTGAAGCTGAGAGATTCCTTCTAAGTATACAGTACTTAACGCTTCTTGCAGCCCCTAGGGAATCTCTTAATTTTTTCTATTACAAAGCTAGTCATGCATGTCTATAAAATGTTTCCCTTAAATCTCACAAGCATTAATGTAGCACTCATTAAACTCATTTATGTGGTAACACAAGTATATGGTATATCTATGGAGTGTTTCAGTAAATAAGGGAATCTCTTAATTCTCTATGTTATAAAATTAGTCATGCATGCGAATGTCTCAAAGCTAAACTAAATTTAAAAATGTGAGGTATTTATTCTGTATGTTCAAATTTCTTTGTGTTGCAATGTTTGTGACTATATCTCTGAAAGTATATTTGACATAATTTTGTTTTGTTTTTTCTTTCTGTATTAACATACTTCTTGAAGCATGACAAATGTTATAACCTGTTTTCAACCTCAATAAAAATATGTTAAAAAAAAAAAAAAAAACACCTGCCTAAAAATGACAGGGCGGGCCGTGGACTGGATACACCACAAGAGAAATAAATTTATCAGGTAAGCATAAATTTTGTTTTCTCTTGTAAAGGTGTATCCAGTCCACGGATTCATCCATTACTTGTGGGATAACAATACCAAAGCTTTAGGACACGGATGAAGGGAGGGACAAGGCAGGAACTTAAACGGAAGGCACCACTGCCTGTAAGACCTCTCTCCCAAAAATAGCCTCAGAGGAAGCAAAAGTATCGAATTTGTAGAATTTAGAAAAAGTATGAAGCGAAGACCAAGTCGCCGCCTTACAAATCTGTTCAACAGAAGCCTCATTTTTAAAATCCCATGTGGAAGCCACAGCTCTAGTAGAATGAGCAGTAATCCTTTCAGGAGGCTGCCGTCCAGAAGTCTCATAGGCCAAACGGATGATGCTTTTCAGCCAAAAGGAAAGAGAGGAAGCCGTAGCCCTTTGACCTCTCCGTTTACCAGAATAAACAACAAACAAAGAAGATGTTTGACGGAAATCTTTAGTTGCTTGTAAGTAGAATTTTAAAGCACGAACCACATCAAGATTGTGTAACAGACCGTCCTTCTTAGATGAAGGATTAGGACACAAAGAAGGAACCACAATCTCTTGATTTATATTCTTATTAGAAACAACCTTAGGAAGAAACCCAGGTTTGGTATGTAAAACCACCTTATCTGCATGGAAAACAAGGTAAGGGGAATCACATTGTAAAGCAGATAGCTCAGAAACTCTTTGAGCCGAAGAGATAGCTACTAAAAACAAAACTTTCTAAGATAGAAGCTTAATATCTATGGAATGCATAGGTTCAAACGGAACCCCTTGAAGAACTTTAAGAACTAAGTTTAAGCTCCATGGCGGAGCAACAGGTTTAAATACAGGCTTGATTCTGACCAAAGCCTGACTAAATGCTTTAACGTCTGGGACATCTGCCAGACGTTTGTGAAGTAGAATAGACAAAGCAGATATTTGTCCTTTTAGAGAACTAGCAGATAATCCCTTCTCCAAACCTTCTTGGAGAAAAGACAATATTCTAGGAATCCTAATCTTACTCCACGAGTAACCTTTGGATTCACATCAATAAAGATATTTGCGCCAAATCTTATGATAAATCTTCCTGGTGACAGGCTTTCTAGCCTGAATCAGGGTATCAATGACCGACTCAGAGAAACCACGCTTTGATAGAATCAGGCGTTCAATCTGCAAGCAGTCAGACACAGAGAAATTAGATTTGAATGCGTGAACAGACCTTGGATTAGAAGGTCCCGCCTCATTGGCAGAGTCCACGGTGGAACCGAGGACATGTCCACTAGGTCTGCATACCAAATCCTGCGTGGCCACGCAGGTGCTATCAGAATTACCGAAGCTCTCTCCTGCTTGATTCTGGCAACCAGACGTGGGAGGAGAGGAAATGGTGGAAATACATAGGCCAGATTGAAGGACCAAGGCACTGCAAGAGCATCCATCAGTACCGCCTTGGGATCCCGGGACCTGGACCCGTAACGAGGAAGTTTGGCATACTGACGAGACGCCATCAGATCCAATTCTGGTGTGCCCCATAGCAGAATCAGCTGGGCAAATACCTCCGGATGGAGTTCCCACTCCCCCGGATGAAAAGTCTGACGACTTAGAAAATCCGCCTCTCAGTTCTCTACCCCTGGGATGTGGATTGCTGAGAGATGGCAAGAGTGATCCTCTGCCCACCGGATTATTTTGGTTACCTCCATCATCGCTAGAGAACTCCTTGTTCCTCCCTGATTGATATAAGCTACAGTCGTGATGTTGTCACGACTGAAACCTGATGAATTTGGCCGCAGCAAGCTGAGGCCTTGCCTGATGCGCATTGAATATCGCTCTCAGTTCTAGAATGTTTATCGGGAGGAGAGCTTCCTCCCGAGACCATAAGCCCTGTGCTTTCAGGGAGTTCCAGACTGCACCCCAGCCTAGCAGGCTGGCATCTGTCGTTACAATGAGCCACTCTGGCCTGCGGAAACACATTCCCTGAGACAGGTGGTCCTGAGACAACCACCAGAGAAGAGAGTCTCTGGTCCCCCGGTCCAGATGCAGTTGAGGAGATAAATCTGCATAATTCCCATTCCACTGTTTGAGCATGCATAGTTTCAGTGGTCTGAGGTGTAGGCGGGCAAAAGGAACTATGTCCATTGCCGCTACCATGAGTCCGATTACCTCCATACACTGAGCCACTGATGGCCGAGGAATGGAATGAAGAGCTCGGCAAGTGGTTAAGAGTTTTAATTTTCTGACCTCCGTCAGAAATATTTTCATTTCTATCAGAGTCCCTAGGAAGGAAACTCTTGTAAGAGGGAAGAGAGAACTCTTTTTTATGCTCACCTTCCACTCGTGAGATCTCAGAAAAGCCAACACGATGTCCGTGTGAGACTTGGCTAGCTGGAAAGTCGACGCCTGAATTAAGATGTCTAGATAAGGCACCACTGCTATGCCCCGTGGTCGCAAAACCGCCAGAAAGGACCCTAGCACTTTTGTGAAAATTCTGGGAGCCATGGCCAACCCGAAGGGAAGGGCCACAAACTGGAAATGCCTGTTTAGAAAGGCGAATCTGATAAATTGATGATGATCTCTGTGAATAGGGATGTGTACATTTGCATCCTTTAAGTCCACGGTAGTCATAAATTGACCCTCCTGGATCAGAGGTAGAATAGTCCGAATAGTCTCCACCTTGAATGATGGAACCTTGAGGAACTTGTTTAGAATTTTGAGATCCAAGATTGGTCTGAAAGTTCCCTCTTTTTTGGAAACCACAAACAGGTTTGAATAAAAACCCTTGCCCCTGTTCCTCTATTGGGACTGGGCGGATCACCCCCATGGTATGTAGGTCTTCTACACAGCGTAAGAACGCCTCTCTCTTTGTCTGGTTTACAGACAATCGAGAAATGTGAAATCTCCCCCTTGGAAGGGAGTCTTTGAATTCCAGAAGATATCCCTGGGACACAATTTCTAAAGCCCAGGGATCGTGAACATCTCTCGCCCAAGCCTGAGCGAAGAGAGAGAGAGAGAGAGAGAGAGAGAGAGAGAGAGAGAGAGAGTCTGCCCCCTACTAGATCCGGTACCGGATCGGGGGCTACCCCTTCATGCTGTTTTAGAAGCAGCTGCAGGCTTCTTGGCCTGTTTACCCTTGTTCCAAGCCTGGTTAGGTCTCCAGACTGACTTGGATTGGGCAAAATTCCCATCTTGCTTTGCAGTAGAGGAAGCTGAAGCGGGACCACTCTTGAAGTTCCGAAAAGAACGAAAATTATTCTGTTTGGTCCTCATCTTATTTGATCTATCCTGAGGGAGGGCATGACCTTTCCCTCCAGTGATGTTTGAAATAATCTCTTTCAGTTCAGGCCCGAATAGGGTCTTACCTTTGAAAGGGATGTTCAAAAGTTTAGATTTAGATTACACATCAGCAGACCAGGACTTAAGCCATAACGCCCTGCATGCTAAAATGGCAAAACCTGAATTCTTTGCCACTAATTTAGCCAGTTGAAATGCCGCATCTGTAATAAAAGAATTAGCCAACTTAAGGGCCTTAATTCTGTCCATAATCTCCTCTAATGGAGTCTCCATTTGAAGAGCCTCCTCTAGAGCCTCAAACCAGAAAGCAGCTGCAGTCGTAACAGGAACAATGCACGCAATAGGTTGGAGAGAAAAACCTTGATGAACAAAAATTTTCTTCAAGAGACCCTCTAATTTTTTATCCATAGGATCTTTGAAAGCACAACTGTCTTCAAAAGGTATAGTTGTACGGTTAGACAGAGTAGAAAACATAATTTATGTAAGAACTTACCTGATAAATTCATTTCTTTCATATTAACAAGAGTCCATGAGCTAGTGACGTATGGGATATACATTCCTACCAGGAGGGGCAAAGTTTCCCAAACCTTAAAATGCCTATAAATACACCCCTCACCACACCCACAAATCAGTTTAACGAATAGCCAAGAAGTGGGGTGATAAGAAAAAAAGTGCGAAGCATATAAAATAAGGAATTGGAATAATTGTGCTTTATACAAAAAAATCATAACCACCCCAAAAAAGGGTGGGCCTCATGGACTCTTGTTAATATGAAAGAAATGAATTTATCAGGTAAGTTCTTACATAAATTATGTTTTCTTTCATGTAATTAACAAGAGTCCATGAGCTAGTGACGTATGGGATAATGACTACCCAAGATGTGGATCTTTCCACACAAGAGTCACTAGAGAGGGAGGGATAAAATAAAGACAGCCAATTCCTGCTGAAAATAATCCACACCCAAAATAAAGTTTAACAAAAAACATAAGCAGAAGATTCAAACTGAAACCGCTGCCTGAAGAACTTTTCTACCAAAAACTGCTTCAGAAGAAGAAAATACATCAAAATGGTAGAATTTAGTAAAAGTATGCAAAGAGGACCAAGTTGCTGCTTTGCAGATCTGGTCAACCGAAGCTTCATTCCTAAACGCCCAGGAAGTAGATACTGACCTAGTAGAATGAGCTGTAATTCTCTGAGGCGGAATTTTACCCGACTCAACATAGGCAAGATGAATTAAAGATTTCAACCAAGATGCCAAAGAAATGGCAGAAGCTTTCTGGCCTTTCCTAGAACCGGAAAAGATAACAAATAGACTAGAAGTCTTACAGAAAGATTTCGTAGCTTCAACATAATATTTCAAAGCTCTAACATCCAAAGAATGCAACGATTTCTCCTTAGAATTCTTAGGATTAGGACATAATGAAGGAACCACAATTTCTCTACTAATGTTGTTGGAATTCACAACTTTAGGTAAAAATTCAAAAGAAGTTCGCAACACCGCCTTATCCTGATGAAGAATCAGAAAAGGAGACTCATAAGAAAGAGCAGATAATTCAGAAACTCTTCTGGCAGAAGAGATGGCCAAAAGGAACAAAACTTTCCAAGAAAGTAATTAATATCCAATGAATGCATAGGTTCAAATGGAGGAGCTTGAAGAGCCCCCAGAACCAAATTCAAACTCCAAGGAGGAGAAATTGACTTAATGACAGGCTTTATACAAACCAAAGCTTGTACAAAACAATGAATATCAGGAAGAATAGCAATCTTTCTGTGAAAAAGAACAGAAAGAGCAGAGATTTGACCTTTCAAGGAACTTGCGGACAAACCCTTATCTAAACCATCCTGAAGAAATTGTAATATTCTCGGTATTCTAAAAGAATGCCAAGAAAAATGATGAGAAAGACACCAAGAAATATAAGTTTTCCAGACTCTATAATATATCTCTCTGGATACAGATGTACGAGCCTGTAACATAGTATTAATCACAGAGTCAGAGAAACCTCTTTGACCAAGAATCAAGCCTTCAATCTCCATACCTTTAAATTTAAGGATTTCAGATCCTGATGGAAAAAAGGACCTTGAGACAAAAGGTCTGGTCTTAACGGAAGAGTCCACGGTTGGCAAGAGGCCATCCGGACAAGATCCGCATACCAAAACCTGTGAGGCCATGCCGGAGCTACCAGCAGAACAAACGAGCATTCCTTCAGAATCTTGGAGATTACTCTTGGAAGAAGAACTAGAGGCGGAAAGATATAGGCAGGATGATACTTCCAAGGAAGTGAAAATGCATCCACTGCCTCCGCCTGAGGATCCCGGGATCTGGACAGATACCTGGGAAGTTTCTTGTTTAGATGAGAAGCCATCAGAACTATTTCTGGAAGTTCCCACATTTGAACAATCTGAAGAAATACCTCTGGGTGAAGAGACCATTCGCCCGGATGCAACGTTTGGCGACTGAGATAATCCGCTTTCCAATTGTCCATACCTGGGATATAAACCGCAGAGATTAGACAGGAGCTGGATTCCGCCCAAACCAAAATTCGAGATACTTCTTTCATAGCCAGAGGACTGTGAGTCCCTCCTTGATGATTGATGTATGCCACAGTTGTGACAATGTGTTATCTGAAAACAATGAACAACTCTCTCTTCAGAAGAGGCCAAGACTGAAGAGCTCTGAAAATTGCACGGGGTTCCAAAATATTGATCGGAAATCTCACCTCCTGAGATTCCCAAACCCCTTGTGCCGTCAGATACCCCCACACAGCTCCTCAACCTGTAAGACTCGTATCTGTTGAGATTATAGTCCAGGTCGGAAGAACAAAGAAGCCCCCTGAACTAAACGATGGTGATCTGTCCACCATGTCAGAGAGTGTCGTAAAATCGGTTTAAAGATATTAATTGAGATATCTTTGAGTAATCCCTGCACCATTGGTTCAGCATACAGAGCTGAAGAGGTCGCATGTGAAAACGAGCAAAGGAGATCGCATCTAATGCGGCAGTCCTAAGATCCAACATTTCCATGCATAAGGCTACCAAAGGGAATGATTGTGACTGAAGGTTTTGACAAGCTGATATCAATGTTAAACTTCTCTTGTCTGACAAGGACAGAGTCATAGACACTGAATTTATCTAGAAACCTAAAAAGGTTACCCTTGTCTGAGGAATCAATAAACTGATTGGTAAATTGATCCTCCAACCATGAACTTGAAGAAACAACACAAGTCGATTCGTATGAGATTCTTCGAAAATGAGAAGACTGAGCAAGTACCAAGATATCGTCCAAATAAGGAAATACCAAAACCCTATTCTCTGATTACAGAAAGAAGGGCACCGAGAACCTTTGAAAAAAATTCTTGGAACTGAGGCTAGGCCAAATAGTAGAGCCACAAAACTGGTAATGCTTGTCTAAAAAGAGAATCTCAGACACTAAAAGTGATCTGGATGAATCGGAATATGCAGATACACATCCTGTAAATCTATTGTAGACATATAATGCCCTTTCTAAACAAAAGGCAGGATAGTCCTACAGTAACCATCTTGAATGTTGGTATCCTAACATAACGATTCAATAATGATAGATCCAGAACTGGTCTGAAGGAATTGACCTTCTTTGGTACAATGAAGAGATAAAATAAAACCCCAGCCCCTGTTCCAGAACTGGAACTGGCATAAATACTCCAGCCAACTCTAGATCTGAAACACATTTCAGAAATGCTGAGCCTTGCTGTGTCAATTGGGACACGGGAAAGAAAAGAATCTCTTAGCAGGAGGCCTTAACTTGAAGCCAATTCTGTACCTTTCTGAAACAATGTTTCTGAAACCAGAGATTAAGAACGGAATTGATCCAAATTTCTTTGAAGAAAACGTAATCTGCCCCATACCAGCTGAGCTGGAATAAGGGCCGCACCTTCATAGGTACTTAGGAGCTGGCTATAGGTTTCTATAAGGCTTGGATATATTCCAAACTGGAAATAGTTTCCAAACTGATACCGCTCCTGAGGATGAAGGATCAGGCTTTTGTTCCTTGTTGTGAGGAAAGGAACGAAATGATTATTTACCCTGGAAAGAAAGGGAAAGCAAAGTTGACTTAGAAGACATGTCAGCATTCCAAGTTTAATCCATAAAGCTTATCTAGCTAAAATAGCTAGAGACATATACCTGACATCAACTCTAATGATATCAAAAGATGGTATCACCAATAAAATTATTAGCATGTTATAGAATAATAATAATGCTATAAAATTATGATCTGTTACTTGTTGCGCTAAAGCTTCTAACCAAAAAAGTTGAAGCTGCAGCAACATCCGCTAAAAATATAGCAGGTCTAAGAAGATTACCTGAACATAAGTAAGCTTTTCTTAGAAAGGATTCAATTTTCCTATCTAAAGGATCCTTAAATGAAGTACTATCTGCCATAGGAATAGTAGTACATTAGCAGGAGTAGAGACAGCCCCATAACCTTAGGGATTTTTGTCCCAACAAACTCTAATCTGTCAGATGGCACAGGATATAATTTGCTTAAACGTCTAGAAGGAGTAAATAAATTACCCAAATTATTCCATTCCCTGGAAATTACCTCAGAAATAGCATCAGGGAGATAAAACACTTCTGGAATAACTACAGGAGATTTAAAAACCTTATTTAAACGTTTACATTTAGTATCAAGAGGACCAGAATCCTCTATTTCTAATGCAAATAACACTTCATTAAGTAAAGAACGAATAAATTCCATCTTGAACAAATACAAATATTTATCAGCATCAACCTCTGAGACAGAAACCTCTGAACCAGAAGAACCATTATCAGTATCAGAATGATGATGTTCATTTAAAAATTCATCTGAAAAAAAGAGAAGTTTTAAAAGACTTTTATGTATACTAGAAGGAGAAATAACAGACATAGCCTTCTTAATGGATTTAAAAAATAAAATCTCTTATGTTATCAGGAACACTCTGAAAATTAGATGTTGACGGACAGCAACAGGTAATGTAACAGTACTAAAGGAAATTTTATCTGCATTAATAAGTTTGACATGACATGCAATACAAATAACAGCTGGAGAAACAGATACCAAAAGTTTATAGCAGACTTAGCTTGGTAGCTCCAGCACTGTGCAGTGATTTTCCTGTAGTAACTTCTGACTCAGTTGCAACGTGGAACATCTTGCAATATGTAAAAGAAAAAAACAACATATAAAGCAAAATAGATCAAATTCCTTAAATGACAGTTTCAGGAATGGGAAAAAAATGCCAGTGAACAAGCTTCTAGCAACCAGAAGCAATAAATAATGAGACTTAAATAATGTGGAGACAAAAATGACGCCCATATTTTTTAGCGCCAAAAAAGACGCCCACATTATTTGGCGCCTAAATGCTTTTGGCGCCAAAAATGACGCCACATCCGGAACGCCGACATCTTTGACGCAAAATAACGTCAAAAAATGACGCAACTTCCGGAGACACGTATGACGCCGGAAACGGAAAAAAATTTTTTTGCGCCAAAAAAGTCCGCGCCAAGAATGACGCAATAAAATGAAGCATTTTCAGCCCCCGCGAGCCTAACAGCCCACAGGGAAAAAAGTCAAATTTTTGAGGTAAGAAAAAATATGATAATTCAATGCATAATCCCAAATATGAAACTGACTGTCTGGAAATAAGGAAAGTTGAACATTCTGAGTCAAGGCAAATAAATGTTTGAATACATATATTTAGAACTTTATAAATAAAGTGCCCAACCATAGCTTAGAGTGTCACAGAAAATAAGACTTACTTACCCCAGGACACTCATCTACATGTTTGTAGAAAGCCAAACCAGTACTGAAACGAGAATCAGTAGAGGAAATGGTAAATATAAGAGTATATCGTCGATCTGAAAAGGGAGGTAAGAGATGAATCTCTACGACCGATAACAGAGAACCTTATGAAATAGACCCCGTAGAAGGAGATCACTGCATTCAATAGGCAATACTCTCTTCACATCCCTCTGACATTCACTGCACGCTGAGAGGAAAACCGGGCTCCAACTTGCTGCGGAGCGCATATCAACGTAGAATCTAGCACAAACTTACTTCACCACCTCCCTTGGAGGCAAAGTTTGTAAAAACTGATTTGTGGGTGTGGTGAGGGGTGTATTTATAGGCATTTTAAGGTTTGGGAAACTTTGCCCCTCCTGGTAGGAATGTATATCCCATACGTCACTAGCTCATGGACTCTTGTTAATTACATGAAAGAAATAGCTCCCTCCACCTTAGGAACTGTCTGCCATTAGTCCCTTATGGTGTCAGATATGGGAAACATTTTCTTAAAAACAGGAGGGGGAGTGAACGGAATACCTGGTCTATCCCACTCCTTAGCAATAATATTCACAATCCTCTTAGGGACTGGAAAAACATCAGTGTAAACAGGAACCTCTAAGTATCTATCCATTTTACACAATTTCTCTTTGACCACTATAGGGTCACAATAATCTAGAGTTGCCAATACCTCCCTAAGCAATAAGCGGAGGTGTTCAAGCTTAAATTTAAAGGCCGTCATATCAGAATCTGTCTGAGGGAGCGTCTTTCCTGAATCAGAAATCTCTCCCTCAGATAACAAATCCCTCACCCCTTCAGAGCATTGTGAGGGCATATCAGATACGGCTACTAAAGCATGAGACGGCTCACCATTTTTCCTTAACCCAGAGCTGTCCCGCTTTCCTTGTAAACCAGGCAGTTTGGATAAAACCTCTGTGAGGGTTGTATCCATAACTGTGGCCATGTCTTGTAAAGTAAATGAATTTGACGCACTAGAGGTACTTGGCGTCACTTGTGCGGGCGTTACTGGTTGTGATACTTGGGGAGAGCTAGATGGCGAACCCTCATTTACTTCTGAGTGAGAATCATCTATTGCTCTATTTTTAAGTGCTAATATATGTTCTTTATAATTTATAGACATATCAGTACAATTGGGACACAATCTAAGAGGGGGTTCCATAATGGCTTCCAAACATATTGAACAAGGATTTTCCTTGGTGTCAGACATGCTAAACAGGCTAGTAATGTAACAAGCAAGCTTGGAAAACACTGTAATCAAAGTAAATAACACTTAGAAATAAAACGGTACTGTGCCTTTAAGAGAAAAAAAGCTGCACAAGTTCTGCAAAACAGTGTAAAAAAAGCAGTAAACTAAACGAAATTTTTACAGTAGTATTTTACAGCCTTAGTAACTTTGCACAGCTATGCAAATAAACAATTAACCCATTAATGGCAAAACCGGATTGAAAAAACGTCAAAACCGGTAAAAAAAAGACTTTCAGCACCTTGCCACAGCTCTGCTGGGGCGCCTACCTGCCCTTCAGAACGATTTGTGGGGGAAAAAACCTCCTTTACAGCCCTCAAACACAGCAGGAACCATTGGAGAAGCAGTTGGATGTCTCTAAGGAAAAGAAACTGCGCCTATTAGAAAAACACCTGAGTGTCTCTTAATTAACCATGTGGGTTAATTAACCCTAAAACAAGCCACAATGACCCCTTTAGTCCCTTCAAAAAAATGTTATAATTGCATAATTTACTGAACAAACAAAAAGTTTTTTCCTAACAGTGCCACCAGTAACTTATGAGCCCTTTACGCAAGCTGAGATTCCTATCCAAGTGTCTGAATACAGCTTACCCTTCCCTCATGGGGATATTGCCAACCTTTTCTAGAATTAACACAGTCTGTCTAGAAAAAATATAGACTGAACATACCTCATATGCAGCTTAGCATGCAAACCGTTCCCCCAACTGAAGTTTCCTGTACTCTTCAGCCCTTGTGAGAACAGCAGTGGATCTTAGTTACAAAGTGCTAAGATCATAATCCTCCTTGCAGAAATCTTCATCCCTTTTCTGCCAGAGAGTAAATAGTACACACCGGTACCATTTAAAATAACAAACTTTTGCTTGAGAAATAAAAAACTAAAATTTTTGTCACCACACTCGCTCTGCCCTTCCTAGTTTCTTAGAGTAGGCAAAGAGAATGACTGGGGGTGGAGCTATATAGACAGCTCTGCTGTGGGTGCTCTCTTAGCCACTTCCTGTTGGGAAGGAGAATATCCCACAAGTGAGGATGAATCCGTGGACTCGATACATCTTACAAAAGAAAACTTATTGATTGAAGAATCTAAACTAACACCTCACTTTACCTCTTCCTATTACTAACACAGGCAAAGAGAATGACTGGGGGTGGAGGGAAGGGAGGGGATATAGATATATATATATATATATATATATATATATATATATATATATATATATATATATATATATATATATATACACATACATACATATACATACATACAGCTCTGCTGTGGTGCTCTTTGCCACTTCCTGTTAGCAGGAGGTTAAAATCCCACAAGGATGAAATCCGTGGACTCGTCATATCGTAGAAGAAATTTCTATGGCAATTCCTGGGATATAAATTTTAAACTATGCAGAAAGTCTGGAAAAGAGAAAGCTGGAGTACCCCGACTAGAATAAGCCATGGCTCTTAGACAAGAAGTGGAAAGATGAGCAGGGAGCCACACCAAAATTATCCTTACAGAGTATAGTAAACAGTGGTTGGAAAGGTTAAAGTCTAGTCAAAATTAAAAAAAAACGTTTATGATTCAGATAAATGCACGCAGAATTAACCCCTAGGGCAGGGTTTTTTAACTCCTGTCCTAACGCCACTCTAACACGCAAGATTTTCAGGATATCTCAACTGGAGCACACATGAAATAATCAGACATTAACTTGTTCTCACCAAAGGTAATCCTCTTAGGGAATGGAATTGAAAACCCCTGCCCTAGGGGAAATGATATATATTTTTTTAAGGCACAAGAACTTTTGAATGATTTATTCTACTTTATTATAGAATGCAAAAAAATATTTAAATTTACACCAAGAAACAGCTCAAATTTAATACTAAATACTTTTACATTGATACCGTCTATTGTTATTTCTAAGCAATTTTCAGTTAGCTAAAATAAAATTATTATTCATTGGGAAAAATTAAGTAATAAAACACCTACGTCTGGCCATCCTTAACAAATCCTTTTATCGATGAACCTCTGTTGGTAAGGGCAGCTTTTCCTCCAAGGCCAACAATAAGAGCAGTCAAAACAGCACTTTTACCACCTTAATAAAACAAGAGACAGATAAACAAACATTCTACATTTATTAAAATTCAAGATAATAAAAAAAATTAAAAAAAAATATATTCCTTTACAAGGATCAAATGCAGAAATGTATTTTTTAACAAATATACATACATGTGCCTTCCCTCTAAAGACTATATAGAGCCCTTATGAACATAAGCAATCGGAATGTCAAAGCTATTCATTGAAAACTTTATCTCATAAAAACAGTTTAAGTCCCTAAAATGTTTTCCTACACCTACAATTACACCTACTGGGTACAACTACAGTAACAGGGTTACTACTCATCATGCTATGGTTTTGCTCCTGTGCCTGCAGCTCTTTTTAGCCCATTACAAGTGACAGTTAGAGAAGCTCTGCATTTTCACACTGGATACCAGCATCTGGGAGCTTAAAGGACCATTATAGTGATAAAATGCCATCATTTGTGAGAGCATGTCATTTTAGGACTGCATTGGTTATTGGACCAGTGCCAGTTTCTACTCTGGACCAGCAGTATGTTTAACTCCTTTGCGAGACACAACTTAGCAAAGTCACTATTGATAAAATGAAAAGCTCTAACAAATAATAAGATTTTATCATGATAATAGCCCTTTAAAGGAATACTAAACCCAATTTCTCCAACATCCGGTCCACGGCGTCATCCATTACTTGTGGGATATTCTCCTCCCCTACAGGGAAAGGCAAGGAGAGCACACAGCAAGAGCTGTCCATATAGCTCCCCCTCTGGCTCCGCCCCCCAGTCATTCTGCTTGCCACTCTGAACAAAAAATTAACTGGTGGACACTCTTAAGGGCTAAATCGATTGTTTATTTAAGTTTTTATTTAAAGTTTGAAGTGGATTTCACACTTATTATTTGGGGAACGTTTTTTATCACCAGGCACTAGTTAAGACACCTTCCCAGTCAGGAAGGGCCTTTCACTGTATTAGGCAGAGCCTCATTTTCGCGCCATTATTGTGCAGTTTCTTTTAAGTACAGTGCATGCAGATGCATGTGAGAGGGTCTGGTGTCCACTGAAAAAGTTCCTAGAAGGCTTGAAATACCCCCCCTGGGATAGTTGAAGTCACAACAAAGGCTGTGGCTGGGACTGTAGTGGGGTTAAAATTGCAAACGGCTCCGGTTTCCACATTTTAAGGGTTAACAGCTTGAAAATTGAGGTGCAATACTTTGAATGCATTAAGACACAGTGGTGAAAATTTGGTAAAGATTGGATAATTCCTTCATAGTTTTTCACATATTCAGTAATAAAGTGTGCTCTGTTTAACATTTAAAGAGACAGTAACGGTTTTGTTTTAAAACGGTTTTTGTACTTTATTAACCAGTTTAAGCCTGTTTAACATGTCTGTACCTTCTGATAGATCATGTTCTGTATGTATGGAAGCCAATGTGGTTCCCCCTTCAAATATATGTGATAATTGTGCCATAGCGTCCAAACACAGTAAGGACAGTATTGTCACAAATAGTAAGGTTGCCCAGGATGATTCCTCAGATGAAGGAAGTAGAGATAGTTCTACATCTTCTCCTTCTTTGTCTATACCAGTTATCCCCGCGCAGGCGACCCCTAGTACTTCTAGCGCGCCAATGCTTGTTACTATGCAACAATTGACGGCAGTAATGGATAACTCCATAGCTAATATTTTATCCAAAATGCCAGCAATTCAGAGAAAGCGCGATTGCTCTGTTTTAAACACTGTAGAGCAGGAGGGCGCTGATGATAATTTTTCTGTCATACCCTCACACCAGTCTGAAGTGGCAGTGAGGGAGGGTTTCTCAGATGGAGAAATTTCTGATACAGGAAGAATTTCTCAGCAGGCAGAACCTGATGTTGTGACATATAAATTTAAATCAGAGCATCTCCGCGCATTACTTAAGGAGGTGCTATCTACTCTGGATGATTGTGACAATCTGGTCATCCCAGAAAACTTGTGCAAGATGGACAAGTTCCTAGAGGTCCCGGTGCACCCTGATGCCTTTCCGATACCTAAACGGGTGGCGGACATAGTGAATAAGGAGTGGGAGAAGCCAGGCATACCTTTTTGTCCCTCCTCCTATATTTAAGAAATTGTTCCCTATGGTCGACCTCAGGAAGGACATATGGCAAACAGTCCCTAAGGTCGAGGGGGCGGTTTCTACACTAGCCAAACGCACGACCATTCCCATTGAGGACAATTGTGCTTTCAAAGATCCTATGGATAAAAAATTGGAGGGTTTGCTTAAAAAGATTTTTGTACAGCAAGGTTACCTCCTTCAACCTATTTCGTGCATTATTCCTGTCACTACAGCGGCGTGGTTCTGGTTCGAGGAACTGGAAAAGTCGCTCAGTAGGGTGACTCCGTATGAGGAAGTCATGGACAGAATTCACGCACTTAAGTTAGCTAATTCCTTTATTTTAGAAGCCGCTTTGCAGTTAGCGAGATTAGCGGCGAAAAATTCAGGGTTTGCAATTGTGGCGCGCAGAGCGCTATGGCTAAAGTCTTGGTCGGCGGATGTATCTTCCAAGACAAAATTGTTTAATATCCCTTTCAAAGGTAAGACCCTTTTTGGGCCAGAATTGAAAGAAATTATTTCAGACATCACTGGCGGAAAGGGCCATGCCCTCCCACAGGATAGGCCTTTCAAGGCTAAGAATAAGTCCAATTTTCGTTCCTTTCGCAATTTCAGGAACGGACCGGCTTCTAACTCGGCAGCCTCTAGACAAGAGGGTAACGCTTCCCAGACTAAACCAGCTTGGAAACAAATGCAAGGCTGGAATAAGGGTAAACAGGCCAAGAAGCCTGCTGCTGCTACCAAGACAGCATAAAGGGGTAGCCCCCGATCCGGGACCGGATCTAGTAGGGGGCAGACTCTCTCTCTTTGCTCAGGCCTGGGCAAGAGATGTTCAGGATCCCTGGACACTAGAAATAGTCTCTCAGGGTTATCTTCTAGAATTCAAGGAACTACCCCCAAGGGGAAGGTTCCACATTTCTCACTTATCTTCAAACCAAATAAGTAGACAGGCATTCTTACATTGTGTAGAAGACCTGTTAAAGATGGGAATGATACACCCAGTTCCAACTGTGGAACAAGTTCAGGGGTTTTTACTCAAATCTGTTTGTAGTTCCCAAAAAAGAGGGAATTTTCAGACCAATTCTGGATTTAAAAATTCTAAACAAATTTCTCAGAGTTCCATCGTTCAAAAACAGAATTTATGCTTACCTGATAAATTACTTTCTCCAACGGTGTGTCCGGTCCACGGCGTCATCCTTACTTGTGGGATATTCTCTTCCCCAACAGGAAATGGCAAAGAGCCCAGCAAAGCTGGTCACATGATCCCTCCTAGGCTCCGCCTACCCCAGTCATTCGACCGACGTACAGGAGGAAATATGCATAAGAGAAACCATATGATACCGTGGTGACTGTAGTTAGAGAAAATAATTCATCAGACCTGATTAAAAAAACCAGGGCGGGCCGTGGACCGGACACACCGTTGGAGAAAGTAATTTATCAGGTAAACATAAATTCTGTTTTCTCCAACATAGGTGTGTCCGGTCCACGGCGTCATCCTTACTTGTGGGAACCAATACCAAAGCTTTAAGACACGGATGAAGGGAGGGAGCAAATCAGGTCACCTAAATGGAAGGCACCACGGCTTGCAAAACCTTTCTCCCAAAAATAGCCTCCGAAGAAGCAAAAGTATCAAATTTGTAAAATTTGGCAAAAGTGTGCAGTGAAGACCAAGTCGCTGCCTTACATATCTGGTCAACAGAAGCCTCGTTCTTGAAGGCCCATGTGGAAGCCACAGCCCTAGTGGAATGAGCTGTGATTCTTTCAGGAGGCTGCCGTCCGGCAGTCTCATAAGCCAATCGGATAATGCTTTTAAGCCAAAAAGAAAGAGAGGTAGAAGTTGCCTTTTGACCTCTCCTTTTACCAGAATAAACAACAAACAAAGAAGATGTTTGTCTGAAATCTTTAGTGGCCTCTAAATAGAATTTTAGAGCACGGACTACGTCCAAATTGTGTAACAAACGTTCCTTCTTTGAAACTGGATTCGGACACAAAGAAGGTACAACTATCTCCTGGTTAATATTCTTGTTGGAAACAACTTTCGGAAGAAAACCAGGCTTAGTACGCAAAACCACCTTATCTGCTG